>NC_053027.1:378421467-378795805 GCF_003073215.2 Triticum urartu | reverse complement strand
AAAGAGAGAGAAGAAGCCATCTAGCTAATAACTATGGACCTGTTGGTCTGAAGTAAACTACTCACACATCACCGGAGAGGCCATGGAGTTGATGTAGAGGCCCTCCGTGATCGATGCCCCCTCCGGTGGAGCTCCGGAAAAGGCCCCAAGATGGGATCTCTCGGGTACAGAAGGTTGCGGCTATGGAATTAGGTTTTCGTGGTGCTCCTGGATGTTTGGGGGTACGTGGATATATATAGGAGGAAGAAGTATGTCGGTGGAGCAACGGAGGGCCCACGAGGGTGGAGGGCGCGCCCAGGGGGGTAGGCGCGCCCCCCTGCCTCGTGCATTCCTCCCTTGTTTCTTGATGCACACTCCAAGTCTCCAGGATCATGTCCGTTGAGAAAATCATGTTTCCGAAGGTTTCATTCCGTTTGGACTCCGTTTGATATTCCTTTTCTTCAAAACCCTAAAATAGGCAAAAAAAACAGCAATTTGGGTTGGGCCTCCGATTAGTAGGTCAGTCCCAAAAATGATATAAAAGTGTAAAATAAAGCCCATTAACATCCAAAATAGGTAGTATAATAGCATGGAGCAATCAAAAATTATAGATACGTTGGAGACGTATCAAGTACTTAGGCACGTACTCCATAACATCACCGTGCATTGCACGTACAACATTTAGTGGTACGTAGTAGACAAATGCCTATATGCCACACATGTTCATACTATTTGTGCCTTTCTACTTCACTTACTGTGCTACATTACTCAGGTTCGTACATCCACTCATGGGTACATGTCTATCTCGTAGTTCCAGTCACACATGTTCTTCATCGATGGAACGATCCATATCATCGCAGTTAGTGTGGCTCCCCGCGATGGAGACTCATCCAAACTATGGCCAGCCTCGATGCAGAGCAGTCACGTGCACCAGGAAGCGGCGCTCTCTCGGCCGTCGCGCTGCTTCAAAGCTGGCGCCAGTGAGAGGTCGCCTCCGGTTTGGCCGGGCATTAATGCGGCACTAACACTCCAAGGCGACGCTGACCGTTTAACCCAGGAAGTGCGCGCTGGCAAGGGAGTATTGGTTTTGAACCGTTTCAGGTGTAGTACTGGTAGTTTGCAAAACTACTCAATTATTGCACTCAGTTTCATAAGAAATTGTGGTAAAAAAACGTTACTCCACAGCCCGCTTCCCTTCTCCTTCCTCTTCCACCACCCGCGCACGTCCGCGGGAAGCGACCGGTCAACCCTTATATATTTTTTGAAACAAGGTCAACCCTTATATAGGAGTGCTAGCACAAAAAGATGCATGCATGCCCACTAAAATTTCTAGATTAAAGCGCCGCTCCAGCGGGAGTATGGCGTATGTTATTACCTTTGGCCGGGCCATGGCTACCTCCTACCGGGCGACATCGACCAGAGAAGAGGCGGCGGGAGGGGAATGAATGCAGCTACTGTTTGGGTTCGCCGTCTGGCTTAAATAAATGCGCACCATCACGTGTACCAGTGGGTGCACAAATTGTAACATACGTGTCTGCTTAACATGGTTGTGTAAAAAAATGTCACTTCCTGCTCGTGATTTGCGTTATATAATTACAAGCAAGATGCTCGTGCATTGCATGGAACATTAATATGCATTTTTTTACAAAACACCTGTCGTGATTGACCCATGCAGGAGTAATCCCATGTGTAAAAACTAATGATATCTCGAGAATTTTATCGGAAAACTGGTATCTCGAGAATTTCATCGAAAAAATGAAAGAGGAGAGATAAGGTGAGGAGGAGTGGAGCGTGGTGGTGACTGGTGGTCGGACTGGGCAGAGGCATGGGGATGGACGGCGCCGGCAGGCGGCAGCGGCCACCATGCTAGATTGTTCCAGAGACTTCCTTTTTAATTGCTCAGCAATGAGGTTTTGGAGAGAGGTTTGGGTATCTTTTGTAAAATTATCATAGTTTGCTTTCTATCCGTCAGATATAGATCGGATGGTCTATATTACAAGATGACAGGCACACCATCATCACCAACTAGGTTTTTTATAAGAGTAGAGATGATAAGTTTGCTAACTACTAAAGTAAAGTGGAATTTGTCCATGTTATACAAGTAAATTAAGGTGATTGTTTATCATATGGGTAAGGTTGGATGAAGGGTGGTAGGAACAAATGCTCCATGTAGAGCATGTGTGTGTCAGATGAAGTCTTAGTGTGTGCGTGTGTGTCTGGGGGGGTTGGTGGATGCGTGTGTGTGTGAGAGAGAGATGGAGTCTTAGTGTGTGTTGGGGGGGGGGGGGGGGGGGGGGGGGGGGGGGGGGGGGGGGGGGGGGGGGTGCGTGTGTGTGTGTGACACGGGGTCCTCAGTGGCGGATGTAATTTAAGTGTGCGTGGCTTCATCACAGAGAGGTGATGTGTATGGCAGAGGCCACCAATGATGGGGTGCGAGAGAGAAAAAGGCCCTTAGAGAGGGAAGAGAAGGTGCGTGCGCGTGAGAGGAGTCGACATCGAGAGAACGTGTTTGTTCGAGAGACACCGAGGAAGACTACTATATATCGATGGTGCATGTAGGCGGGAATTAAATGAAGGGATGGTCTTATTAGTTTCGGGGATATAGGGGAAGAGTGAGGGGTGTAGCTAGAAGGAGATTGTTAAGTGTGAGTGTGTGTTTTACCCATCCAGACGGAAGTTATGTGCACACAAGAAGAGAACGATTCGATGTGGCGTTAGGGTTGAGGGTAATTAACTACATATGGAGACATAGAGACCTTGAACGTGCATGTGCTAGAGGTATACATGTATACGTGGATGTGTGTGTGTGCGCGCGCGCATGATCGAGATAAAAGAAAGAAGACATAAGTCATAAGATCAATGACATGGGAGAGACGGATCGGTATGACAATATGCATGCATGTGAGAGTGCATGGAAGAAGGCCCGGCAATTGAGCATGTGTTTTTGTCTTTAAGAGATAGTGGCGTGGGTTGGAGCATGCATCTATGGCGAGCAGATGGAGTGATACACAACGATTGTGCAAAAGAGATCAACCTATAAATGCATGTGTGGAGAGACATATATAGTGTGGGTGATAGGAAGCAAGAGTGCGTGCGAGAAAGAAAAGTTGACGGAGAAACTACAGATAGATATAGTGATGGAATGCTAGCTAGAGGGACATCGTCTAGTTTGAGTGTTGGAGATGACCGCCGGGTGATTCAGAGGGTGAAGTTATGTGTGTGTGAAAGAAAGATAAAAAGAGGGCACTTGACTGCATGTAGAGAGAAACATACATAGTGTGCGTTATAAGAAGCAAGAGTGAGGGCGAGAAAGAAGGTTGATGGAGAAACGGATAAATAGAAAGATAAAGATGCTAGCTAGTGTGCGTTAGAGATAGGAGTCGAGTGGATCAGAAGGCTCAGTTATGTGTGTGGGTGTGAGAGAGATGAAGAAAGGGTGCATGTGACTCACATACAAACAAATATTGGAGAGAAATGAGATCCCGAGAGATGGAGTTTTGTGCCCGCGAGAGAGAAAGATATTTCACAACGAGTGATAGCTAGAGAGACATATGAGGGAAAGCAAAATATCTCTAGGGAGAGAGAGTGTGTGTGAGCGACATATAAGAGAATGGTGTTGAGATATGAGACCCTGGGAGACAGAGTTTGTGTTTGTGTGTGAGAAAGAGATATTTAAGAAGAAGAGTCGTAGCTTCTCATACCTATGGAGCGAAAGACATCTCTGTGTGAGAGGGTGTGTGCGAGTGGCACACAGGGGAAGAGTAGATAGAAATGAGACCCCGGGAGACGAAGTTTGTCTTTGTGTGAGAGAAAGAGATTTCACATGGAGAATCATAGTTAGAGACACATAGCAGGGAGCGAGATATACTTAGAGAGAGATAGAGTGATGGAGGTCGAGGGAGAGAGTACCTTCAGTGTGTTACGAAGATAAAAGATCAGTGTCGACATAAAGGTAGCACGAGAGATACCCGAGAGACGATGAACGTGTATAGGTCTAGAGAGATACTCCTATATAAACATGAGTGATAGCTATATGAGACGAATATCTGGATTAAAGGGGATTCAAATATTTAAACTGGAGATCACGACATCGATAATATGATAACACAAATTGGTGTATCAAACATGCATATTCATTTGAATTTGGGCACACGTGTAATGTTATATAGTTTATCAATATTAGTGATCCATATATTCTTTAATTAAAGACAATTCATGGTTTATATGCAATTAATGTCTAAACGGTACTACACTATATGTTGCGTGTGTGAAACACATTATACATGTTTGAGAAGTAAAAAATAAAAACCCGCATGAAACACACATTAATTGGAGACAGTTAGCGAGGAATGCATACATTGGATTTCAACATAAAGTGGTTTCAAATATTTGAAAATCCAAATTAAGATGGATATAGCCTTATGAATCTGAGATCATGCCATTTGCAAACCATATTTATGTATAAGGGTGTTGTGCTTTTGAAAGTATATATATATATAATGATGTATATAGAATTTTATTCCAGACGAAAATGGATCCTGCCGGAACAAAAATAGAATACAAACTATATTCGAATTGAGTTGGCACGGTAAACGTGTACTCTTGCTCTGCAAAAATTTGAACAAAGCGGGGAAAGTCGCAGTAACCGCCCGAAACCAAAATCTGCGAGATGGAAATTACTGCCTATCCCTACCACGCAAAGCCTATCGACTCGATTTCTATAGGTTTTCATAGGGGTAGGTTTGTAATTTCACTCAAACATGACATAACCTCCTCTCACTCGGATTCATACACGGTGGGCGCCAAAACACAGTGTCTCCTCGGCCGAAATCGACTCCCTCCCTGATTCATACACGGTGGGCGCCAAAAACAAACTCTCGTCGGCAAATATTCGGTGTATGCGAGATTATCGTCCTATCCCCAACCGACTAGTATTGTTGTGGTGTAGGAAATTTTAAACGGGGGCTAAGTTTGTGAATTTCCTCGGATTTGAGACAAGTGCACCCTGAAGACATGGTTCCCCCTTCCTCTCTCCCTCCATTTCCCCATTCGTACTCTGTGGGCGCCAAAACACCCTCTCCACCCCAGCCTCCTCCGTCCGCCACCCCATCCACCCCCGTCCTCCTCCACCATGCCGGAGCTGATACCCCGATGTTGTTGGCCATTACAAGAGATCGACCTCTCTCATCCACGGCTTCGGACCGGGATCCTTGCATCCCGTCCTCTCGCTTCATCCCCGCTGTCGTCCACCTTGCCGGTGCCGCTCCCACGACCGTCTCGCCCATCGCGCCCCGCCGTCACCGTCTACCCTCCTAGATCTGCTTCCACACCGCCGACAGCCATCGCTACCGCAACACCGTCAATTTCTCAGCAGATGCATACACGGCACAGCACTAGAGGCGGTACTCTTTCGTATCTACTCAACTTATTTATCGCAGCAAGAAAATAGATCGCCACTGCTTTACTCTGATTTCTTGACCATCACTTACTTGTTAGTTGAAAGCAAACATTGGTTGCGAAGTTGCCTTTGTCCGGTTTGCACCTTCAGATCCGCCATGGCACGCTCAACACTATACTCACAATGCTTATGGTTTTCCCCTTTTATATTCCACACTAGTTAAATGCAGGATAGTAGACTAAATTTCAAAATTGGGACCGTCGATTTTTGAGAGCTCGCCAGAGTTCACCGGTGCAAAGGAATGGGCTCGGGTGGGGATGGTGGTTGTGGGGGCGGTGGTGGGGCCTCGCCGAATGAAGAAAACTCGACACGGGGGGGGGGGGGGGGGGGGGGGTGGTGGTGGCGGAGGAATACAGGCGGTGGGGGCCGGTGGTTCGGCCGGCGGCCCGTGCGGTGTTCTGTATGGGAAGCACAATATATTCCTTGTCAGGAAGGGGAGCAGGGACATCTACAGTCGACACCTCTATTGGGCCGGTTCTGCTAAATGATTTCGCACTTTGAGTTGGTCTGCCATAATACCCCAGAAATGGTGGGAGCCGCACGGTCTTTGATAGACTAAACTGATAGTAACAGCTGTGCGCCTTCAGATGAATAGAGCTGGCATGTAGGTGATCGATAGGCTGCATATTAGTAGCGGCAAAACCCTATGTTTTCCAGCTAGTCCTGCTTTCCCGATTTATTTACGGTGGTTATGGTGTACCCCTATTATCTACACTACGATCTTCCTACCGGCTCTGCACTCTCGTTATCATGGTTTGGCAGTAAACTTTCTATACGGTATATTATGAACCTATCATCTGCCAACTATCCTTACATCTGGGGCCCCCAACTGGGAGCACATTTTTTGTGTAGTTGTGCCAGATTATATTAATTTACTCACCATATTACAGCACACACGAGCTCTGTCATTAGAATCCAGTGATAGCACACAAGGGTTTACAGGGAGCCTCTATCATATTACAATATCCTCTGCATTACAAAGATAATCTCACTACTATTTGTATTTTCATGCTTTACAGATATTATACGTAATAACAATGAATATAAGAATGCGCACATCAGAAGAATATTGCGGAACAGTTCAATGGGTAACAAACTTGGCATCAAGGGATTGAGGTCCATTGTGGATGCAATGAAACCCACATGCTCCCGACCTATAGATTCGTATTCAGAATATGATCCTAATGACTATTCTGAGCTCAAGGAGTCAAAGGCAGATGGACTATCCTGTTCACCCAATAAGGTGCATGTTCTAATTTGGCAAGGTTTTATTGGTTGCACATATCTTGCATAGGTGTCTTGCATTTCTTTTGCTTCGTTTCACCGCCATCTGCTTAGTTTACTCATGATATATGTGAAGATGCCATGCCCATCCATTATCAACACATATTCCATTTGTCGTCATACTATGTTTTTCCATTCAAATGTTCTTCTTGTGTTTCAGACATCCAAAAGGAAGAGGGTGATTGCAGAACCTGAAGGAGTACAAGCAAAGTCCTTGAAAAAGGTGGTGCTACTGGAGAAATCACATAGCACCCGATGTATATTGGCGATAGAACCAGCGCCGCAAAACCTAGGATATCGCAACTATGCTGGTCGTTGCTTTGCTCTTGTGAGTACCTATTGTCCTATCGCTGTCCTTATATTCATACCTGGTGGATTATGTGACATCATTGTGCATTATAGCTTGCTTATCCATTGTTCGCTCCAAATTATCAGATCTATATTAATGCTTAAATTAATGTAGAATAAACCCAATGCCTATGAAGGAATTTAGTTCTGCATTGTTCTTGTAAGTATCTATTGTCCTTATATTTGTCAGGTACTTCTTCATGTACACTTTGTAGCTTGTTTTCCCTTGTCCTCCATTTTTCTACACATCAGATCTACATTTACTCTTGCCAAAATATTGAATAAAACCAATGTTACTGAAGAAGTTTATCTCCGCATTGCTCTTGTCGGTGCATTCTGCCTGTATGTTGTATTTACATTTGTACTCTGCATCTTAAGTTAAATAATTGCCATTTGTTCCTATATTTTCACATCTATATTTACTCTTAACAAAATGTAGAATAAAGGCAATACTCTTGAAGAAGAGTGTGAGGTAAACTTCTTCAATTGCCCCCCCCCCCATCAATATGGACAAGATCTTTATAGAGCCTGTCTTCACTACTAATGTAAGTTTGTCCTCCTCGAGCCTTCAAACTTTGTTGTTTATATTTGGATAGCTATGAGTGCAAATGCTGTTTGTTTTTGTCGTCTGCATCAAATTGCTTGTTCAAAGTTTATAAAGTAGAAGTACATAAACATAAGTTTGTCATTCTCAATTTCAGTCTTTAGTTGTACAATCTAGTTCCTTATTCGTACCATGTAAGTTAAACTAAACATAGCAAGTTATCTTCTTTAGCACTATGTGTATGCTTGTGTTCTTGATCTGTAATCCAGTGGTGTGGTGAGACTACCAACAACAGCACAATGTCATATCCTACTATGTCTCAACTATGAACAATGCCATATTATATTAATGTTATTTAAATTGTGTCTCTTTATTTACCAATCTGAAATGGTATAATTGACAGTACACTCACCATTCATGCTTATACGTTATTTAGAACTACATCTATGCTTGTGTTCTTGATCTGTAATCCAGTGGTTTGGTGAAGCTGGCAGCTCTTGCACAATGCCATTTCCTGCCGTCTTAACTATGAACAATGCCTATTATGTTAATGCTATTTTAAACCGTGTCTCTTTATTTCTGACAGAGAAATGAGATGAATTGACAGCACTGATGCTTATATGTGCAAACCTGTTATCTACCTACTTGTTTCTCTTTCAGGGTGACAGCACTGCTGCTAGGAAGAACTGCCACAATGATAGTGAGACGAACCCATTGTTTGTCCCTCTAACACATATTCCAGAGGAGAAGGCAAAACATATTGAGGGTAGGGATACAACCACGAAGTCACATCTTGATGTAGTGTCAAACTTACTCAGTGACACAAGCTCGATGAAGTCGCCGCCTGAATCTGTTCGACTTCTTCAGTCTAAAATTCAAGCAGAAATACATGCTTCTGCTCAAATACAACTGGAACTCCAATCTCTATGCAAGATTAACCGTAAGTACAAGACGTTTATTGATGCTATGCAGCTTAAGTTGGTGTATATGAGCGCCAAAGAAGCGCAGTCTCATCAGGTTGCTAAGCTGCTTGTGCTGCAGCTACTGGGTCAGGCTAACCTTTCTTCAACTATGTTGAAGTGTTGTCAGTTCTGTCTATTATTTTGTTCGCCTGTTAACTTCCACTGGTGGCGACCTGCCCAGTTTATGTAATCTGCTGTCTAGTTGCCCTTTATTATCACTGGCGGCGAACTTTGATGCTGAGGGGATGTAATATGTTGTAATTTCTTTGTTGTATAGTCTAGGTTTATTCTTGGTCGGTATGCTGTAATTTAGGCCGGAAGATTTAGTGGATCTCAGTTTTGTCGGTCTTCAGGGCGGACCGTTACTCATATGGGCCAAAACGTGGGCCTATAATCATCTTGGGCCATTAGCAGGTCTAAACCTTATGGTTGTTTCCCACCTTTAACAGGCCGAGTAAAGTTTTGGCCAGGTGGGCCAGTGAATACAATGGGCTTTTGACGGGCTAAAACCTAGATTGGGCTAGCATTGAGCAGAAAAATTCACGGGCCAATACAGGCCAAAACTGCCTAAGGCCCATGTTTGGCCCAAATAGGACGAGCAGTTAACAGGCCAAAATATATCTCGGGCCCGTTTGGCCCAATAAAATTATAGGCTTTAAGCAGGCCGGTATTGACGCGGGCCATAGGCCCAAAAGTGTCACGGGCCATTATCAGATGGGTTGTAAGCAGGCCGGATTCAAAGCGGGCTGTAATTAGGCCCAACTGTTACACGGGCCATTAACAGGCTGATAGGCCAGTTGGGCTGAAATTTATCCACGAAGACTACGGGCCATTAAGAGGCCTAAAGTTACTCCAGACAAGAAATAGCCCAGTTTCTACGTGGGCCGTTAAATGGCCTAAAGTTAAACCGGGCCGACAATGTCCCAGATACTCCACAGGCCGCTAACAGGCCGAAACTATTATCGGGCCGAACTGGTAAATGGGCATTTAACAGGCTCAAACCTGTCTTAGAATGGGCCCAAAGGTATAGTGGCCTGTTAACGGGCCTGATCTGATATGGGCCGTAATTTGGCCCAAAACTCGGCAGGCTGTGAACGGGCCTGGTCTGATATGGGCCTCAATTTGACCCAAAACATGGCAGGCTGTTAACGGGCCAGCCCACTAGTGTCTGAAAAAACATGGTGGGCCTTTAGCTGGGCTGGCCTTTTCACCGGAATGGGCCTCTATTGGGCCGACCACGTGTCGACGTATCATAGGCACCTCATGTCCAATGAGTGGATGACATCTGTCCCAACGAGGAGCTGACACGTGGTTCCGTCGGCCAATGAGAATTTTACACGTGGAAAATCGCCATTGGTCCGGGCTGTTAACGGGTTATCGGATCCAAAACCGGGCCCGATAGCTTAACGGCGAGCCATTACGGTCTATGCCACGTGTCGGTCACCCTTGACGAAAGCACTTCTATGACGCGCGATTTATCGTCATGGAAGTGGACACTTCTGTGATGATAATTTTGGTAATGTCATGCAACACTTCTACGACAGCACCGGTATGACTATCCTGATTCTATCATAAAATCGTCATGGATGTACATGCATGACAGAAAACGTGACCTACTATGACAAACACGTATCATCACGGAAGTGTATTTTTTTGTAGTGTACAAACTTACAAAACATGAATTAGCATGTTGTTAAGCCTGTTACAATTAACAGTTGTATCCATTTTTTAATCCGTTCCTTTGCTACTGTGCTACTCTTTCGAAATGAAGATATCACTACAGATGCTGTCGTTTTATTACCATTTTCTATTTTTGGTGGATGTTAACCCTATTGTAGTTAACATTGGCTTTCCATGTACTTACACAGGGCTATAATGGGCGATGTTGTTGTTTGCCGTCAAGGTTAGCTGCATCCCATGTCTTATACACCATCTATTCCTAAATAAAAGTATTTTTAGAGATTCCAATATAGACTACATAAGGAGCAAAATGAGTGAATCTAGATTCTAATCTGAACTATATCTATAATTCTATATACATATGTATGTAGTTCATATTGAAATATCAAAAAAAATACTTGTACTTAGGAACATAGGTAGTTGTATTTTACATCATTTGTGCAATCTCAATTTAGCTTCTAACATTTACTGGTTGCTTGTAGGTACATATATGAGCGGTACTGATCCACGCTTCGATCCCTTCTGTGTATGGGGCAATGAGATATTCATGAACAAGCGTCAAGTGAGGAAACTAAGAAAGATTGTTAGGCGAAATAAATGGGTGATTGGAATTAAGCTCTTTATTTACATTTTGTCGAAGACAACAGTGAACTTTAGGATGGTAAGTAATGTGTTGCCTTTCCCCCTGCCCACAACAAGTTACTCTATTAGACCTCAGTATCTGATATTTTTCTCTTTTTAGTGGTTTCCGAAGCTATTTACTAATGATTACCTTGCAAACTACATGACCGGAGTGGAGGCAACTAAGGTTAACGTATATAATTCATGCTACCATGATAATGCTCTAGAAGTCTTTCTGAAGGCGGTGAAGGATGGGCGGGCGATCGTCACAAGGGGTTGGACAAAAGTGGTTCGTGCCTATGGCATGCAGGAAGGCACATTATGGGCATTCCGCTTCTTCAACACTGTCGGCAGTCAAAATGATGTACACTTGTCTCTTCACCTTTACTGCCTTTAAATATTGTGGTTCATCATAGTTAATTGCTGGCTAATCCTGTAATTACTGAACATATTGTACTGGCAACTTTATTTATGGATTCGTTGTTGAACCATTATGCTGAGAATTTGAATTGCACGTTTCGTATTTCAAAATTTCCAATTAGAATAATAAATTACAGGAAAAAATAAAAAGAGAACAGATGGTCATGGAACTTTGCAAACGGTTATGGCAGTAACAACGCTTGTGATGGATAGCCCAATGCCACACAGTTTTCTACATCAAATCGTGTGTGATGTAGTTAATGAAAGCAAACAATTAACCAAGGCAGACCGTGTGTGATAGTTACACCTTTCACACACGAGTGTATACATAAAACTGTATGGGATGTACATCCGAATGGAAACGTTTTCCCTGGATTGACTGTGTGGGATGTACATAAGAATGGAAAAGTATTCCTTGGATTGACTGTGTGTGATATACACACGAACAGAAATGATTTGCTAGGCTTCACCGTGTGGGATGTACATACCTATGGAAATGTTTTCTTGGATTACCGTGTGGGATGTACATACCTACGGAAATGATTGGGTTTCGATGCCTCGCCCGATCGCACACGGCCCCAGCCTGGGTCCCAGGAGGGCCTATCCCCGACAATTTCTGGGTCGTGTGGGAAGGACACCCTATCGCACACACTCACTTGGCGATGGTTCCAAATGCCCTCGCGAAAAGGGGTTTAAAACCGTTTGTTTAGGACCGACGCGCACCAGTGCATGCTTGGTTTGGTTAACTGTCTGATCTTCTATTGGGAGTATGTTATATTGTGCAATGTGGTGCTCAGTTAATGTTTGGTTCATTTGCTGTGGTGTTTAGTTAACTGATTGGTTCAATTCTACAATGTGATGTTCAATTGTTGTGGGTGCATTCTGTTATTGTATACCACGTGAGGAATAAATTGAATTTGGTTGTACTAAATAAATGAGAAACAAATATGATTCCTATATTTCCAAGTTGTTAAGCATGCTTGGTTTGGTTAACTGTCTGATCTTCTATTAGGAGTATGTTATATTGTGCAATGTGGTGCTCAGTTAATGTTTGGTTCATTTCTTGTAGTGTTTAGTTAACTGCTTGGTTCAATTCTGCAATGCGATGTCCAAATGTCATGGGTAGAAATTTGTATTGTTGTGCATGTGAGGAATAAAACAAATTTGGTCGCACTTAATACATGAGAGACATATACAAGTGCTATATTTCCTAATTCTTAATCATGCTTGGTTTGGATAAATGGGTTTTCCATGTGGCTTGAATTAATCTGATGAATCTGCAATGTGTTTATTTTTCATCAACATATTTTACTGATAGCATGTGAACCCCGACTTAACCTGATGACTAACTACCTTATATGTGTTGCAGGGAAACAATGTGAAGCACTAAGGTTTATAATCGAGGTTAGCACATGCATGGTCCGTTGTCTAATAGCACATTATTGTGCAATTGTAGGAACCATTCTAATATTTAGGTTTTTAACAATTTGGTCTTGCACATGTAGGTCCTGCCGTCAGAGGTTTTGACCCACTGTTCGACCCTTTTTGTGTTGGGGAACGTTGCAGAAAACAAAAAATTTCCTATGGTTTCACCAAGATCCATCTATGAGTTCATCTAGCAACGAGTGATCGGATTGTATCTACATACCTTTGTAGATCACGCGCGGAAGCGTTCAAAGAACGGGGATGAGGAAGTCGTACTCGACGTGATCCAAATCACCGGAGATCCTAGCGCCAAACGGACGGCACCTCCGTGTTCAACACACGTACGGTCAGCGTGGCGTCTTCTCCTTCTTGATCCATCAAGGGGGAGGAGAGGTTGATGAAGATCCAGCAGCACGACGGCGTGGTGGTGGATGCAGGGGTCACCGCAGCAGGGCTTCGCCGTTCTACTGCGAGAGGGAGAGGTGTAGCAGGGGAGAGGGAGGCGCCAAGACTCAAGGGTGCGGCTGACCCTCCCTCCTCCCCCCTTTATATAGGCCCCCAAGGGGGGGCGCCGGCCCTAGGAGATGGGATCTCCTAGGGGGGCGGCGGCCAAGGGTGGAGTAGCCCCCAAGGCAAGTGGGGCGCCCCCCCACCCTAGGGTTCCCAACCCTAGGCGCATGGGGTGGGCCAAGGGGGGCGCACAAGCCCACTATGGGCTGGTTCCCCTCCCCACTTTGGCCCATGGGGCCCTCCGGGATGGGTGGCCCCACCCGGTGGACCCCCGGGACCCTTCCGGTGGTCCCGGTACAATACCGATGACCCCCGAAACTCTCCCGATGGCCGAAACTGCACTTCCTATATATAATTCTTCACCTCCGGACCATTCGGGAACTCCTCGTGACGTCCGGGATCTCATCCGGGACTCTGAACAACTTTCGGGTTACTGCATATTATATCTCTACAACCCTAGCGTCACCGAACCTTAAGTGTGTAGACCCTACGGGTTCGGGAGACATGTAGACATGACCGAGATGGCTCTCTGGTCAATAACCAACAGCGGGATCTGGATACCCATGTTGGCTCCCACATGCTCCTCGATGATCTCATCGGATGAACCACGATGTCGAGGATTCAAGCAACCCCGTATACAATTCCCTTTGTCAATCGGTACGTTACTTGCCCGAGATTCGATCGTCGGTATCCCAATACCTCGTTCAATCTCGTTACCGGCAAGTCACTTTACTCGTACCTTAATGCATGATCCCGTGACCAGACACTTGGTCACTTTGAGCTCATTATGATGATGCATTACCGAGTGGGCCCAGAGATACCTCTCCGTTATACGGAGTGACAAATCCCAGTCTTGATCCGTGTCAACCCAACAGACACTTTCGGAGATACCCGTAGTATACCTTTATAGTCACCCAGTTACGTTGTGACGTTTGGTACACCCAAAGCACTCCTACGGCATCCGAGAGTTACACGATCTCATGGTCTAAGGAAAAGATACTTGACATTGGAAAAACTCTAGCAAACGAACTATACGATCTTGTGCTATGTTTAGGATTGGGTCTTGTCCATCACATCATTCTCCTAATGATGTGATCTCGTTATCAATGACATCCAATGTCCATAGTCAGGAAACCATGACTATTTGTTGATCAACGAGCTAGTCAACTAGAGGCTTACTAGGGACATGTTGGTGTCTATATATTCACACATGTATTACGATTTCCGGATAACACAATTATAGCATGAATAAAAGACAATTATCATGAACAAGGAAATATAATAATAATCCTTTTATTATTGCCTCTAGGGCATATTTCCAACAGTCTCCCACTTGCACTAGAGTCAATAATCTAGTTACATCATGATGAATCGAACACCCATGGAATTCTGGTGCTGATCATGTTTTGCTCCAGGGAGAGGTTTAGTCAACGGATCTGCTACATTCAGGTCCGTATGTACTTTACAAATATCTATGTATCCATCTTGAACATTTTCACGAATGGAGTTGAAGCGACGCTTGATGTGCCTTGTCTTCTTGTGAAACCTGGGCTCCTTGGCAAGTGCAATAGCTCCAGTGTTGTCACAGAAGAGTTTGATCGGCCCCGACGCATTGGGTATGACTCCTAGGTCGGTGATGAACTCCTTCAGCCAAATTGCTTCATGCGCTGCCTCCGAGGCTGCCATGTACTCCGCTTCACATGTAGATCCCGCCACGACGCTCTGCTTGCAACTGCACCAGCTTACTGCCCCACCATTCAAAATATACACGTATCCGGTTTGTGACTTAGAGTCATCCAGATCTGTGTCGAAGCTAGCGTCGACGTAACCCTTTACGACGAGCTCTTTGTCACCTCCATAAACGAGAAACATTTCCTTAGTCCTTTTCAGGTACTTCAGGATATTCTTGACCGCTGTCCAATGTTCCTTGCCGGGATTACTTTGGTACCTACCTACCAAACTTACGGCAAGGTTTACATCAGGTCTGTACACAGCATGGCATACATAATAGAACCTATGGCTGAGGCATAGGGGATGACACTCATCTCTTCTATATCTTCTGCCGTGGTCGGACATTGAGCTGAGCTCAATTTCACACCTTGCAACACAGGCAAGAACCCCTTCTTAGACTGATCCATATTGAATTTCTTCAATATCCTATCAAGGTATGTGCTTTGTGAAAGACCTATGAGGCGTCTTGATCTATCTCTATAGATCTTGATGCCTAATATATAAGCAGCTTCTCCAAGTTTCTTCATTGAAAAACTCTTATTCAAGTAGGCCTTAATGCTGTCCAAAAGCTCTATATCATTTCCCATCAAAAGTATGTCATCTACATATAATATGAGAAATGCTACAGAGATCCCACTCACTTTCTTGTAAACGCAGGCTTCTCCATAAGTCTGCATAAACCCCAAATGCTTTGATCATCTCATCAAAGAGAATGTTCCAACTCCGAGATGCTTGCACCAGCCCATAAATCGAGCGTTGGAGCTTGCACACCTTGTCAGCATTCTTAGGATCGACAAAACCTTTCGGCTGCATCATATACAATTCTTCCTTAAGGAAACCATTAAGGAATGCCGTTTTGACGTCCATTTGCCATATCTCATAATCATAGAATGCGGCAATTGCTAACATGATTTGGACGGACTTCAGCTTCGCTACCGGTGAGAAAGTCTCATCGTAGTCAACCCCTTGTACTTGTCGATAACCCTTAGCAACAAGCCGAGCTTTATAGATGGTCACATTACCATCCGCGTCTGTCTTCTTCTTAAAGATCCATTTATTTTCTATGGCTCGCCGCTCAACGGGCAAGTCAGTCAAAGTCCATACTTCGTTTTCATACATGGATCCTATCTCGGATTTCATGGCTTCCAGCCATTTGTTGGAATCCGGGCCCGCCATCGCTTCTTCATAGTTCGAAGGTTCACCGTTGTCTAACAACATGATTTCCAAGACAGGGTTGCCGTACCACTCTGGTGCGGAACGTGTCCTTGTGGACCTACGAAGTTCAGTAGCAACTTGATCTGAAGTTTCATGATCATCATCATTAACTTCCTCTCTAGTCGGTGCAGGCACCTCAGGAACATTTTCTTGAGTTGCGCCATTTTCCGGTTCAAGAGGTAATACTTCATCAAGTTCTACTTTCCTCCCACTTACTTCTTTCGAGAGAAACTCCTTCTCTAGAAAGGACCCATTCTTGGCAACAAAGATCTTGCCTTTGGATCTGAGGTAGAAGGTATACCCAATAGTTTCTTTAGGGTATCCTATGAAGACGCATTTTTCCGACTTGGGTTCGAGCTTTTCAGGTTGAGGTTTCTTGACATAAGCATCGCATCCCCAAACTTTTAGAAACGACAGTTTAGGTTTCTTCCCAAACCATAACTCAAACGGTGTCGTCTCAACGGATTTTGACGGAGCCCTATTTAAAGTGAATGTGGCAGTCTCTAAAGCATAGCCCCAAAAAGATAGCGGTAAATTGGTAAGAGACATCATAGATCGCACCATATCTAATAGAGTGCGATTATGACGTTCGGACACACCATTACGCTGAGGTGTTCCAGGCGGCGTGAGTTGTGAAACTATTCCATATTTTCTTAAGTGTGTGCCAAATTCGTGACTCAAGTATTCTCCTCCACGATCTGATCGCAGGAACTTGATTTTCCTGTCACGTTGATTCTCAACCTCACTCTGAAATTCCTTGAACCTTTCAAAGGTCTCAGACTTGTGTTTCATTAAGTAGACATACCCATATCTACTCAAGTCATCAGTGAGGGTGAGAACATAACGATAACCACCGCGAGCCTCAACACTCATTGGACCGCACACATCAGTATGTA
This sequence comes from Triticum urartu, assembly GCF_003073215.2. Lineage (NCBI taxonomy): Eukaryota > Viridiplantae > Streptophyta > Magnoliopsida > Poales > Poaceae > Triticum > Triticum urartu. Next base: position 378,778,732 of record NC_053027.1, on the reverse strand, counting down.
TGATTTCCAATAAGTTGGTTGCTCGCTCCATTGTTCCTGAGAACGGAGTCTTGGTCATTTTACCCATGAGGCATGGTTCGCATGTGTCAAATGATTCGTAATCAAGAGACTCTAAAAGTCCATATGCATGGAGCTTCTTCATGCGTTTGACACCTATGTGACCAAGGAGGCAGTGCCACAAGTATGTGGGACTATCATTATGAACCTTACATCTTTTGGTACTCACACTATGAATATGTGTAGCATTACGCTCGAGATACATTAAGAATAAACCATTCACCATCGGAGCATGACCATAAAACATATCTCTCATATAAATAGAACAACCATCATTCTCGGATTTAAATGAGTAGCCATCTCGTATTAAACGAGATCCTGATACAATGTTCATGCTCAAACTTGGCACTAAATAACAATTATTGAGGTTCAAAACTAATCCCGTAGGTAAATGTAGAGGTAGCGTGCCGACGGCGATCACATCGACCTTGGAACCATTCCCGCCGCGCATCGTCACCTCGTCCTTCGCCAGTCTCCGCTTATTCCGCAGCTCCTGCTTTGAGTTACAAATGTGAGCAACTGCACCGGTATCAAATACCCAGGAGCCACTACGAGTACTGGTAAGGTACACATCAATTACATGTATATCACATATACCTTTCGTTTTGTCGGCCTTCTTGTCCGCTAAGTATTTGGGGCAGTTCCGCTTCCAGTGACCACTTTCCTTGCAATAAAAGCACTCAGTCTCGGGCTTGGGTCCATTCTTTGGCTTCTTCCCGGCAGCTTGCTTGCCGGGCGCGGCAACTCCCTTGCCGTCCTTCTTGAAGTTTTTCTTACCCTTGCCTTTCTTGAACTTAGTGGTTTTATTCACCATCAACACTTGATGTTCCTTTTTGACTTCTACCTCTGCTGATTCCAGCATTGCAAATACTTCAGGAATGGTCTTTTCCATCCCCTGCATATTGAAGTTCATCACAAAGCTCTTGTAGCTCGGTGGAAGCGACTAAAGGATTCTGTCAATGACCGCGTCATCCGGGAGATTAACTCCCAGCTGAGACAAGCGGTTATGTAACCCAGACATAGTGAGTATGTGCTCACTGATAGAACTGTTTTCCTCCATCTTACAGCTGAAGAACTTGTCGGAGACTTCATATCTCTCGACCCGGGCATGAGCTTGAAAAACCATTTTCAGCTCTTTGAACATCTCATATGCTCCGTGTCTCTCAAAACGCTTTTGGAGCCCCGGTTCTAAGTTGTAAAGCATGCCGCACTGAACGAGGGAGTAATCATCGGTACGTGTCTGCCAAGCGTTCATAACGTCTTGTTCTGAAGGGAGAACAGGTGCGTCACCTAGCGGTGCTTGTAGGACATAATCTTTCTTGGCAGCTATGAGGATGATCCTCAGGTTCCGGACCCAGTCCGTATAGTTGCTGCCATCGTCTTTCAGCTTGGTTTTCTCTAGGAACGCGTTGAAGTTGAGGACAACGTTGGCCATTTGATCTACAATACATGTTGTAAAGATTTTAGACTAAGTTCATGATAATTAAGTTCATCTAAATCAAATTATTCAATGAACTCCCACTTCCCACTTAGATAGACATCCCTCCAGTCATCTAAGTATAACATGATCCGAGTTAACTAGGCCGTGTCCGATCATCACGTGAGACGGACTAGCCAACATCGGTGAACATCTTCATGTTGATCGTATCTTCTATACCACTCATGCTCGACCTTTCAGTCTTCTGTGTTCCGAGGCCATGTCTGTACATGCTAGGCTCGTCAAGTCAACCTAAGTGTTTGCATGTGTAAATCTGTCTTACACCCGTTGTATGTGAACGTTAGAATCTATCACACCCGATCATCACGTGGTGCTTCGAAACAACGAACTGTCGCAACGGTGCACAGTTAGGGGGAACACTTTCTTGGAATTATTATGAGGGATCATCTTATTTACTACCGTCGTTCTAAGTAAACAAGATGCAAAAACATGATAAACGTCACATGCAATCAAATAATAATAGTGACATGATATGGCCAATATCACATAGCTCCTTTGATCTCCATCTTGGGGCTCCATGATCATCTTGTCACCGGCATGACACCATGATCTCCATCATCATGATCTTCATCATCGTTTCTCCATGAAGTTTCTCGCCAACTATTACTTCTACTACTATGGCTAACACGTTTAGCAATAAAGTAAAGTAATTTACATGGCATTTCTTAATGACACGCAGGTCATACAAAAAATAAAGACAACTCCTATGGCTCCTGCCAGTTGTCATACTCATCGACATGCAAGTCGTGATTCCTATTACAATAGCATGAACATCTCATACATCACATATATATTATTCATCATTCATCACAACTTTGGCCATATCACATCACAAAACACTTGCTGCAAAAACAAGTTAGACGTCCTCTAATTGTTGTTGCAAGTTTTACGTGGCTGCAATAGGGTTCTAGCAAGAACGTTTTCTTACCTACGTGAAAGCCACAACGTGATTTGTCAACTTCTATTTACCCTTCATAAGGACCCTTTTCATCGAATCCGCTCCAACTAAAGTGGGAGAGACAGACACCCGCCAGCCACCTTATGCAACTAGTGCATGTTAGTCGGTGGAACCGGTCTCACGTAAGCGTACGTGTAAGGTTGGTCCGGGCCGCTTCATCCCACAATACTGTTGAAGCAAAATAAGACTAGTAGCGGCAAGAAAGTTGACAACATCTACGCCCACAACAAATTGTGTTCTACTCGTGCAAAGAGAACTACACATAGACCTAGCTCATGATGCCACTGTTGGGGAACGTTGCAGAAAACAAAAAATTTCCTACGGTTTCACCAAGATCCATCTATGAGTTCATCTAGCAACGAGTGATCGGATTGCATCTACATACCTTTGTAGATCACGCGCGGAAGCGTTCAAAGAACGGGGATGAGGAAGTCGTACTCGACGTGATCCAAATCACCGGAGATCCTAGCGCCGAACGGACGGCACCTCCGTGTTCAACACACATACGGTCAGCGTGACGTCTCCTCCTTCTTGATCCAGCAAGGGGGAGGAGAGGTTGATGAAGATCCAGCAGCACGACGGCGTGGTGGTGGATGCATGGGTCACCGCAGCAGGGCTTCGTCGTTCTACTGCGAGAGGGAGAGGTGTAGCAGGGGAGAGGGAGGCGCCAAGACTCAAGGGTGCGGCTGCCCCTCCCTCCCCCCCTTTATATAGGCCCCCTAGGGGGGGTGCCGGCCCTAGGAGATGGGATCTCCTAGGGGGGCGGCGGCCAAGGGTGGAGTAGCCCCCAAGGCAAGTGGGGCGCCCCCCCCCACCCTAGGGTTCCCAACCCTAGGCGCATGGGGTGGGCCAAGGGGGGCGCACCAGCCCACTATGGGCTGGTTCCCCTCCCCACTTTGGCCCATGGGGCCCTCCGGGATGGGTGGCCCCACCCGATGGACCCCCGGGACCCTTTCGGTGGTCCCGGTACAATACCGGTGACCCCCGAAACTCTCCCGATGGCCGAAACTGCACTTCCTATATATAATTCTTCACCTCCGGACCATTCGGGAACTCCTCGTGACGTCCGGGATCTCATCCGGGACTCCGAACAACTTTCGGGTTACTGCATATTATATCTCTACAACCCTAGCGTCACCGAACCTTAAGTGTGTAGACCCTACGGGTTCGGGAGACATGTAGACATGACCGAGATGGCTCTCCGGTCAATAACCAACAGCGGGATCTGGATACCCATGTTGGCTCCCACATGCTCCTCGATGATCTCATCGGATGAACCACGATGTCGAGGATTCAAGCAACCCCATATACAATTCCCTTTGTCAATCGGTACGTTACTTGCCCGAGATTCGATCGTCGGTATCCCAATACCTCGTTCAATCTCGTTACCGACAAGTCACTTTACTCGTACCGTAATGCATGATCCCTTGACCAGACACTTGGTCACTTTGAGCTCATTATGATGATGCATTACCGAGTGGGCCCAGAGATACCTCTCCGTTATACGGAGTGACAAATCCCAGTCTTGATCCGTGTCAACCCAACAGACACTTTCGGAGATACCCGTAGTATACCTTTATAGTCACCCAGTTACGTTGTGACGTTTGGTACACCCAAAGCACTCCTACGGCATCCGAGAGTTACACGATCTCATGGTCTAAGGAAAAGATACTTGACATTGGAAAAACTCTAGCAAACGAACTATACGATCTTGTGCTATGTTTAGGATTGGGTCTTGTCCATCACATCATTCTCCTAATGACGTGATCTCGTTATCAATGACATCCAATGTCCATAGTCAGGAAACCATGACTATCTGTTGATCAACGAGCTAGTCAACTAGAGGCTTACTAGGGACATGTTGGTGTCTATATATTCACACATGTATTACGATTTCCGGATAACACAATAATAATCCTTTTATTATTGCCTCTAGGGCATATTTCCAACATTTTGCATATGGGGAAATGAGTTGTCCATGAATATCAATCAAGTCAAGAAACTCAGAAAGATTGTTAGGATAAAGAAATTAGTGACAAAAAATAACAAGATCTTTGTCTGCACAATGAAGAAGATATCAGTTAACTACAAGATGGTACTAACTATTATACCTTGCCTTTTTTATTCCTTTGCCCCATTTCCAATATAGAGAAGATATTTATGCACATCCTTGTTTTCAAGCCTTTCCAAAGCAGTTCACTGATGATTACCTCTCAAACCACCTCTATGGTCAGGAGGCGAGGAAGGTTTCCAACAACACCCACGGTTCAATATCGAAGTGTTCCTCAAGAGCACGAAGCATGGACGGTCAATCATCCACATGCATTGGCCTAAAGTTGCAATGAACTTCAACATGAATGAAGGCTCAATATTCGCCTTCCGCTTCAGCAGTTTTCTAGATGAGATGCACCTGTCTATGTACCGTCTATGATGTTAATTTCGAAAGATTCTAGATGTTGCATGTGAAACTTGGTGCTGGTGTAGTTGTGTAATGGGGTACCTGAGTACTGAAGCTATATCATGTTGTACTCTGATGCATTTCAATTATGAAATATTGCTTCCTTAATATGGAAATGAAATATATTATGTTCTTAATATGAATGTCAATTAGATTAATAAATGGATTATTAATAATAGGGCAATTAGCCTGCTAATGGCTAATTGAATTGCTAATTGGGGTTTTCTATTGCAAATGGTTTTTCAGAAAAGACCGTGGGCAATGACCTCAGGCAACACACACAGTTTCTAGGAATAAACCGTGTTGGATCAATGAACAATAACACACGTCATTCTCTTGAAAAATGTTTGCGCTAGGCCACCTTGCGCAAACGTTTACCACATAAAAACTATGTGTGATGGATAGCCTTTGTCACACATTTTCTTCTACGAACCATGTGTGATCCATTTAATAACGCAAACGTTTGCGCTAGGAAAATTGTGTGTGATGTACCTGCGAATGGAAATGTTTTTCTTGGAGCAACTGTGTGGGATGTATATATGAACGGAAATGTTTAGTGAGGACTGACTGTGTGGGATGTACTTACGACCGGAAATGATTTCGTCTGTATAATTGTATTTTTTGAGCACTACTATACGTATAACTGTACTTGATCGCTCGTCGGTCGCACATGGCCTCATTTTGCCGAGCATGTGTGTGCTAGGAGGGCATAACCCCGACAGTTTCTGGGTCATGTGGGAAGGACCCCCCTAGCGCCCACACTCACTTGGTGAAGGTACCAAATGCCATCACGGAAAGGGGTTAAAACCGTTTGTATAGCACCTCGCTGTACCAATGGCTGGTGGCGGCGGCCCCCTGACTTTCCCCTCCTGGTGGCTCTCCGGCCCGGGGCGGAGCTGCACTGGGGGGTGCTCCTAGGCGGCAGTGGTCTGGCTGGCAGCGAGGTTCCTCGACGCGGCGTGCACGGGCGGCTGGGCGGCGGCGCCATCGTTGGCAGTGGGGTGGCGTAGTGGTGCAGCGGCGCAGCTTGGCGGCGGTGCTCGGCCCAGATCTGGGCCTGGGCAGGCCGGCGGCAGGACGGGTCTGCGGCGTGACTCCCGAGAGGTGGGGGAGCGGCGATGAACTTCGAGGTACTAGCGGCTCCGATGCCAGCCTGCTGCAGCGTGGTCGGCGGGGCTTAGCGGGCGTTTCGGGTCAGGCCGGGACAGGGGTGGCCTGGTATGCACCACTGCCATGTCCGGATGGCTACCGCGACAGTGCCGGAGGTGCGGGCCTCTCGCACGACGGCGGTGGAGGTGGTTCCCTCCCGCTCGGCCTTGGTGCTGCTGCTCCCGTCGCTTGGATCTTCTCTCCGGTCTTATTGGTCTCGAAGTGGTGCTCACAGCGAGACGGCGTAGGTGGCGGCGCAACTGTGATGGCGCATGGTGTTGGGCGGTGGTTTCGCTGATCGGTTCCGGTTGGCCAGTGGGGTTTGGAGCGCGGGAGAAATCCTTGCCGGTTCGTCCGGCACCGATGCGGTGACATCGGCGGGTGCCATTATCCCTTCTTGGAGGGTGTCAGTAGTACCTATCCCCACCTCCCTCCGCGTACTGGGGGAAACCCTAGGACTTGTCCGGGCAGCAGCGTCGTCGGCGTCGCATCCCTTTTTGGAGGTGCTTCTTAGTTCGTGGTAGATCGGAGCCTCGGGCTGTGGTGGTTTGTTTCCGGAGGGCGCAGCAGTCGCAGGTCTTTAGCACTTTGTCGAGCTGCCGTTGTTGGCATTTATTTCTTCTTCTTTTTCTTTGGGCTTAATGTGCTGCTCGCCCCAGCATTGCGATGTGTACAATGGTGGTTTGCTTTGGAATACAAAGTGGGGGAAACCCTTTTTAGATAAGGTTTTTGACCTTGATATGAAATGTCTAGACAAAAGTTTTGCACTCCCTTATATCCATATTAATTGATGCTTCTTTACTACAACTTTGTACTACAGTCGTACTGAAGCATCGTCAATTAATTTGGATAGGAAGGAGTAACAGAATATGAGGTACTGAGTAGAATTCAGCACAGGAACCTTGTACCCATCCTCACTACATGTTCGACCATAGACAATAAAGATATCGCTTTCAAAGCTCTAGTTTATAAATTCATGCCTAAAAGAAATTTGGACACATGGTTGCATAATACATATTCGGGTAGTTCTTCCAAATGTTTGAGCTTAGCTCCAAGAGCAAGCATAGCTACCGGTATAGCCGATACAGTGGCTTATTTACACAATGATTGTGAAAGAAAGATTATACATTGTGATCTAAAACCAACTAATATCCTTCTAGACGATGATAAGAATGCTTATTTGGGAGGCTTTGGCATTGCAAGCCTCATCGGACATTCAAGTTTAGTCACCTCAACTAGGCTGAAGGTAACAATAGGGTACATAGCTCTAGGTACTTTCCCGCACGTCTATCTTTTATGGACATCTATTATTTTTGAAGACAACCTCGCACGACATAACTGGTAAGGGAGTAAGAAGTGTTGTTTTTGTACCCAGGACGAGACAATCAAACACCGTCTTTTTCAATGCTAGTTTGCATGTTCTACGTGATCAGTCATTCAAATAGCGTCAAATTTATATCCGCTCACATGTGTTGCCGATATGTTTGGTCATTGGTTGAACAGTATTCCAAAATGTTCAAAACGCTAATAAGGATGGGAGCATATGCCTTAATGTGGTCGCTATGGGTATGTACAAATGATTTGGTTTTTAATGACAAAAATACTTTAGGTTATTTTCTGGCATACGTACGCCTCGTACGTGGTCTACAGTACAACGAACAAAGTACCAAGTGTTGTTCAAGACGATGTGTACGCTATTGCAGGTGACTACAAAGGTTTTTTCCAACATGGATGGCAGCATAGCCTTCGGATTGACCCACCACCTCTTTCGACATAGGCATAGTGTCGATATATAGGACTCTACAGTTGTTGTTTTGTCGTTTTTGTTTCTTTTCTTTCTGTCAAACTTTTCAGGATTAATTATGTGCATCTTAATTATGCAGAGTCCGGGTGTTACTCATAATGTTTTGTATCCTCTTGATGCGACATTTTTAGATAATAAAAGCGCCCTTTATCGATTTTTTTACAGGATATTAATTACCAATTTTATCTTTTCGCAGAATATGCTCAAAGTGGCTATCACTACTAGGAAAACGGCTATAGCTAATATGGACATTAATGATGCACCATGTATAGCAGTGGCGCATCAGATATACTTACGCCATTATTGGCCACATTACTAATGGCACACCTGGTGTGCGGTGCGCCATTACTATTTTTGAAAAAAAAAGATAAAAAAAAACTAGTAATGGCGCACTATCCCCACTATTAAAAAAAAATTCTTCAAAACTAGTAATGGCGCACCGCACACCAAGTGCGCCATTAGTAACCCTGGTTACTAATGGCACATTCTTAGGTGGTGCGCCATTGGTAACCTGGGAGCAGCTAAATATTTTTGACAGCCACCTACCACACTCACTTTCCCCACATCATTCTCTCCATCTCTACCAAGTTTGGTCTCGGCTGCCTCCTCCTCCTCACCTCATTTGCACCATAGATTCACCCAAATTAAGTGGTTAAATTTCCTTTTTTTGATAGGTAAGTAAGGGGAAAACTTTCTTTATGTTCTAGATCTACTTTTTTGTCCCTTCAACAACGTACACACTTTTTATGGCATAGATCTACGCATGTTTGTGGTGTTGTATATGTTTGTGTCTGCAGGTACCAGTATTTGAAATGCGATAGTTACCAATATTTTACCGGAATGTTGATTCATTTCCGTCTCGGCAAGAATTTGGCACTATGCATTCTTTTTGGTCCTATTTTTAGGCAAAGTCATGCCAAAAAAATTTGGTTCTAAAATATCATTTTACTCTACCCCGCAGGTGACCATGGTCTGCACGATGACTGAAGGCACCGTGAATAGGTTTTTGAGCTCCGCGAAGACCGAGATGCTTCAAAAGAATGAGACGGAGATAAGATGTCCGTGTCGAAGATGCAAGCTGAAGAGCCTTATAGACCCGGATTCCGGACAGGTGCGGGACCACCTGCTCTTGCGTGGTTTCATGGATGGCTATCGGTGGCAAGGTGATGAAGATGATTATGAAGTTGTCCATGGGGGCCGGGCAAGAAATAAGGAAGGGCGGCAAGACAACCGTGGCGAGGGTGGGCGAGAAGACGAAGAATCTCCAGGACATGATCACGAAGTAGATGCAGGACACAGTCATCATGTAGAAGATGCCGGACATGATGATGAGGAAGATCAAGGCGAAGGGCATGATCATGAAGATGAAGATGCCGGAGCAGACGACGATGGACCATCGATGGCCTGGGTGCAGGACCCTCATATTCAAGAGCTGCTTCTCAAGCAGACGGGTAACGCAAGAGCTGCCACCCGAGAGAAAGCCAAGCTGGATCAACTGGAGATAGACGCGATTACTCCGTTGTATGAAGGATGCAGGCCCGAGGATACCCGCCTAAAAGTAACGCTCATGGCTCTAGAGATGACGGTAAAACACAAAATGACTGACGCATGCTTCGACGAGAACATGTCATTCTAGCACGAACGTCTTCCCAAGGGGAACAAGTGCCCGACCAGTTTTAAGGAGGCGAAGAAAATCGTGTGTCCTCTAGATTTACCGCACGTGAAATACCATGTGTGCATGAACAATTGCATCATTTATCGGGGCGAGCACGCAGAGTCTACCATATGTCCACTATGCAACGTCACTCGATACAAGAAGAGGAAGAAAGCTCCTAGAAAAGTGGTATGGTACTTTCCGATCGCTCCTCGTCTGCAGCGGTATTTCGCGAACCCAAAGCTAGCAAAGCTCCTGCGTTGGCACGCGGATAGGGAGGAGAAGAAGCGAGAAGATGACGGAAATGATCCGGAGATAAATAAAAAATACAAGATGCTGAGTCATCCTAAGGATGCGAGCCAGTGGCAAGCATTGAACTTCGAACACCCAGAATATGGGGACGATCCAAGGAACATCATGCTGGGCGCGAGCACCAATGGAGTCAACCCGTTTCGCAGCCAGAGAAGCACACATAGCACCTGGCCTGTGTTTGTGTGGATGTACAACCTTCCCCCTGGTTGTGCATGAAGAGGAAATACATTCACATGAGTATACTAATTGAAGGGCCGAAACAACCAGGGAATGACATCAATCTATATCTGGGGCTGTTGAAAGAGGAGCTAGACACGCTGTGGAAAATGCCAGCCAATACGTGGGACGCCGCAGAGAAAGAATATTTCCCTATAAGAGACGCACTGCTCACGACGGTGCACGACTATCTCGGTTACGGATATGTCGCGGGGCAGGTGATCCACGGATTTTCTGCATGCGTCAGGTGCATGGATGACACAACGTATCGCCAGCTAGATAGAGATCCAGGGTCTTTGAAAACCGTGTTCATGGGACATCGAAGGTGGCTTCGCGACGATGACTCATGAAGAAAACGTAAGGATCTGTTCGATGGTGAAACTGAACCCCGAAGACGCCCGCGTACGAGGAGCGGCGAGAAAATTTACGAGTTGTTGAAAAAATGGAAAGAGTGCCCACCGCCGGGAAAGAAGCGAAAGGTGCCAGTGTTGGGGATACACATAACAGGTAGGCCCACGAAGGGTCGAAATATCATGAAGCATGGGGTCCAGACAACATGTGGGTCCAGGTAAATTTCATAGAGACATACTATCCACTCGGACAAGCAGCATACTATCCACTCGACCAAGCAGCATACCATCCACTCGGATGATAGTTCACCACTCGACCGTACGACTCACTTGGATATACGAAGACCAGCAGGCAGCAAAGCAGTCGGCATCATTCTCATAGTGAGGGCTTGGTAGTGGGCTGGTATTATGGCATTCATGTCCCACTTTGTAACATAGGAGGTGAGGGGGTGGCGCACTCTATATAAGTCACCCCCACCACTAGACGAGGGGGCTCTCTTCTTTCTTCCACCTCTCTCTCTTTCTAACCATTAGTCTCAGGACATAGCTCAGGCATGAGATCCGCTCTCCTCTCTCTCTCTCAAACACACATTGTAATCTCTGGATACATACTCAGATAAAACAAAGCCTCTCCGGAGCATGAGACGTAGGGCTGTTTATCTTCACCGTGAGAGGCCCGAACTCGCTAAACCACCGTGTCACCCATATGCATCTCGATAGATCATGCTCCGTTACCCTATACCTTATGATTGTTGGAATCGTTCCCACGACAGTTGGCGCCCACCGTGGGGCATGACGTCTATCAAGCCATGATGTAAATGGTTATTTTTCAACCACCGGCGGCAGATCGATTCCCGCTGAAGGAAACATGCATCAATCCAAGCAATTACAAGAAACCGGCTGCACCTCTGCGCATGGCCACCGGCGCCATCCGCCCCGTCGTCGTCTCCAACCTCGGTACAGCCGAGTGCGTGTGCGGCCATCGGCACCGTCTCCGTTGTCGTTGTCAATGACCTCGACACAACCGATTGTGCCTCGTCTGCGACATCGTCGTTGAGCCTTCACGTGTGGCCGCCGGCGCCGTCCGCCTCATCATCGTCACGCACAGGCGCCGGCGTCGTCCGCTTCATTGTCGTCACGCACAGGCGCCAGCGTTGTCCGCTTCATCGTCTTCTTCAACCTTGTCGATGAGCCCCAACGCACGGCTGCCGACTCCGCCTCGTGTTCTCGGCCTCCACGGTGGAAGCGCAGGCACAACGCGGCGCAGGCGCGCGTCGCTCCTTCCTCCGATGCCAGTCGCCAGCGACTGTCTCCGCGGCGGAGGCGCACTGCGACGGCGACCTACAAAACAACCACGACCCACAACCTGCAACCTGGCCGTTCAGGGTCAAAGGAATCAATGCCTCCAAAACTTTCTTGTAAGTCTATGCATAATACGGTCACTTCCATGATCAATTAACTGCATGCAGAAAAAAGGGAAACGGAAGGGCGATCCCCACCAACAGGCAACCCCGTTGGCTCCACTTTATTAAGGTATAATCACCTCATTAAGTGGCCAATTGGTGAGGATTTACAATCATCAGTTACCTAATTACTGCGGTCATAAGTGCATTGCTCTGGCGCTAGCTAATTAGTGCATGCATGCATGCCGTTAACTCCGTGGCTATGCTGGCTATACTTGCTAACTTGCAGGAAAGTGCTGAGACGACAAAAGAATATTCGTGGCTATGCTTACTACTCCCTTTATTTTAAAATATAGTGCGTCTGTGTTTTTTAAGGTCCAACTTTGATCATAAATTTAACCAACGAGACCAACTGCGGCGGGAGAAAAAATTATATAATTGAAAACTTCTTTCAAATACGAATTCACTGATATAATTTTTGCTCCCACCGCAATCAGTCTTGATAGTTAAATTTATGATCAAAGTTGAAGCACATAAATAAAGGAAACACTACATTTGAAATGAAGGGAGTACTAACTTACAGATCACTGGTCCTGTCGTTATCCATCGATAACAGTCCACTCGGACAGACGTTTCGTTCAGGCGAATACAGTGACTCAGCCGCCTGCACGCCAAGTCGCTCAGCTGGTCATGTCACTATCACTTGGATCACCCGATGGATCTTCCACTCGGACAGCTGCAAACCCGATTCGTCTAGAGTTCACAGATGAATCCATTCAGATGCAGACTCAAGTTCACTAGGCCATGGACCCTAGCTCACTCGGTCGCCTATGCGTCGTTGCTCAGTTAAACACATCTTCATTGCTCAACTGCCCACACGTCATTACTCAGTTGGACACGTCTTCATTAACTTGTCCACTCGGTCGTCCCACACGACACCGCTCGGCTGAGAATATCTGCGTCAACTTGTCCGACTCAGCCACCCATGCATCGTCACTCGGCTGGACATGTTCTCGTCACTCGTCACTCGGTAGGACGTGTCTTCATCACTCGGACGTCCCGCACGTCGCCACTCCGCGCACGCGTCTACATCACCCTGACGCACCGCGCATCGTCACTCCACGGGACGTCCCGCGCATCGTCACTCTGCGGCGCGCGTCTATTTCACTCGGACGCCCCACACGTCCCTACTCTGCGAAACGGGTCTACTTCACTCGGCCACCCCACGCGTCGCCTATCGGTTGGTCACCTCATCACCACTCGACCGCCCCGCGCGTCGCCACTCCGTTGGTCACCTTATCATCACTCGGCCGCCCCGCGCGTCGCCTATCGGTTGGTCACCTCATCACCACTCGGCCGCCCCGCGCGTCGCCACTCGGTTGGTCACCTCATCACCACTCGGCCGCCCCGCGCGTCGCCACTCGATTGGTTACCGCATCACCACTCGGCCGCTCCGCGCGTCGTCACTCAATTGGTCACCTCATAACCATTCGGCCGCTCCGCGCGTCGCCATCGGTTGGTCACCTCATCACCATTCGGCCGCCCCGCGCGTCGCCACTCGGTTGGTTACCTCATCACCACTCGGCCGCTCCACGCGTCGCCAGTCGGTTGGTCACCTCATAACCATTTGTCCGCTCCGCGCGTCGCCATCGGTTGGTCACCTCATAACCATTCGGCCGCTCCGCGCGTCGCCATCAGTTGGTCACCTCATAACCATTCGGTCGCTTCGCGCGTCGCCATCAGTTGGTCACCTCATCACCACTCGGCCGTCCCGCGCGTCGCCATCGGTTGGTCACCTCATTACCACTCGGCCGCCCCGCGCGTCGCCACTCGGTTGGTCACCTCATAGCCACTCAGCCGCTCCGTGCGTCGCCATCGGTTGGTCATCTCATCATCACTCGGTCGTCCCCGCGCGTCGCCACTCGGTTGGTCACCTCATCACCACTCAGCCACTCCGCACGTCATCATCGGTTGGTCACCTCATCACCACTCGGCCGCCCCGCGCCAATGGGTACACCACAAGGGCGGAGGCGGAAGCTAGATACGCGCGCTATCTAGCAGGAGAGAGGAGGGAGCGGAGGAGGAACCGGATGAAGACCAGTTTTATCGCGATGATGCTCATCGTGACTGCAGCTCTCTTCTATGTGATGATAGTTTAGATGATCGATCTCGACTTTGTAATGTGACGACAAACTCGGCTAATATATATGATGAACTTTGCTAATGTCTCGAGACCTAAACTTGGCTAATGTTTGAACTTTGTTCGCTATTTCGAATTTGGAGACTAATATGATGAATTCTATTGTGTGATGTTTATATTCTGTGTTGTGTAACATGTATTTTGTAACCTGTGCAAATACCAGATATTTTGTAACCTGTGCAAATACCAGAAAAGCAAAAAATAATAATTCCTAATATGCATAGTAGTGGCGCACCATATTGAGCATTAGTGGCGCACCAGGGCTAAATACCAGTGGCGCATTATGGGGCATAGTAATGACGCACTTGGGGGCATACATGAAGGTAAATATGCCCCCTAGGAGGCATAGTAATGGCGCACTGTTGGACATAGTAATGGCGCACTACCAGGTGCGCCACTATTATCTGGGATACTAATGGCGCACCAGAGGTGCGCCATTACTATTTGTTACTAGTGGCGTGTTAATAGTGGCGCACCTATAGTGCGCCATTAATAGCAAAAACAGGTGCGCCACTAACAACCCTTTTTCTAGTAGTGTATGCATCAATCCGTGGGGATGTTTACAGTTTCGGAATAGTACTCCTAGAGATGCTCATTGATGAAAGATCAACATACCCTATGTCTGAGTTCATGTGGTCAACTTTGTGGACAGGATTCCCTAAAAAAATTACTTTGTGAAGAGGAACTATCCAGATAAGATATCAAATACTATATCTAAGTGAACGTTGGAACAGAAAATGCGACATATGAATGTCTGTTATCACTCATGCAAGTGAGCACGTCGTTCTTTCCTGTACAACTCAGATCCCAAGAGAACGCATGAACATAATAGTAGTAACCAATATGTTGCATTCAATCGGAACATCATACATTAGGGCAACCAAGCTAGGGCAAAGTCGTGCTTCATTAGAGTGGTTTACAATTGGTCATCATCTCATGTTATAACGGGTAGAGTTTATCCCTCATATTAGAGTGCTTAACAGAAAAATACCACAATTCGACCGATCGTGAAAAAAAAACAATCACTTGGCAAAAAATATATATTAGAAACTACCACTCTATGACTTAAATTTTGCCAAAAACTAACATGAGGGAGGATAGATTTGGGCATTTGGCTAAAAAAAGATCTAATGATTTTTTTAACACTACATGTGGGTCTCTGCTAACCCACAAGCATAGGGGATAACAACAGTCTTCGAGTGCAGTATTTCACCAAATTTCTTGATTCAACACAAGGGGAGCCAAAAAATATTTATAAGCCTTAGGAGTTGAGCTGTCAATTCAACCATACCTGAAAAGTTGTTTCTCTGCAGCAAAGTGTTTAGTAGCGCAGTAGGTTGATAGTTTTGATACTAGCGGTAATAGTAACAATAATAAGAGTGATAGTAATAGTAGTAGTTTTGTAGTGATTGTAACAACAGTAACAACAATAGTAACTTAGCAAAGACAATATGAGCAGAGCACATGCATTGGATCAGCGATAGATATTTGTATGGATGATATTCATCATGCAACAGTCACAACCTAGAGCGATACACAATAACTCAAATTGATCAATTCAATATAGGCATGTATTTTGTATATAGTCATATGTGATTATAATTAAAACTTGTATAATATCTTTTGTTTTTGTGATAGCCTGGCTTATTAGGTGATAGACCACTCGTATGAATAAACAATTACTTTTTTTCCGGAAGCCCATTCTAAAAGAACTCCCAAATTAAGCATGCTTGGCTTCGAGTACTTCCAGGATGGGTGATCGATCGGAAAATTTGTCTCGGCTATGCACGAGTAAGGACAAAGTGTGCAAAAAAGACTAGTATTGATCTGTGGGGCCAGTCTAGATCCTACCAGGGGTAACGACCATAACCGACGAGTGTGTCTGGGGCATTACAAGTTGATATCAGAGCCGGCCCTCGTAGTTCCACGGATGTTTGTGGGTCAGGTGCGCGGTCATGTTTTTCATGACGTTTATGACCCGTCGTGGCACACGGCATGACACATGTACCGAGCTGGACACACAAACGTATGTGCCAAGAGGGAACGTTCCTGTAGCCCGACGAGGACGTCAGTTCCTCTGAGTGAAAGTGTATGTGATAGCCTGGCTTATTAGGGATGATATACTATTCATATCAATAAGAAATTCCCTCTTTTCCGTGAGCCCATTCGGCATAAAGGGTCATTTAAGCCAATGTGGTAGTTTTTTTGCAAAAAAAATAGTCATATGGTGTTAGTGTTTTTGTTTTGCAAAGTTGTAGTTTTCCGTCTGGGTTGATCGAATTGCTGTAGTATTTTTTGTTCAACACTCCATTGGGTTCCAGATTTTGCTTATCTCCGTGTCCCAGATTACATGGTGAAACACCACCTGTAAGACACATTGATTAACTCCGTACCACAACTGCAAGTTAATTAGCTAACCGCTTGGTCCTGAATCCAATCTGCAAACTACTGAGCCTTATCACTTGAATACTATTGTACTAGAAGGATACTTGACGTGTTGCTACAGGAAACTAAATAAAATACTGTTGATTAATAATGCACTAAGTATGACAAGCAATTTTAAAAAAAATGACAATATAATTTCTAAGGTGGTGTTTGGTTCTCTAGTCCTAGGACTTTTTCTAGTCCCAGCTAAAAATTCTCTAGTCCCTAAAAAGTCTCTCCATGTTTGTTTTCAGAGACTAAAAAGTCTCTAGTCCCTTCCTAGAAGTTATTAAATGACCATGTTGCCCACAGTATATAGAAAAATAGCAATCAAACAACACCATGGGGTGGCGGGCCAATGGGTGCATGGAGGGGCATTGTTGGAAAAGTCCCAAAAAGTCTCAAAAAGACTCTTCTTGAGAGTCTTCTTCATTTAGTCCCAAATGACTAGTTTAGTCCCTAAAAAGTCCCCCCGTTTGATAAAAAGTCTGTAAGATAGACTTTTTCTAGTCCCTACACAAAAAAGTCCCTGAAAACAAACACCTCCTAAACATCTTGCAAGAAAAGATAGAGCAACTGAATGCACTGAACAGCAGATTTTTTTTGTCTCCAAGAACATATAGTCAAAACATGGTGTCTTGCGTATTTTATCAAACATTTTCAGATAAACAACCCTTGTCCTATGACATATAATCTATAGAAATACTAAGCTCTCATGATTTGAAGCATTCTCGTGCTTCGGGGGTTGTGAGGTCGCTGGGAGCCACATTTAAGAGGTTGTTTGTTGCTTAAATTTATTTCTCTTTCTCTATTTAACATTTAACATATTTTAATACATGAGATCTTATCAAAACTTTGTGAACCTTAAATATCATTTTTTTATATTTTTTAGCTTCATTGTTTGTTATTACATTCACGGATATTTTTAAAGTCCGTGATCATTTCTTAAGTTCGTGCACATTTTTAAATTTGAGAACTTTTTTAATTTGCAAACTTTTTTGAAATACATGAATATATTTTAAATGTGTGATCATTTTATAAAATTCATGGTTTTGTAAATTCAGAATATATTTTAAAATATTTGAAAATATTTAATTAAACTAACTTTTGAAACTTAAAGACGATAGCCGATTTTTTTGAGCTAGCAGTGGGACGAGCAGAAAAAAATACTAACCGAGTGGGAGAAGTAGGGTCTCAAGCTGAGAAAGCGAGAGCTCGTGAGCCGACCCATGTGAGTGTTATAGCAGCAATTCCATGATTGTAGCGTGGAATAGGAGCTCTCAAGAAGCTCAAACGACCACCAGCGGCTGGCACCGAGACCGAAATGTGTAATGACACCACAATCACGCACCAAACAACTCCATTCTCCTCTAGAAACAAATACTATCTCCAACAAGAACCTGACATGATGTACAAATGATAAAACACCTTCGAAAAATAATTCAAACACAAGTCAACATAAATAAAATCCGAACAAAACAACTGGTTGCAACAATCTACTAAATATAAAAGAATTAATCCCATAAGTGAAGAACGGCGCGGCAAAGCGCGCGTTAGCCTCTGGTATAACAATGAAACCGAATGGGATAGAAAGTAATTTAGGATGTGTTCGCTTCACAGGATTTTGAAACTTTTCCAGAGGAATGTCGGTTCCACATTTTATTTCCCTTGACATCGTTTGGATCAAAGGAAACATCTACAGTATCTCTATGGAAAGGTTCACTCACAGTGGTCATTCCAAAGAATTACGTAAATCTGGTCTTTCTTTTTTAGACGCAGCTTTAGCGCCTTAAAGGCATCTGCCTTTGGGTCACTGACATGTGAACCAGCCACCTGTTAGGTCCACATGTCATAGACACAAAGGCAGGTGTCTTAAGACATCAAAGCATCATTCCTCTTTTTTGGGCGGAGGCATGAGGCCACCACGGTGCAAGTTGAATAAAAAATTACTTTCACATGGCAGTGAGAGAAGC
Source organism: Triticum urartu (assembly GCF_003073215.2). Taxonomy (NCBI): domain Eukaryota; kingdom Viridiplantae; phylum Streptophyta; class Magnoliopsida; order Poales; family Poaceae; genus Triticum; species Triticum urartu. The sequence goes on along the minus strand of NC_053027.1, from coordinate 378,760,276 downwards.
TAAACCGGCATGCAATGATTAAAATTATTAGTACAAACACCTCAGGGAGGTTTTCAATGAACCTAACACCTCTTCCTTTTCAATTTTCTATTTTGGGTCGAGCGGGATTGCACTCTACAGCCAACTCCATTCCTGTACTTTTTTATATTCCTTTGTTTTTCTGACCTGCATACTGAATGGTACCTTAATGTCTACTGATGCAATGTGCGTTTAATGCAATCTCTGTTGGTGCTATTTGTGCTCTGTTTTTGTGCAAGTGCAATTTAAATGAAATTGAACATCAAATTAATATTAAAATCAACAACCGGTTTTGCAGCCGAAGCCGATATGGACCACAATACTCTAGTGGTTTCATTACCTCAATTGACTCGGGCAATATGATACTCTAGTCCAAAATGATATGCCATAGAGGAAACAGCTCCTTGTAGGCCAATAAAATAAGAAGCAAATGACACAATCATTTGGGAGATGAGAGCCAGATCTACCGATAAAACTTATTAAGAATTATGAGGGAAAAAAATCATATGACTGAACATTCAACGAACTCAAAGGAATAAAATATTTTTTTGTGGGAAATAAAATAAATTTGTAATACCGTCTGTGGATACCTATGCGAAGAGAAGTACAAGCACAATAAGGGCATTTGTAGCCGGTCCCTTAAAAACTTTTAGAGAAGCAAAGTGAGCAGCTATCTGCACCTAGCCAAACTCTTAAACGTTTAGAGGAGAATTATTTTTTAAAGAAGTTATCTCCAAAAGGCAGCCCAAGTCTCTCACTCTTACTCGACCCATGCCACTTCTTGGGATAATTTTGGCTGCTCCCCATTTCCGCCCAAAGCGCTACCTCTTCCCGCCACCGCCGCCCAACCTTGTTATCGTCGCCACCGCCACCCTCGGATCTGTACGGAATGGAACCGGAAGGCGACTCTGCTACCTCGCTGGCCACTGCCGTCGGCCCGACAATATCGGAATCGACCTCCGCAGTGCCGCTCTTGTGAAGGAAGAGGTTGGGGATGAAAAGCTAGCTCCGGACCGCCGAGCGGTAAACAAAGGCCGGCAACAAAGGCCCCTGCGGCTGCGACGATGCCTAGTCACCCTCACGGTTCTCCGACCAGTGACAAGTGGGCGAGGAAGCCGACGGAGGTGCTCACCGAGGTGTCGGTGAAGAAGAAGAAGGCGACTGTGCCGATGCGTACACCACCTCCTTCTCGTCCGGTGGCTCGTAGCCCCGCTCAAGCCACCCCTACACCCGCTCGTCTGGTGCGTTCGGCCGCCACAGTCATGACCGAGGACAATGGCCATGAACTTGATGATATGCCAGAGAGTTTTTTTTTTCTTTTGCCTTTTCTTTTCGGCCGACACATTCATGACGGTGTGCAGCCGTGGGGTTTGAGATTGTTGTTGTTGGTTGTAGTGTGGAGGAGGGGGTAATGCGCCCTTAATGTCTCAATTGCATTCGTCACACATCCAATGCCTCGACGATCTAGATTATGACAACAAGTATCAACCATGATTTTTTGATGGATAACACACAAATATCTACTGCAATAGATGTATAGCAAGTCATGTTGTAAACATCAAAATGAAAATTCAAAGACCTTGACTATTACGTGGTGCACGCCACAAGAGATTTCTTCCCGTATGGGACCATGTCCACCCTCAACGTAACCTCCCTGGAAGCTACGGCATCTGTATCGTGGCTCTTTCGTCCATATCGAACAAATACATGTTTACTTGACCCGCCGGTCCATCCAAATAACCGAGAATCGAACCATATCCATACAATACGTTCGCCATTGTAAAGAACCAACCACAATTTTCTTTTGACGAAAAAACAACGTAACTGAAAAAACGAGAACCTCAGACCAGTAGACCTTTCCACATGCTGATGTTTGTCAGCATCGTAACCGCTGGAGAGAGGTCGCACATCAGTGCAGAAAGTCTCTGTCCGTTTCCGGTCGAAAATTATATAGCTGGACAATGGGTAAACATGTGGGATTCAGATGCTGGATATGTCGCAACAACCTTGTCCAGCTCAAACAGCGACCACATCGGTAGACGACAAAGAGATGAAAAGTAGCAATTAGAGCAACTCCAATGGGTCCGCCCACGTCCGTTTGGATCAGTGCGGACAAAAGTAACGGTCCAACGCGCCGACCCAAACTCAAATCGTGTACGCCCGACGTCCGTGCCCACCCATTTCCGGCCCAATAGGCCGGACGAACAAGGCAGAGTCAGATGTGAATCCAGCAGCACATAATAAACCATCCCTAATGCATCCGCCCGCGCTCCTGCGACGCGCCGCTCCGGCGCCCGCAGCCACGGACACCGCCGCGGCCGCCGCTGAACTGCTCCACCCCCGGTCAAGCCCTTCGTCAGTCTCGCGCCGGCCCCCCCCCCCCCGGATTCTCTACCCCAAGGTCTGCGTGTGAGTGCCTCGTGCCTGAGCTGCTCCCGCAGCTGCTTATGGCCGACCCAGATCTGTCCCAGCCGCTGTGGTCGCCGGCTGCCTCGAGCTCCCTCCCGGAAATCCGGGCCGCAATTACTTCGACCGCTCTGCCAGGTCCCATCCGCAAGGTTCGATTTGCTCAGCCTGAAGATCTGCCTCGCCCGCCCCTCGGGCAAAACATTCATGGCGCACCAAAGCCATGCATCAAGGCGTGTCGACTCCGGCCATCAATACACCTTCGCCCTTGGCCATCAATGCCGTGCAGGGTGCGCCGCGGGCAACTGCTTCCTCGAGCCCTACACCGCCGCAGGAACCGGGGGGGGGGGGGGTGGACTCCAGCTCAGGTGAGTGGCAACTGGTTAAAGCTCCGTACTGGTGGCGTGCTCTCACCCCCAACCACCATCATTCAAGTCGCCGGTCAGCGCCTTCAATCTCCCCGCCTACCAGCCGGGCCTTTGTCAAGCGCCATCACAGGATCTACCATAAGTGCTTGGAGAAGGGCCACAACAAGATTGATTGCAGAGACCCGTATAAGTGTCTGATCTGCCGCAGAAGTGGGCATCGAGCACGGCAGTGTTCCAACTCCTCTCCTCCAACCACACAAGATCTTCACAGAGCTCATCCAACTCCTCTGTCCACCCTGCCGGTCCCGCCCAGGCTCGTCGACCCTTCTGCTCAGCCACGGCCTGTGGCCGTGCCCTTCCTGCCTGGGCCGGAGATGCCTCGGGTGGGAGACCCCTCGCTCCGCCCTGACGTGGGCCATGTCGTCGTCGTCTCCATGCCGGTGATGGACGCCCAAGCTGCCAGCCTTGCCAACCTCGCGGTTGTCGTTTGGCTTGGGGGCAACCGCCCGAAGGTCAGCGCCTCCGTCATCCGCGAGGCTGTTGCTGCGGCCGCGGGCGCCGACCGCTCCCTTCTGAAGGTGGTCCCTTTCTACCCAGAAGACTTCCTCGTCAGGTTCGACTTCCAGCATCACCGAGACTTGGCCACGGCTGCTCCAGGCCGTTTCTCCCACTACAACTCCGACTTCGGCAACCTTGACATCCACATTGCTAAGTGGCATCTCAACGCGCATGCCGATGCTGTCCAAGCCGACTACCACGTCCACCTCTGCATCGAGAACGTTCCGCTCAATGCTTGGAACGATGCTGTTGCTGCACAAGTGCTTGGGCCAGACTCGCTCCTGCACTACTTCGACATCGCCACTATGCAGTGCGAGGATGCTGCGACTCTCAACCTATGGGCGTGGTCGGCGGACCCAAGCAAAATCCCTAAGGTGCAGCTGGTCACGTTCACCTGCAACCAGCCGCCAGCGAGCTGCTCCCCTGCTCCTGTCGTCGGGCGCAAAGGGCTGCGACGGCGCGTCCTGATCCACCTGGACCGAATCGAAGACTACACCCCTGATGCCGACGACAGGGTTCCTCAGCGGCCGCGCCCTCTCCCCCCCTTCGACTGGCGCTATGGCGTTGTGGATGGTGAGGCCCGCTCTCGGGATCGCCGTGCTGGGGACGAGCAACGAGGTCATGACAACCGCGACTGACGCGACGACGACTGCGACAGAGACGATGAGGAAGATGGACGCGGCAGGCGCGGCGACTGTGACTCTTCCTCCTGGCGCAACCTGTTTCGGAGCCGCTCCAGGGCTCCCCGACGCGATGATGGTCGGGATGGAGGCTCTCGCGATGGACGACGGTGCGATGAGCGCGAGTCCCGCGGCTGCTATGATGACGACAGGCGTCGAGATGTCCCAGACTACAGGAAGATTGACACCACCAGGGTGCAACGCCTTCCTGATGGCGCTGTCATCCCCGCTTCAGGCAGGCGGGCTTGGCATCGTGTGGCTGGTCCGGAGAGGCGCTCACGCTATTGCGAGGCGTCTGGCTTCCGGTTCACAGAAGAAACCCGCGGCAGATCACCTCCTGCATCACCCCGCACCACTTCCTGCGACGTGATCGAGCTGCAACCCTCCCCCACACTTCCTGCCTGGCTGCGTTGTGCCCCCTTCTGCTTGGGATCGCCCGTGTCTTCAGAGGCGCCTCCAGGGTGGTCCTCCCCAGCAAGACTACAGCAGCGTTCTGGATCGACGCCACCAAGCCCCAACACACCTCTGTTTGCTTCTGCTGATGTGGTTGCTCCTGAAGAAGACCAAGTTGTGATGAGCTCCAGCCCTGCCCAGGTGCCTGGGACACCTCTGTTCGTGCCTTGTCCTCCAGCCATCCTCCCGACGCCCAACTCCACACCACCAAGGTCGCCGGCTGCCAGGAGGAAAACCTTAGCTGGCGTAACTGGCCTGAACCTAATTCGTAGCAGCCCCAGACTGGAAGCAAAGAACAAAGACATGCCAATCGCGAAACTAGCTGAGAGATTACTTTGCCAGCGTTTGGGCGTTGTTGAGGAAGGCGAAATGATCACTGAAGAAGCCATAGAAAAGTATGTGTCTCTCTTCCGCAGTCAACTGCCCGACCTGGCGGTTGCGGCACTGAGAGCCCTGTTCAGGCTTGATTGTGATCTTGCGACTGCTGTTGAAGATGCCCTGCTGGACCATGGGGGAGAGGCTGGTTTGGAACTCCAAGGCCAAGGTGAAGAAGGCGCGACGGCGACGGCGACTTCCTGATGCTTCTGCTCCGATTAGTAGTTGATGTATCCCAGTTCTTATGATTAGCAATCTTCATGTTTTTATCCCGTTTGCTGGACTAGCTAGGCATGGTTGTCTGCAACTATCTCGTGATGTTACCCAGGCAAGACTTCTGTTAGTGTTAACAGTCATCGATGATGTAGCCCTTGTCTGCAATGAATGAAAGTTTATCTATCTTAAACTGGAATGTCCGTGGCCTCAACTGTCCAAACCGCCATGCAACCATTCATGAAACAATCGCCGCTACCTCTTGCAATCTTGTTTGCCTACAGGAAACAAAATTAGTTGTTGTTGACCCTTTTGTGGCTTCTTTCCTGGGCGGTCAAAGACTGAAGAATTTTGCAGAAAAACCTGCTGATGGCACCAAGGGGGGAATTCTTATTCTCTGGAATGAAGACTACATGAAGGTGGACGGCATCCATGTTGGCACATTTTGCATCTCTGTGAACATTTCTATTGTCAATACTCCCATCTCCTTCAAACTCACTTCAGTCTATGGGCCTATGAGAAGTAATCTGAAAGACTCTTTCTTCCAAGAGCTTGTGAGCGTCAAGCCTGCATAGGGCACTAGATGGCTAGTGACGGGAGACTTCAACCAAGTTTATCGTGCCCGGGACAAAAACCGTGCAAATGTGGACCGCACTCGCTTAGTGCGCTTTCGAAATGCCCTTAACTCCTGTGAGCTGAAAGAAATCCATCTACAAAATCGAAAGTTCACTTGGAGCAACGAACAGACTAACCCGACTTTGAGCAAATTAGACTCTTTTTTTGCAATGAGGAATGGGACCTAGATTTCGGCACACACATCCTCCATGCCCTGTCGTCCTCGCTCTCGGACCATTGCCCGCTCCTGTTGGCTAGCGGCAAGGGGCCAAAACGGCCAAAATCTTTCCGTTTTGAAAACTTCTGGACTAAAATGCCTAACTTCAAGAAGATCGTTCAGGATGCCTGGAATGAGGAAACCACCCACTCTGAGCCCTATCAGGTGCTTTTTCACAAGCTCAAGAGAACAAGTCAATGTCTTCGCAAGTGGAGCAGGTCCATTTTCTCGAACCACAAAATCCAGCTCCACATGGCCCTTGAGATCATCCTCCGTCTCGACATCGTGCAAGAACAAAGGACACTGTCAACGGGTGAACGAAACCTGAGAAAGGATCTTAAGAGAAAGGTTGTGGCCTTGGCAGTTCTTGAGCGGGCAAGGAAAAGGCAAAGCTCGAGAATTAAGTTACTCAAAGAAGGGGATGCAAACACTCGTTTTTTTCACCTTCGAATCAATCATCGACGGAGAAAGAACTTCATCCACCGTCTTAAGCACAATAATGGCTGGGTCACGAGCCATGATCACAAGAAAGAAATTATTCAGAGCCACTTTAGGAAAGCCATTGGGAAGCCCCCCCCCCCCCCCGCGCTCCAAGGACTTCAACTGGGCCTGCATCCCGTCGTCTTCCTGCGACCTCTCGGACCTTGGGACACCATTCACCGAAGAGGAGGTCCGTTTGGCGATCCAAGAGCTCCCGGGAGACAAGGCTCCGGGCCCGGACGGATTCACTGGAGTTTTCTTCAAAGAATGTTGGGACATCATTAAGATGGAGATTATGCTTGTGATCAATAATTTCTCCAATCTGCATGTGAACAACCTCCATTGGCTCAACTCAGCCAACATTGCCCTCATCCCAAAAAAAGATGGGGCTAAAGACATCTCCGATTTTCGGCCTATCAGTCTCATTCACGCGGTTGCAAAGATCATAGCTAAGATGATGGCTACTCGGCTAGCCCCTCACATGTCCGCGCTCGTCTCCAACACATAATGTGCCTTCATTAGGAAAAGAAGTATCCACGACAACTTCATGTATGTCCGCAACTTGACCCGCAGACTCCACCGTACCAAATCCCCTACTTTGCTTCTCAAGCTAGACATCAAGAAAGCCTTCGAATCGGTTAGGCGGGATTACCTTATGGACTTGCTGCGCCACCATCACTTCCCAAGCCGGTTCTGTGATTGGATATCTGCTCTCCTTTCCACGGCCTCCTCCAGAGTTCTACTCAATGGTGTTGCTGGCGACCCAATCACACACGGATGTGGGCTTTGGCAGGGGGATCCTCTCTCCCCTATGCTCTTTGTCCTTGCCATTCATCCCCTGCACCATATCCTAGCCAAGGCTACCGCGCAAGGCAACCTCCATCCACTCCATGGCAACCCCATCCGGGCCTGCTTATACGCTGACGAGGCGGCCATATTTGTGGCTCCTTTTAAGGAAGATATACAATTCCTCGCTTCAACGCTTTCTGCCTTTGGTGAAGTCACTGGATTAGTCACCAATTGCAACAAGAGCTTAGTTGCGCCCATCCGTTGTGCCGACTTGGACCTTGATGACATCCTTCAGGCTTTCCCGGTGGTCCGAACATCTTTCCCCTTGCGGTACCTTGGCCTTCCCCTGTCGGTCACTAGACTCAAGCGCATACACTTTCAGTATCTTGAGGACAAGATTGCGGGCAAGCTGCCGCCTTGGTCGGCTATGCATGTTGCGACCCCTGGACGCATTGTTTTGGTCAAAGCTGTCCTCACAGCCATTGCGATCTACCATCTCACGCCGATGGAGCTCCCAGCTGAGGTGTGGAAAAAGATTAACAGCCTGCGACGTGCTTATCTTTGGGCTGGCTGTGACAAGGTGTCTGGTGGAAAGTGTAAGGTTAATTGGGAGCATGTTTGCAAGCCCAAGATCTTCGGTGGCCTGGGTGTGCTCAATCTTGAGAAATTTGCGACCGCCCTTTGTCTTCGTTGGCTTTGGTTCGAATGGGCTGACCCTCCCAAAACTTGGTTGGGGATGGAAACGCCTTCTACTGATACTGACAGAGATCTTTTTTCAGCATCCACGATTGTGACCATTGGTGATGGCAAAAAAGCAAAATTCTGGGAGTCATCTTGGCTCAATAGCCTCCGACCTAAAGATATCGCTCCTAAAATCTTCGAAATATCCAAAAAGAAGGCATGTTTGGTTTGTAAGGCTCTTGACAACAATTTCTGGGTCCGGCAAATTGACATTTCACAGGGGCTCACTTTGGCACATATCCAGGAGTTTGCGGTCTTATGGGAGTTGGTTACTGAAGTTGCTCTCAATCCGGATAGGAAGGACGCCATTTCCTGGAAATTCACTTCCAGTGGTGAATATTCGACGGCTACAACGTACATGGCACAATTCGAGGGCCTAGTTCTCAGCCCAACTGCTCCCACAATCTGGAAGAGTTGGGCTCCCCCAAAATGCAAGGTCTTCACTTGGCTTATCATCCAAAACCGTGTGTGGACGGCGGATCGATTACAACGGTGAGGATGGCCAAACTATGGACTTTGTCCCCTATGCAAACAAGTCCAAGAGTCCGCCTCCCATCTCCTCTTCCAGTGTAGGTTCACTACCCGTGTCTGGCATGCGGTGGTCGCCTGGCTCGGCATGCAGGACCACTCGCCACTGACTTGGCGCCATGAAGACACGGTTCAAGATTGGTGGCTTAAGACGATAAACTCTGGAGGGCACATCAAGAAAGCCACTGCCTCTGTTCTGATGCTTGTCATGTGGTGGAAAGAGCGGAACGCAAGAGTCTTTCGCAACACGGCTTCACCGACCACCATTATTGTTGCCAAGATCAAAGAGGAGGCCCATCTTTGGGCGTTGGCGGGAGCCAACCACCTGAGTGCGCTTATGTCGCGAGAGTAATCTTTCTTTCTTGCCGCTCTGCGGCTCTTGTCTAAACCTTCTCCTTAATTAATGAAAATGGCAAGCCTTTTGCCTTGTTTCAAAAAAAAATATTTCCGGCCCAAAATTGTGCCTGGGATGCGTCGGCGCGGACGCGCCGCGCGTCTCCTCGCCGTCCGCCGCGTCGCCACCTGGAACAGGGCGTTCCCCTGGGCCGGCCCTGCGCCGACATTGATCGACCTCACCGGTCCCAACGCAGCCGCCGCCACCGACGAGGACGTCTAGGGCAGCGCGTCGTCTAGTTTTTAGTGTTTTAATTAATGTAATGTGGACTTTCGCCGGCCTTCGTGGCCGGCTTTTATGTTTAACTAAATGCATGTATTTATTTTCAAACTGTTCGCAATATATTTTTTTGGCGCGCCGACGAAATGGGTCGGGCCAGCGTTAGGCGTCCGCGCCGACCCAAACACAATGCCAGACGTTTGTGTCCGCCGGACCGATCTAAACGAACAAAAAACGGACAAAAACGCCGTCTGTTTAGATCGACCCGTTGGGAGTTGCTCTTACTGGAAAGTTTGACTGATTCCAGGTCTTCGATGTAGCAGCGGTCAAGCTAAGATAAGGCGTTGGAATTTCAGATGAGATGCATGTGTGTGGATGTGAGGATGCGGCAAATGTGTTTTTAAACACCTGGGCCATGAGCCAGCTGAGCATCCAACGCACACGCACCCGCACACTTCACAGCTCGCACACCGCCACCCGGCAAAACCAAAGTAGAAACGGTTCCCGTACTGTTCTGCTCCCCCGGTCGAGCAGAGGTGCGTACCCTCCCTCTCTCTCTCTCTCTCTCTCTCTCTCTCTCTCTCTCTCTCTCTGATTACGTATCTCTTTTGGCTTGTATCTTGCTGAGCGCTAGTCCTCGATGTTAGCACACGTATTGTTCGTTCATAGCTGCTCACAGCATATGGGCGCAACGTTTGTCCGCTAGTAAACATGCAGTTCATAACTTGCCACCAAATTTATGACCAGTTTTGCAGGTGACCAGGGCCTCATGCGTTCTCCCAAGCAACCGGCGAAGCTCGTCATGCTTTTACTGTTGGCACTGCTGCTGCTCTGTAACGGAGTTGGCAACGTCCATTGCACAAGGATCCACGAGAACAGCGTCGATCTACACGCGCTGCTAGACTTCAAGCAGGGCATCAACAATCCTCAGGAAGCCTTGAGCAATTGGAGCACCACCACCCACTTCTGTCGATGGAATGGTGTCATCTGCACCACGACACGGCCGTTTCGTGTCTTGTCGCTTATACTCACTGAATTGGACTTAGCAGGCCAAATCAGCTCCTCTCTTGGAAACTTAACCTTCCTTGAAACGCTTGACCTTTCATATAATAACTTCGTTGGTCCCTTACCTGTCCTTGGCCATCTCCAACAACTCCAGACACTTTCTCTGAACAACAACAGTTTAAATGGGATGATTCCTGATTCACTTACCAACTGTTCCAGCTTGGACACTTTAGATCTCTCTGTAAACTTCCTAGTGGGTCCAATTCCTCCGAATCTGGACTTGCTTTCAAATCTGACTTACTTAGATCTATCTAGAAACTTGCTAGTGGGTCAAATTCCTCTGAAAATAGTTTCTCTACCAAAGCTGGCCACATTAGATCTCTCTACTAACATGCTAGTGGGTCAAATTCCTCCGAAGTTAGGCTTTGTTTCAAGTCTAGAATACTTCAGTTTGGCATCAAACAAACTCGAGGGAAGCATTCCTAATGAGCTTGGGCAATTGCCTAGTTTACAACACTTGCTCCTGGGAGACAATAATCTTTCAGGTGAATTCCCGCATTCCATCTTGAACCGTTCTGCTTCTCTCCTATATCTAGGCTTGGAGCTGAATATGCTAGGCAAGGTATTGCCACCTAATATAGGTGACCTTCGGGGTCTCGTACACCTTACAATGAGTGGCAACATGTTTGAAGGGCACATCCCAGCTTCCCTAGGCAACGCCACAGGATTAAAAGTAATAGACTTATCAGCTAACAATTTCACCGGGCAAATTCCTAACTCTTTTGGAAAGCTCTCAAATCTGACTAATCTAAACCTTCAGTATAACCAGCTTGAAACAAGGGACTGGGAATTCTTCAATGCATTGACGAACTGTCGTTCTCTAAACTCACTCTCACTGGGTTTCAACCAGCTGCAGGGATCTATACCGCAGTCTGTCGGTAACCTATCCAACAAACTAGAACAACTTACTTTGACTCAAAATAGCTTATCAGGACAAGTACCCCAGAGCATCGGCAACCTTAGTGCATTAAATCAACTGGCACTAGGTATAAACAACTTAAGCGGCACAATAGAAGGATGGATTGGAAACCTAAAAGGCCTTGAAGTATTAACTCTCCGCTCAAACCGCTTCACCGGCCAAATCCCACCCTCTATTAGCAATCTTACTCGGTTGATAAATCTTTATCTCTATGATAATCAATTCGAGGGCCTCATACCCCCCAGCCTGGGAAACCTCCCACTCACACAGCTAGTCCTTAGCTCTAACAATCTTTACGGGTACATACCACCCAGCTTAGGAAGCCTCCAACAGCTTACGTCATTGAATCTTAGCCACAATAATCTCCAAGGTGAGATACCTCAGATTAGCGCCCTTAAGCAACTCACTACTTTAGATCTTTCTTCAAATAAGCTCACAGGGAGTATTCCAGATTCTTTGGGCCAATGTTACGGCTTACGGAGTCTGCAAATGGACCAAAACTTTCTGTCAGGAAACATCCCAATAGCTTTTGGCAAACTGTTGTCTCTGAGTATACTAAATCTATCACACAACAACTTGTCAGGCACCATCCCGTCGGCTCTAAACAAACTAGAGTTCCTAAACCATCTTGACCTTTCATATAATCATCTTGAAGGAAAAATACCCAGAGATGGAGTATTCGAAAATGCTACGGCTGTTTCACTTGAGAACAATTGGGGGCTCTGCGGAGGCGCCGTGGATCTTCACATGGCTTCATGCACAACCATTTCCAAGAAAGAAGAGGAGAGACGATACCGTTTGATTAAAGTATTGATTCCAATATTTGGATTCTTGTCACTGGTACTGTTGATCTACTTTGTACTCCTTGAGAAGAAGATGCGAAGGGCAAATGATACATCAGCTTCATTAGGCGAGAATTTTCTGAAGGTTTCTTATGCGGATCTAGCACAAGCCACATCAAACTTCTCTGAATCTAACCTGGTTGGGAGAGGAGGTTATGGCTCTGTCTATCGCGGAAAGTTAAAGGATTCTAAGGTGGAAGTGGCCGTCAAGGTTTTTGATCTTGAGATGCATGGAGCTGAGAGAAGCTTTCTGAAAGAATGCGAGGCACTGCGAAGCATTCAGCATAGAAATCTTCTTCCCATCATAACTGCTTGCTCGACGGTAGAAAATACAGGCAATGTTTTCAAAGCTTTAGTTTATGAGTTCATGCCTAATGGGAACCTAGACACATGGCTGCATCACAGAGAGGACGGGAAGGCTCATAAACATTTAAGCTTAGCTCAAAGATTAGACATAGCTGTTAACATGGCTGACGCACTGGATTATCTACACCATGACTGCGGAAGACCCACCATCCATTGTGACCTGAAGCCCAGCAATATTCTTCTGGATGATGATATGACCGCTCTTTTAGGAGACTTTGGTATTGCAAGTTTTTACCAAGATTCCAGGTCAACATCACCTGGTTCAGTGAGTTCATCATCAGTCGGTATGAAGGGTACTATTGGATATATTGGTCCAGGTATGTTTATGTTGGTTTCTTGTCATACCTTCAGTACATCTCAGGCAATCCAATACTTCAATACATAACTGTATCTTATACATGTATCTCTCTGTAGAGTACGCGGGAGGTGGCCGCCATGCATCAACTTGCGGAGATGTTTACGGTTTTGGGATAATACTGCTGGAAATGATGACCGGAAAAAGACCAACAGATCCATTGTTCAAGGATGGAGTTAGCATTGTCGACTTTGTGAAGAGCAACTTTCCACATGAAATAGTTCGTGTCATTGATGCTAATCTCAGTGAAGAATGCAAGGACATTGCTCAATCAAAGAAGATTTCAGAAAATTCAGTTCATCAATGTTTGCTATCTGTGCTGCAACTAGCACTTTCCTGTACGCACCCAGTACCAGGCGAAAGAATGAATATGAAAGTGGTGGCCAGCAAAATGCATGCAATTAAAACATCCTATGGGGGCTGCAATGCGCAAGAGTGAAGAGTGTCCTTCACTAGAATTAGAGTGACTGCGAACGTGCTATGTAAGTGTAACATTGTAACCAGCATAATGAATCTGTAGTGTACACTTACATGTGTGTATGTATATATATTTAATATATTTTGTGTACTCCTCGGAGTATATGTACGCCTATATTTAATACCAGAACGGTCAAGCCATGGACAGACGCTGGGGCAATCAGAGGAATACCAGAACGGTCAAGCCATGGACAGACCAGAGATGAAAGGACGAGATGATTTCTTGGAAGGAGAGGACCAGGAGGAAGAGAAAGAGATGGAACTTGCTAAGGTCAATCTGGAGGAGGCCGGTGTGTTCCAGGACCAAGTGTTCGACAATAAGAACGTGCAGAAGCATGTTGAGGAGGTGGATGATGAGGACCTCATGGAAGGTATGGAGGCAACCGACCCAGGGGCCGCCGGTCAACTGACGGGGCCAAGTGTGGCGCCCCGTCAGGAGCAATGAATTCCATAGTGTGGAACTGCCGTGGTGCGGGGAACGCCTCGACAGTTCGCGACATCGTGGCTCTGACTCGAGCCCATTCCCCAAGTATGGTTTTCTTATGTGAAACTAGACAGCAAAAGGATAAGATGTATCGTCTTCGTAACAGAATTGGTCTACGTGGCTTTGAAGGAGTTAGTAGTGAGGGTAATAGTGGAGGTCTAGCCTTGTTTTGGGATGAGTCCTTGTACGTTGATATTCGTGATTGCAATAAAAGATGGATTGATGCGTATGTTCGGTTGCCTGCTGATGATCAAGTGTGCAGAATTACCTTTACATATGGGGAGCCGAGAACAGAGAATAGACATTTGATGTGGGAGGGGATGAAAAGATTAAAGGCTCAGGATGATTTACCATGGCTGGTGGTAGGTGACTTCAATGAAGTATTGTGGGATTATGAACATCTGTCGGAAACACCTAGATCACATGGGCAGATGATTGCCTTCCGAGATGTACTAGAAGCTTGTGATTTATCTGATTTGGGCTTTTCCGGGTACCCTTTCACTTATGACAATAAGCGTAGCGGCAGAGCAAATGTTCAGGTAAGGCTTGATAGGGCGACCGCTGATCACAAGTGGAGATTCAAGTTCCCGGAGGCGTCGGTCAAGCACTTGGTATCCTCCTGCTCAGACCATCTCCCACTCTTGGTGCGTTGTGTGCCGGAGTCCGGAGGGAGGACTAGGTACGTGCGGCGGTATGAGGTGATGTGGGAAAGAGAGGCTGCCTTGGACGAGGTGATTGCACAAGCTTGGCATGAGGGTGGTACTAAGCATGGGTTGCAGGATATTAAGTTAGCACTGGACAAAGTGATGGAAAAGTTGCATAAGTGGAGTCATAAGAAGTTTGGAAATCTGAGTAAAGAGATTGAAAAATCAAGGTCCAGGCTTGAGGAGCTTATGCATATGAATGCAGACTGCAGTGAGATACACAAGGAGTCTGATCATCTAGAGGAATTGTTGTACAGAGAGGAAATGTTATGGAGACAGAGATCTCGCATTGATTGACTTAAAGAGGGAGACCGCAATACCCAATTTTTTCATAGGCGAGCTGTGTGGAGAGTTAGAAAAAACAAAATAAAAAGGCTTGTGGATAGCTCCGGGGTGGTGCATACAGATCAGAATTTATGGAAGGTATGGCCCTGGACTATTTTCAAAACCTCTTTACAGCTGATGCCTCTCTAAATGCAGATAATGCGGTGCCCTTGTTTGCTCGAGCTATCACTGATGAGATGAATGAACGACTTTGCTCTACCTTCACTGATAAGGAGATAGGTGATGCTATGTTTCAGATTGGGCCTCTAAAGGCACCGGGTCCGGACGGTTTTCCAGCTTGATTTTTCCAGAAACACTGGGCTATTATGAAGGAGGATGTTATCTCAGCTGTGCGGTTATTCTTTGAGTCGGGACACATGCCAGAGGGGGTGAATATGACAACCATAGTGCTGATTCCAAAGATTGATGAACCAAGTAAGTTGTCAGATTTCCGTCCCATAAGCCTATGCAACGTGATTTATAAGGTGATTGCAAAGTGTCTGGTCAACAGGTTGAGGCCCCTGCTTGGTGAGCTAATTTCACCAGAGCAGAGTGCCTTTGTCCCAGGTAGACTCATTACAGATAATGCGTTCATTGCTTTCGAGTGTACTCATTTTATTCGGCATGAGAAAAACCCGGACAAAATTTTTTGTGCCTATAAGCTGGACTTGTCCAAGGCGTATGACCGGGTGGATTGGATTTTCCTGGAGCGAGTGATGCAACAGTTGGGTTTCGATCATCGATGGGTGAAATGGATAATGTCATGTGTCACCTCGGTGAGATACACTGTCAAAATTAATGGAGCCTACTCGGATTCATTTGCACCGTCGCGAGGGCTACGGCAGGGAGATCCTTTATCACCATTCTTATTTTTGTTTATTGTGGACGGCCTAGCAGCACTGCTTAAGGAGAAGGCGAGGGAGTCTCATATTACGCCTCTGAAAGTGTGCCCGCGGGCACCAGGGATTTCCCATCTCCTTTTTGCGGACAATACTCTCCTATTTTTTCGTGCTACAGAACGAGAAGCATTGCAGGTTAAAGGTGTTCTGGATATGTTTGCTAGTGCAACATGGCAACTTATTAATCTACAGAAGTGCTCAATTTTGTCTGGGGAACACTGCCGACAGGGAGATAAAGAAGATGTGATCCGTGTCCTTGATGTTCAGAATGTTAGCTTCGAGGAGAAATATTTAGCCCTCCCCACACCTATGGGGCGCATGTCCAAGGGACGGTTCGAGAACATCCAACAGAAGTTTACTAAGAGATTTCTTACATGGTGCGAGTCAATGGCGCAGAGTGGAAAAGAAGTTCTTATCAAATCCATTGCTCAAGCCCTGCCAACTTATTTGATGAGTGTATTCAGGCTTCCAGAATCAACATGCGATGACCTCACGTGGATGGTTCGGAATTTTTGGTGGGGAGCGGAAAAGGGAAGACGGAAAACGCACTGGCGAGCATGGGAGAAACTGATTCAACCCAAGTCACACGGTGGAATGGGATTCAGGGAGTTCTGGCTGTTCAATCAAGCTTTGCTAGCACGTCAGGCATGGCGTATTCTGAATTTCCCGGACAGTCTATGCTCTCAAGTATTGAAGGCCAAGTACTTTCCATCAGGTAATCTTGAGGACACGGTGTTCCCTAGTAGTACTTCACCAACGTGGCAATCGATAGTGCATGGACTGGAACTTATAAAACGTGGTATCATCTGGAGAGTTGGCAACGGACAATCCATACGTATATGGAGAGATCGATGGATACCAATTTATGGTAAACCAATCACGAAACAGGGACGCTGCAGGTTGAGGCGAGTTTCTGAGCTTCTGGATGAGAGAGGTGATTGGCGCCTTGACCTCCTCCATCAATATTTTTTACCTGCAGATATTAATCAGATAATCAAAATTCGCACTTCGCCTCGGCTTGGTGCGGATGTCCTGGCATGGGAACCAGAACGGAATGGTATTTTCTCTGTCCGGAGCGCGTATCGGCTGGCTCTCGACGATCGTCTTCGTCAATCTTCAATCGCGGCGAGCAGGGCACCGGACGGGCGACGAGCCGTCTGGGCTTTATTATGGAGGTGCCCTGCTTCTCCGAAGGTGCGTGTGTTTACGTGGCGTGTGGCTACTGATTGTTTACCCACTTGGACTAATAAGCACTATTGTAAACTTGAAGTCTCTAATCTGTGCCCATTGTGTGCTATCGAACCGGAGGACACATTGCATGCTCTATGTAGATGCCCACCAGCAGTCGAGATGTGGCGAGCAATGGCAAAACAATGGGATATTCCAGACGTCCGGAGGCTAGTGAACACAGGGACGGATTGGCTCCTCCAGATGTTGGCGGAGCTGTCAGAGGAAGGGCGCTTGTGTACGCTGATGACACTATGGAGATGCTGGCATGTGCGCAATGAGATCGTCCACAACAAACGTCCACCACCCATCAAGGTGTCGACCCGGTTTCTCTCCAGTTACATTACCTCCCTGCTAGTCGTACAAGCCAGCCCTCATGCTGATCATGTCAAAGGTAAAATGGGAGCCGGTCAACTAAGCAAGAACAGCCCGTTATTACATGTGCGCTGGGAGCGGAAGAAGCTTGCCTGGGAGCCTCCGCCGGCGGGCTGGGTGGCGTTGAGCATTGATGGTTTTTTTTCGGAAGTGGACAACATAGCAGGAGCTGGCATGGTGCTTAGCAGCGGCGAATCTAGAAAGAAAATGAAGGGTGGGCTCAAAGTTTACGCCAAGAAAACTAAACGCTACTCTGAAGAAAAAAGATGATTATCTCCAAATCCATTTGTCCAAGTAAGCTCAAACGTTCCCAGATTACTACTGGGAACACGTACTATTTAACTGAATTTTTTCAGGTTTTTTGAAAAATATGAATTTTTGAACAAAAACTTGAATCTGTTTAGCAAAAATAGCCCTTATCTCATAATCCGGTCGTCAAAATAAGCTCAAACTTTCCCGGATTACTACTTGGAACATGTACTATTTAACTGAATTTTTTTCAGATTTTTTGAAAAATATCAATGTTTCAAGAAAAACTTGAATCTGTTTAGCAAAAATAGCCCTTATCTCATAATCCAGTCATCCAAATATGCTCACACTTTCCCAGATCCATAGATCAAGTGCAGCTCACACCCATAAACTAGTAGCATGATTGATAAAGTTTCATACAGTTCACACACCCATAGATCAAGTACTAGAGAAGCAACAAAAAAAAGACAAAAACAATGATATTGGTGTTGCGTGTTGCTTCTTAGCTGATACTAGTAGTTGCAGAACACCTCCACACCAAAATCGAAGAGACAAACTACAAGCCATCTGTCCAAATGAGCAGAACTGTTAGTGATATAGTAAGGCATCCTCAAGTGACTATCAGCACTAGTAGAAAAACAGAGGCATACCTCTAAGAAATCACATTATACTCAGGAGGCAAATGTACTTTTCGATCTTTCTTTTTCTGGAATCGTATCATAATTTGATCATCGGGAATACTTCTGAATATCCTTTTCTCACAATAGCAAACCATTAAATCATTAAGCCAATCATCTAATAACTTATTGCGCAAATCAGTTTTGATGATCTTCATTGCTGAAAATATCCTCTCGACCGATGAAGTTGCCACTGGAAGAATCAATGTCAACTCGATGAGGCGATATACCAATTGGAAAGTTCTATATTTTGTTGTTTGAACCATCAACCGAGCAGGGGTAGAAACATCCGAACATGCATTAAATTCCTCACTTCTCCTAATATTTGTAAGGAATGTTGGAAGCTCATATCTTAGCAACAACCGTTCAGCTTGCGTAAAATCCTCAGCATAAATTTCAGCAAGCCGAATAAGCTTGTCAATGTTAAACTTTGAGAAGTTGTTTGCCGGATTAAGACAAGAAATGCAATCCACTAACTCGGTGTTAGCTTCATTAAATTGATGATTCATCTTAGTGAGAGTTGCATCAATAGCAACATTGAATATGCTAACCTTGAAATAATGATGTCGAGTCACCTTATTTTTGGAACGAACAGATTGCCCCATAGCTCCAACAAGATCATCCATATTTGGCACCTCAATGCCATGTTCCTCACAGAAGTTATTTGCTTGGTGTAACGCCCCGGACACACCCGCCGGTGGTCGTTACTCCTGGCAGGATCTAGACTGGCCCCACAGATCAATACTAGTCTTTTCTGCGCACTTTGTCCTCACTCGTGCGCACCCAGGAGCAACTTCCCGGTCGGTCACCCATCCTGACACTACTCCAAGCTGAGCATGCTTAACTTTGGAGTTCTGTCCGAATGGGCTACCGGAAAAGAAGGAATTCCTTATTGATATGAGTAGTCTATCATCCCTAATAAGCCAGGCTATCACACTTGGTCACATAATGACTCATACCCATTGTCCCTCATATTTTGCAAAGCTTCTTTCACATCCAAGATCAAACGAAGGGCTTCAACAACATCTTGATTCTTCCTTTGCAAAGTTTGTGATAGCATATTTGTGATGTTCAACAAGTTTATCAAGAATAGCATGATGAACACAAATTGAATGCATTCCATTTGTACAATCAAACCCGAAGCTCCACCTTGAGAAGAGTGTTCTCTGGCATCGTCCACCACAATTGCTAGCACATCCACCACTGCATTCCACATTGTGTAGATACGAAGCAAAGTTCTAAGATGTGAGCCCCAACGAGTAGCTCCTGGTCTAGCAAGGTTAGTTTCTTGATGTAAACCAGTTCCAGATGATATCTTACAATTCTCCATCAATTCTATCAAGTTGTCATGATGCTTTGCAACTAATGCATCTTTTCTTTTGCAAGATGAACCTACTTGAGTCACTATCAAGGGAAGATAGTTAAAAAAATCAGCAACAACTGGACAACACTGAGCCACTGTGACAACCACCAATTGCAACTGATGAGCAAAACAGTGAACAAAGAAAGCATATGGACTCTCGTCACGAATTAGCTTTTGCAAACCATTGAATTCTCCTCTCATATTTGAAGCCCCATCATAACCCTGTCCACGTATCCTATTAATAGGCAAGCCATGGTACTTTAACACATCAAGCAATACTTCTTTAATTCCGGCTGATGTACAATCTGTTATGTGCTTAATAGCAAGAAATCTCTCCTGAAGCACTCCATGATCATCCAAAAATCTGCACATTTGAAAAGCTACAAACTAAAAGAAGAGAAACGAACAACAATGACAAATAAAAGACTATGCAAATTCATATGCATTACCTCAAAATTATTGCCATTTGCTCCTTTATTGAGCAATCTCTAGCCTCATCAACAAGTATCGAAAATTTCTTATCTCCAAGCTCATTCTTGATGACTTTGGTTACCTCCATTGCACAACATGTAGCAAGGTCCTTTTGAATATCTGAACATATCATTAGTGCATTACCTTGCCCCTTATCAAATGCATCTTTCACATCTTTATTCTTGTCCTTGTACCAATCCAAGAACTCCCTGAAATTGCCTTTGTTGATGGAATTGGAAGACTCATCATGTCCACGAAAAGCTTCCCCTTGAGCTATGAGATACCTTGCACAATCCAATGATGCAGTCAAGCGGATTTTATATTTTATTTCAGCCTCTTTATTGTAAACTCGGAGTTTGGTACCCACATTGGCCCTTTGATTGTTGAAATCATCACTCAAGCCCTTAGCGATATTGTGGTAACTAGATGGACCACCAACATGTTTCTGAAAATTTGCCAAAGCTGTTTTCCAACGTTTGTATCCATCTACTGTAAATACATCATTGCCAAATCTAGTGGCCTGTGATGGATTCTTGCAAAGAAAACAAGGGAAACAAAAGGCAACCTCCTTTTTCTCACTATATTCCAACCAATCGAACCTATCTAGCCATTGGGGTTGAAAAGATCTCTAAATTTTACCTTCCAATCCAACTTCAAATTTGTGCCCGCTAGCTTTGTTTCTTCCTTTCAACAAATAAGTTGAAAGATCGTGGATGTCGCCTAGAGGGGGGGTGAATAGGCGCTTTAAAATAATTACGGTTTAGGCTTGAAAAAATGCAGAATAAACCTAGCAGTTAATTTGTCAAACACAAAACCTACAACAACTAGGCCCACCTATGTGCACCAACAACTTATACTAAGCAAGATAAACAACTATGTGATAGCAAGATATATGACAAGAAACAATATGGCTATTACAAAGTAAAGTGCATAAGTAAAGGGCTCGGGTAATAGATAACCGAGGCACGCGGAGACGATGATGTATCCCGAAGTTCACACCCTTGCGGATGCTAATCTCCGCTTGGAGCGGTGTGGAGGCACAATGCTCCCCAAGAAGCCACTAGGGCCACCGTAATCTCCTCACGCCCTCGCACAATGCAAGATGCCGTGATTCCACTAAGGGACCCTTGATGGCGGTCATCGAACCCGTACAAATGGCAACCCTTGGGGGCGGTCAATGAACCCGTACACTTTGGCAACCCTTGGGGGCGGTCACCGGTACCCGTCAAATTGCTCGGGGCGATCTCCACAACCTAATTGGAGACCCCGACGCTTGCCCGGAGCTTTACACCACAATGATTGAGCTCCGAACACCACCAACCATCTAGGGCGCCCAAGCACCCAAGAGGAACAAGCTCAAGGGTACCAAGCACCCAAGAGTAATAAGCTTCTCAACTTGTAACTTCCACGTATCACGTGGAGAACTCAAACCGATGCACCAAATGCAATGGCAAGGGCACACGGAGTGCCCAAGTCCTTCTCTCTCAAATCCCACCGAAGCAACTAATGCTAGGGAGGAAAATGAGAGGAAGAACAAGAAGGAGAACACCAAGAACTCCAAGATCTAGATCCAAGGGGTTCCCCTCACATAGAGGAAAAGTGATTGGTGGAAATATGGATCTAGATCTCCTCTCTCTTTTCCCTCAAAAACTAGCAAGAATCCATGGAGGGATTGAGAGTTAGCAAGCTCGAAGAAGGTCAACAATGGGGAAGAACACGAGCTCAAGAGATAAGGTTCATTGGGGAAGAAGACCCCCTTTTATTGGGCCTCCCGAATCCAACCGTTATGTGCTCAGCCCGCACACGAGTGGTACTACCGCTCCACGAGCGGTACTACCGCTTAGCACAGTCAAAACACCCCAACAAGAGAGAAAAACACGAGCTGAAAATCTGCCAGAGAGGTAGTACCGCTCTAGGGAGAGGTAGTACCTCTTACTGCTTATAAGAGGTACTACCGCTCAGTTGGAGAGGTAGTACCGCTTACCACATATAAGAGGTAATACCGCTCGGGTGGAGAGGTAGTACCGCTTACCGCTTATAAGAGGTACTACCGCTCTACTACCGTGAAACTCGACACGAAAGAGAAAACACGAGCTGAAAATCTGCCAGAGAGGTAGTACCGCTCTAGGGAGGGGTAGTACCGCTTACTGCTTATAAGAGGTACTACCGCTCGCGTGGAGAGGTAGTACCGCTTACCGCATATAAGAGGTACTACCGCTCGGGTGGAGAGGTAGTACCGCTTACCGCTTATAAGAGGTACTACCGCTCTACTACCGCGAAACTCGACACGAAAAAGGCGCATCCCCAGAAGAAGCGATACTACGCGCGGCACAGGGCCGCGGTACTGCTACTTACAAGCGGTACTACCGCTCTAGAGAGCAGTACTACCGCTTGAGGCTTTCAAGAACACAACAGAGAAAATAGAGGATGCAAAAGAGCCTAAACTGCCACAACTTCTGCATATGAGCTCCGAATTGAGCAAACTCAAGCTTGTTGGAAACAAGACGACGAGGAGCATCAAAATAGCGACCGGTTAGTAAGAAGAGGCAGGGGAGGTATGCCTAACAAATGGAGGAGTGAAACCTCCAACAGAGAAGAACGGGCATAACCTCCAACATCGAAAACATCATAGAAGATGCGAGTGAACTCCGTTTTCGATGAACTCGGGCTTGTCATCAAGATGGCCATAAGCTCTAAGACTCACAAAGAGAACCAAACAAGAACCAAGAAAGATGATGCAAGGATGCAATGGTTTGAGCTCTCTACGAATGATACGGTCAAGCTACTCATCAGAGCCCCCCTTGATAGTACGGCAACCGATCCTATAACCCGGTCTCCCAACTACCATCATGAGACCGGTAAAATAGAAAACCTATCAAGGGCAAACCTTTGCCTTGCACATGGTCCACTTGAGCTAGATGATGACGATCTTGACTCCCTCAAGTTGGACCACCTTTCTTGATTGCGTTGGCTTGATGAAGACTAGTTGATTGCTCCCCCATACTCCACTATGGGTGAGCCACTCTTCCGCACATCTTCACAAGTCCATTGTCACCACAATGGACGGCAAGCTTCAAGCATTTGATCTCTTCGTGATGCTTCACTTGAATTTGCACACCGCAACCTAACCCCACAAAGAACTCTCACAAAGATCATGGGTTAGTACACAAAGCGTAATTGACAATGCTTACCATATCATGGGATCGCTTGATCCCTCTCGGTACATCTTCTACACTTTGTGGGTTGATCAACTTGATTCACTCTTTGACTTAGTCTTGATCAACCTCTCACGAGACCAATCTTTAGGTAATTCCTTGAATAGCACCTTGGTCGACACAAACTCTCCTTGAAACCAACACATGTACTCCAAGAAAAGCCTATGGACAAAACCTTCAAATATAACTCAAGGCAACCATTAGTCCATAGAGATTGTCATCAATTACCAAAACCAAACATGGGGGCACCGCATGTTCTTACAATCTCCCCCATTTTGGTAATTGATGACAATCACTTTCAAGAGAGTTTATACAAGGAATTATGCATCACCATGCAATGCAACAACCAATGATGCATGCGTATGAGATGCAAATGCTTAGGAACAAAACGAAAGCAAGGAGAAAACTCTAAAGACTTCTCCACTAAACTCTCTGAAACTTCTCCCCCATTGGCATCGATTGCCAAAATGGGCGAAAAGCTTAGAAGGCCAATATAGATTGAGTTCCTCCATGAATTGTGTATTTCTCAACAAGAGAGTGGAATGCAATACACATATCCAACGGTAATACTTGGAGGAAGACCAACTATATTGAGGCACCAAGATTGCTAAAGGAATGATATGCCACAAGGACATAACAAAGAGAGACACAAGCAATCAAGCAATCAAAAGGTACCAATTGAAGCAAGCAATCAACGGATATCAATTGAACCAACTAGACCAAAGATCCTACGAGCTACATGAATAAAGGATATTATGATATGAGCAAAGGAGTGTTCTAAAGAAACTAGAGAAGCTCCCCATGATTTGTGCACACATAAGAATTTTTGTATTTGGATACAAAGTGCACAAAATAGGATCATAGCTCCCCCAAAATCAATAGAAACTTACAACAAGTGCAAGTGAGCATATAGGAAACTAAGCCTAGTACATGTAAAAAACACATGGTTGAGCAATAAGTGAAAGAGGCAACTTAAGAATGGGCTCAACCAAAATGATGTGTGTGAGTCAAGGCAATGCACTTGAGAAGACTAATGTACGGATGAGCATTAAGCATCAATAAAGTCTTGAAAGAATGAGGCAACACAGTGCAATGCCTATCATTCCCACACACAACAAGTAAATGGGTTCACAAGCTTACTAATAAGCATATAAAGAACCTATGCTTGTGACAACCCGTGGTGAAGATAGAAGATGAAAGCCTCATCAAGACGAGGGATACCAATTAAGATGGCAAAAGCCTCATAAAGATAAGCATGACGAAAATAATCTTCACCACACAAGAGTGCATCAAGATGCAACGAGATAAGACACGCACTCAAGGCAAAAGCTTTCACGGAGCCACCAAAGAAATAACATAAGAAAGACAAGGTGGACGTGAAAGAAAGGATATCATCTAGAGATGTAATTTCTCTCAAGTGTATAAGGTTCTAGGTAGACGAAATCATGATGATATATATCTACAGAGAAGGATGTACACCCAAAATAGTTACAACACGAAGGAACAAGATATCCAAAAGGAATTCATACATATACCAATAAGATATTTTCTTGGAAGCATAGCACTTGGCTAGATATGGTATTATTGTATATAAATGAATTCCTACTACACAACCATCAAAGACATCACAACTAGCAACATGAGATCATCGTTGAGATGCTTTGAGAAAGGAAACAAGTATCACAAGATGGAATGAATATCATGCTAAGATGCAACCTACACAAGGTTGAAAGCAAGGAAGAATGCATGAAGAGATACTTGTTACTGAGATATCATTGGAAGGATGTTGTAGATACCAATTAAAGGTAGATAGTAGTTCATTGATCATCCTAGCGTGACTCCAATAAGTACATGGTGACACCACCTTCCTTGTGAGTGAGCCGAGCGTCCAATGCATCTCCAATTGTTCCTAGAACAACAACACAAACAAAATGGTACCCAAACTCATTGGGACCAAAGAGTTAGAAACACCAACGATACATAGGACAAACTCCACATAAATATGTGCATATAGATAAGAAAATGAATTTCATGCACAACTCATCCAATTAGAGACTAGGAGGAGTTTCCTCTAAATATTGGGTCAAAGAAAGGAAGCAAGCCAAAGATACTACACAAAGTTAATATGCATGCTCAAGACTTTCAAGAACCGGAACCAAATAACAAAGAAATACCAAGGAAAGAAAAGATACCAAATGAATAAATCATCACTTGGAGGGTATCCATAATGGATACAACAAGGAATGAGATATACATTGATATACACAAAGAAGAGACATCAAACTCCCAAAAGAGAGGATGGTTCCAAACAAACCAAGCTCTCTACAAAGTTTCATGATGGCACAAAGTACCAAAACGAAGACGGATTGCCTTCCACCAACACACACTTGATAAGGATCGCAAGATGAGTGTTTTATAGAAAATAGGATAGCTCCCCCAAGACTAGTGCATTATAGAGAATTTGCATTTGAATACAAAATGCACAAGGTGGGATCACCACTTTCACTATATCTAGAAAACACGAGACAAGCTCAAGAAAATAAACAAGATCCACAAGTGGTATGGAAGACAAAGGGAGTTGATACAATCCTTGGCAAGAGAAAGGGCAAATAAAAAGCAAAAGCCAATGTAAAGATGATCAATAAATTCTACCACAAAAGTGAGTACCGATTGTCAAAATACAAGAAGTAAATGGAAATAGTTCCCGGTGGTAGATAGCAAGGATATCCGACATCATCTTCACACCAAACAACAAGCAAATTGCAACTTGTAGAGCTAGCATGCCACCTAGGAACAAGATAATTTACAATATCAACTCTAGATGACAATATCTCAAATGTACACATTCTCTAGGCTAGTAATATACACATAGCATATTACTCCCCCATAATGTGATACCAATTAAAGATAGACAAGAGGCAATTAAAGGATCCAACAAGAGATAATTAATGGACTATTTAGAATTTGAATTTCTCATGAGAATACATACCACATAGCGACTAGATAATCTTGTAATATCAATACTAGATGGTATTCCTCATGTACACACATTTATAGGATTGTGAGGTGCACAAAGAACATCACTCCCCCACAATGGGATATTCCATTAATCTCTCACAAGAGCCAACTAAGATATGACCAAGATGCACAAAGGCTCAACTAATGACACACATGTACATGATGTGCAAACCAACACACACATACTTGATTGCTCAAGATAATCAAGTTGGAAGCACAACATATACAAACACATGCAAGGAACAAAGCCAAACATGCAAAGGGGCAAGTAACTTTCAATGTAAACAATTTAAGCACGAGTTACCGCAAGGAGGAACATTGGATATAAGATAGAAACTTGATAATCCGAATGACTTGGCTTGAGACAATAAGAATGATGAAGTCCCCTTAATTCTTCATAATGTAGCCAAGTCTCCAATGACCTCCAACAACACCTATTGATCAAGTATGAGCTATTTGGTCCCCAACCAAGTTGGATCCTAATAGGTTAGTCACAATAGGCTTGGCTACCCAAATGGTTCTTTGCGTCAAACCACTTTGAGTACCAACAAACTTGGCAACCACATTGCCAACCTTATCCTTCCCAAGAGAATAGACATCATCAATAATAATTGGGTTGGATAAGTTACCACTAGTGCATGAAGAGGCGAGGTGACCTTTCTCACGACATAGGTAGCAACGTCTACTCTTCACTTTCTTCTCACTTGATTTCTCAACTTGAGAAGCATTAGCTTGAGTCTTCTCGGGAAGATGCCTTTCTTCAACTTGAGGTTGAGCATGAGAATGCACTTGTAGCCGCTTCCCTTGTTGCTTGTCACTAATGGCCTTCTTCTTCAAAGGGCAAGATCTAACATGATGCCCTTCAATTTTGCACTTGAAGCAAATGATCTTGGCTGAATTCTTGACTTGTTTTCGGCCCTTCTTTTTGTTCACCTTGGACTTCTTCTTCTTGTTGGAGTTGAATCCAAGTCCACCTTTGTCATTGGGGGATTTTTGCACACTCAAGATATTGTTGAGTGTGGATTTCCCTTCATGACTCTTTTCCAAGTCTTTCTTCAAAGAAGTGACTTGGGCCTTGAGCTCTTTGATTTCCTCTACATGGTTAGTCTCAACACAAGTACTAGAGGAAGTATAAGCTTAATCGTTAGAGCAACACGGCAAGGAAAACAATTCATCACAAGATGTACCAACATTGTGAGTAGATGAATTGCAAGGACTAGCACATGGCAATATAGCATTTTGACTAGAAGTAGTGCTAGTATCCACATGAGGCTCACTAGATGTTACCTTAGCAAGCATGGCCTCATGAGCTAATTTTAGCACATTATGGGATACTAGAAGATCATCATGAGAGCTTGTGAGCTTTACATGATTTTCTTCCAACATTCCATAATTGCTAGATAGCAACTCAAGTTGAGCCCTTAGCTCAACATTCTCCTTCAATATGGATGCTTCACAAGAGATAGAGTTAGTAGCACAAGCATCATCATTAGCAACAAGAGGAGAAGACAACTTGGCAAGCTCTTTAGAATATGAAGCTTTAAATTGAGCATGAGACTCGGTGAGTTTGATGAGCTCACTCTTAATGACCCTTGAGCCATTTTCAAGGTGCTCAAAGTCCTCAAGGAGTTTAGCATGCGCAACTTCAAGCTCCTCATTTTTAGTTTCAAAATCATTGGCCACCTCAAGAGCTCTATCACGAGATTCCCTCACTCTAGATAATTCTAGAGCAAAAGTCTCCTCAAGAGATTCCTTGGTGGTTTGTTCAAGTTCAAGAGCTTGAGAGAGGTCCGCAATTTCATTAGCGCAATCATGCTCATAACCTTCCATTTTATCAATGGTGACCTCATGCTCCTCAAGACGAGATTCCAACTCATCAATATACTTCTTGCCCTCGACGGAAATGGACATGATTTCCATGAAGTTGGAACGAGCAATTTTATTTTTATGAAGAGCTTTAAAAACCATTTCCCCCTTAATTTTTAAGGAGGCAACATTATCATTCTCTTCATCATTATCCTCATCATCATTAGCATCAACATCATCATCAAGAGACATATTGGGTTTCAAAGTAGGAGATACCTTTGAAGCCTTAGCCATAAGGTAAAAAGCAATATATGATGATGTAGGATCCCTTGAAGCACCATTTAAAACCACATCTTGTTCCATGGAGTGTTGGGTTTCCTCTACATTGTTAGCACCATAACTCGAGGAAATACAAGCATTTTTATCATGGCAACAAGATATAGCAGGCATATCATCATGAGATTTAGTCAAGCAATTTCTACATGATATGTAAGGACTATCAACACAAGCATGTGAAACATTAGGAGTGCTCGAAGTGTTAAAGCCCAAAGAAGGAGCATTGCAATAAGATAGTGATGAAGGATCAAACACAATAAGCATACTATCATCATTGCAATGACCAACACTACTCACCATATCATTACCTTGTGGCAAACCACATGTAGGTGAAGTAGAAGAAGTTGAGAAGACTATACGACTGGAGGTGGAGGGAGAATAATCATCCCCACAAATATTGGACACACCATATTTATGTTGAAGCTTCGTCCACAACTCATGAGCATCCCGGAACGGTATGAGTTGAAATAAAACTACATTGCTCAAAGCATCGAAAAGCACATTAGAAGCTTGAGCATTGAGATAAGAGTTTTTCTCATCCTCAAAAGATAATCTTTGGGGATCCTTTGGAGGAGAAAAACCCATATCTACAATTCGCTCTAAATTTGGGTCCATGACCCTAAAGAGATTAAGCATGCGAATTACCCAAACATCAAAATTTGTGCCATCGAAACTAAGAGTGTCAGAGAATCCTAATACCCTAGTCGACATCTTTACTCTCTAGGCGGTAAAGCCAAAAAAAGAGAGACGAGGCTCTGATACCAATTGAAAGATCGTGGATGTCGCCTAGAGGGGGGGGGTGAATAGGCGCTTTAAAATAATTACAGTTTAGGCTTGAACAAATGCGGAATAAACCTAGCGGTTAATTTGTCAAACACAAAACCTACAACAACTAGGCCCACCTATGTGCATCAACAACTTATACTAAGCAAGATAAACAACTATGTGATAGCAAGATATATGACAAGAAACAATATGCGGCTATCACAAAGTAAAGTGCATAAGTAAAGAGCTCGGGTAAGAGATAACCGAGGCACGCGGAGACGACAATGTATCCCGAAGTTCACACCCTTGCGGATGCTAATCTCCGTTTGGAGCGGTGTGGAGGCACAATGCTCCCCAAGAACCACTAGGGCCACCGTAATCTCCTCACGCCCTCGCACAATGCAAGATGCCGTGATTCCACTAAGGGACCCTTGAGGGCGGTCACCGAACCCGTACAAATGGCAACCCTTGGGGGCGGTCACCGAACCCGTACACTTTGGCAACCCTTGGGGGCGGTCACCGGTACCCGTCAAATTGCTCGGGGCGATCTCCACAACCTAATTGGAGACCCCGACGCTTGCCCGGAGCTTTACACCACAATGATTGAGCTCCGAACACCACCAACCGTCTAGGGCGCCCAAGCACCCAAGAGGAACAAGCTCAAGGGTACCAAGCACCCAAGAGTAATAAGCTTCTCAACTTGTAACTTCCACGTATCACCGTGGAGAACTCAAACCGATGCACCAAATGCAATGGCAAGGGCACACGGAGTGCCCAAGTCCTTCTCTCTCAAATCCCACAAAGCAACTAATGCTAGGGAGGAAAATGAGAGGAAGAACAAGAAGAGAACACCAAGAACTCCAAGATCTAGATCCAAGGGGTTCCCCTCACATAGAGGAGAGAAAGTGATTGGTGGAAATATGAATCTAGATCTCCTCTCTCTTTTCCCTCAAAAACTAGCAAGAATCCATGGAGGGATTGAGAGTTAGCAAGCTCGAAGAAGGTCAACAATGGGGAAGAACAGGAGCTCAAGAGATAAGGTTCATTGGGGAAGGAGACCCCCTTTTATAGGGCCTCCCGAATCCAACCGTTATGTGCTCAGCCCGCACACGAGTGGTACTACCGCTCCACGAGCGGTACTACTGCTTAGCACGGTCAAAACACCCCAACAAGAGAGAAAAACACGAGCTGAAAATCTGCCAGAGAGGTAGTACCGCTCTAGGGAGAGGTAGTACCGCTTACTGCTTATAAGAGGTACTACCGCTCAGTTGGAGAGGTAGTACCGCTTACCGCATATAAGAGGTAATACCGCTCGGGTGGAGAGGTAGTACCGCTTACCGCTTATAAGAGGTACTACCTCTCTACTACCGCGAAACTCGACACGAAAGAGAAAAACACGAGTTGAAAATCTGCCAGAGAGGTAGTACCGCTCTAGGGAGAGGTAGTACCGCTTAATGCTTATAAGAGGTACTACCGCTCGCGTGGAGAGGTAGTACCGCTTACCGCATATAAGAGGTACTACCGCTCGGGTGGAGAGGTAGTACCGCTTACCGCTTATAAGAGGTACTACCGCGAAACTTGACACGAAAAAGGCGCATCCCCAGAAGAAGCGATACTACGCGCGGCACAGGGCCGCGGTACTGCTGCTTACAAGCGGTACTACCGCTCTAGAGAGCAGTACTACCGCTTGAGGCTTTCAAGAACACAACAGAGAAAACAGAGGATCCAAAAGAGCCTAAACTGCCACAACTTCTGCATATGAGCTCCGAATTGAGCAAACTCAAGCTTGTTGGAAACAAGACGACGAGGAGCATCAAAAAAGCGACCGGTTAGTAAGAAGAGGCAGGGGAGGTATGCCTAACAAATGGAGGAGTGAAACCTCCAACAGAGAAGAACGGGCATAACCTCCAACATCGAAAACATCATAGAAGATGCGAGTGAACTCCGTTTTCGATGAACTCGAGCTTGTCATCAAGATGACCATAAGCTCTAAGACTCACAAAGAGAATCAAACAAGAACCAAGAAAGATGATGCAAGGATGCAATGGTTTGAGCTCTCTACGAATGATACGGTCAAGCTACTCATCGAGAGCCCCCATTGATAGTACGGCAACCGATCCTATAACCCGGTCTCCCAACTACCATCATGAGACCGGTAAAATAGAAAACCTATCAAGGGCAAACCTTTGCCTTGCACATGGTCCACTTGAGCTAGATGATGACGATCTTGACTCCCTCAAGTTGGACCACCTTTCTTGATTGCGTTGGCTTGATGAAGACTAGTTGATTGCTCCCCCATACTCCACTATGGGTGAGCCACTCTTCCGCACATCTTCAGAAGTCCATTGTCACCACAATGGACGACAAGCTTCAAGCATTTGATCTCTTCATGATGCTTCACTTGAATTTGCACACCGCAACCTAACCCCACAAAGAACTCTCACAAAGATCATGGGTTAGTACACAAAGCATAATTGGCAATGCTTACCATATCATGGGATCGCTTGATCCCTCTCGGTACATCTTCTACGCTTTGTGGGTTGATCAACTTGATTCACTCTTTGACTTAGTCTTGATCAACCTCTCATAAGACCAATCTTTAGGTAATTCCTTGAATAGCACCTTGGTCGACACAAACTCTCCTTGAAACCAACACATGTACTCCAAGAAAAGCCTATGGACAAAACCTTCAAATATAACTCAAGGCAACCATTAGTCCATAGAGATTGTCATCAATTACCAAAACCAAACATGGGGGCACCGCATGTTCTTACATAAGCTCTTCTCACTTCACTTCGAATTTCAGGGACATAATCTTCTATTGGTATTCGATCAGCCAGATCACCAAAAAACTGACTCGGATGGAATTCTAGTATATGATGCCTTGGTGGTTGGTTTGTGCTCTCATTAGTTCGGGGATTGGTACTGTCATTTGTGCGAGGGGTAGTGGTCTCATCGACTGGGGGATCAATACTCTCATTTGTTGTAGGGGGGATAGTGCTCTCATCGACATCGGTAGAGGGATTAGTGCTCTCATTTGTTGGAGTTGGGTGAATTAAGTTCTCAACTGGGGCTGGTTGAACAAGAACATCAGTTGGGGGAGTATTGGGTTCAGGAACAATGGGGGATGCGTTTGAATTGCTTGCAAACCAACTGTGCAAGGTCCTCTTTCTTTTCATTTCTACAAACAAGAATAAAGATGGATACATGGATTAATTTTAGGATGTTAACAACCACCACCAACAACCACTGTACATCTACTATGAATCAGTAATCAATTGGTAGCTAAACAATTTACTACAGTATATAGTTAGGCAGCTATCTAAGTTAAAAAATCTGAAAAGCTGAAATTTAATCAAGTGAATCAACCTTCAGACTTTCAGAGCAGAGCAGCAGCGGCGGCACCGGCCGAACTACGCCAGAGCCTCGACACGTTGACCAGATGCTGGTCGTCGGCGAGCAAGAGGCTGACCAAGCCCCCAAATCCATGGCCTCGCCATTGCCGCCGGATCAGACGAGGATGCCACCGGGCGCGGTGTTGGGGAGGGGATGAGCAACCATTGGGTATGAGCACCATCGTTGGAGACTGGGGTTGGTTGGGATGAGCACGTGATGAAGAGATTCCGGCGGCCGGCGGCGGCTAGGGCACAGGAGACATGGCGGGTGGGGGTGGCTCACGAGCGGGTGGTCTCTGCCTCCGTCTCTCTCTCTCTAGAACGAACGAGGTTGCCTGGTGCGAGCGAACATGTGGAGTCCGGCTGGGCTGAAGTCCAATAATTAGCTGGGCTGGGCCCTTAAGAGTAGTAGTAAAAAAATTGCGTCGCTGGAGGGGGGGCTCGAGCATGTTAAAGCCCCCCTAGTAGATTCGCCGTTGGTGCTTAGAGATGAACGTGGTGCAATTATATACTCCTCCTGCCATGAGTTACAACACTGTGCAACGCCGTTGCAACCTGAATTAGCAGCTTGTGTGGAAGGCGTCTCCTTAGCCATCCAGTGGTCATCTTTGCCAATCGTTATCCAATCAGATTGCTCAGAGCTTATTAAGATGACCATTGATCAGGGAGACAACGGATCAACATATATGATGATGGTCCAGGAGATTAAATCGTTACTTCGTCAGGATAATAGGGAGTTCATATTCAAGCATGTTAGGCGGGAACAAAATGTTGTTAGCCACTTTTTAGCAAACTATGGTAGAATACAGAAGCGCACTGCAGTGTGGCTTCGGTTAGGACCGGACAAGGTACCTAACCTATGTAATGCAGACTTGGCCGTCGCTTGATGAATGAATTCTCTTTTTTCTCGCAATATATATATATATACATATATACATATATATATATATATATACCTATTAAACAAACTTATTATACCTCTCTATCATCTAAGATGAGATGCAATGACACAAGTTTTACCAGAAAATATCATCGGAGCCATTAGTCTATGCAATATTGTACTTTTATCTAAAGAAGCAATTTATGAGCAAATCCTACTCCCCCTTTCTAAATATAAAAGTCTTTTTTAGAGATTTTAATATAAATTGCATATGGATGAATATAGACATATTTTTAGAGTATAGATTCACTCATTTTGCTCCGTATGTGTCCCTTATTGAAATCTTTAAAAATACTTACATTTGGAAACAGAGGGAGTATATGTCTAAGAGATTAATCTTTACTATCATATTTATCTTGGCATGCAGTTTATCCACCTCATCACATATGCCACCCCAGCAGTTCAATGTTCCACTAGTGATTTTTTTCAAACGCCTTTTTGGCTCTACCTCCAGTGCTATGTTTTTCTTTTGGAAAAGAAGGAAAGCCCCCGACCTCTGCATAGCATGATGCATGCGGCCATTTTATTTAATGAAAGTATGAACACAAAGTTTGAGATCCAGTGCTGGCTCACAAAAGGAGCCTAAATGAAGCAAAAAGGAAAATTATAAGATGCCACATCCGGCGAAAAAACATGCTACAATGACTAAACAACTAGTCTATTATTAGCTCGCCATCCAAATCGGTTGAAGATAGCCCATGTTACCATCTTCCTCGAGTTGCACCCAGTAACCAAAAGCCCCTTGGAGTTCGCAGAAGTGAGTAACGAGCACATACGGATCCAAGCAGTGGCTCTGTAGATAACCTGCAAAAAGTTGGTAAAAAAATTCGGTTCAAGATCATATCATTTCTACAGTTCCATAGCCCACAGTAGTGTGCATATCCCAATCCGAACATGTCTCGCAATATTTGATTCCACACCATTTAGCCACGTCCCAAATAACGTGTTGATGCTAGTGAGAGGAGTAATGTTGAAGGCTATATGAATCGTCCGCCAAAGCAGTTTGGCTAACGGACAATTGAGAAAGAGGTGTTGTATATTTTCATCATGGTCGCAAAAACAACATCGAGAGCTACCCACCCATATTTGCTTTAACAAGTTGTCCTTGGTTAAGATCACTTCTTTGTGGACAAACCACATGAAAATTTTAATCCTCAGCGAAACTTTAATCTTCCATATATGAAGTGATCTTGAGATTGGCCCAGAGTCAATTAGATCCAAATACATAGATTTTACCGAGGAACTATCGTTCCTAGATAGTTTCCAGTTAATGGCGTCTGGTTGGTTCAAAAGTTGAACATCCATGAACATGTGCACCAAGTGTAGCCAAGAGTTCCAACGTTCCCCCACTAGAGACCTCCTGAATTGGATATTAAGAGGGACCGTTTGTAATACTGTGGCAACATAAGCTTCTTACGTTGTACAGTATTATATAACACAGGATATTGCAAGGCTAAAAGTGTCTCCCCTAACCAGCCATCTTCCCAGAATCTAGTTGTGGTACCATTACCAATGATAAACTTCACCCTCTGAAAAAGGTTTCTTTCATCCTCAATAACCCCTTCTAGAACGACAAATCATTAGGTCTAGTAGTAACCTGGGCCAATGTCTTAGATTGTAGGTACTTATTACGCAAAATTTACCCACGTACCCTCGGTCTCAACAGACAATATAAATAGCCATTTGCTAAGTAGGCATCTATTTTTAACTTTTAAGTTCTCGATCCCTAACCCACCCTGGTCTTTGGGTGTGCAAACTATATCCCATCTGGCCAATCTATATTTCATCTTAACTTCACCACATTGCCAGAAAAAGCGAGATGATAAAAGTCAAGTCTTTTCCATACCCCTACAGGCATTTCAAAGAAAGATAAAAGGAACATTGGCAAACTAGTTAGAACTGAGTTTATCAACACAAGCCGACCCCCATAAGACATAAGCTTGCCCTTCCGGCAACTTAGCCTTTTTTTCAAATTGATCTTCAATGCATTTCCACTCCTTATTCGATAGTTTGCGATAATGAATTGGTATCCCTAGGTAACTGAACGGTAGGGATCCCATTTCACATCTGAATAATTGTCTGTATGCATCTTGTTCCTCTTTGGCTCTCCTAAGACAGAACAATTTGCTCTTGTTAAAGTTAATTTTCAGTCCCGACAATTGTTCAAATAAGCAAAGCACTAGCTTCATATTTCTAGCTTTTGCGAGATCATGTTCCATGAAAATAATTGTGTCGTCCATGTATTGTAGTATGGACACTCCCCCATCCATAGGATGTAGAACTAGTCCTCCTACTTGGTCATTTACTTTAGCCCGACTGGTAAGAACTACAAGCATATCCGCAACTATATTGAATAGATCAGGAGACATCGGATCTCGCTGTCTTAAGCTCTTATACGTCTGAAAATAATGACATATGTCATCATTCATCTTAACCCCAACACTATCTTTTTGAATGAAGGAGTCCACATGTTTCCTCCAGGACTCATCGAACCCCTTCATGCGTAAGGCCTGCTGGAGGAAGGGTCACTTGACCTTATCATACACTTTCTCAAAATCCACTTTGAAGATAACCCCATCCAGTTTCTTCGGATGGATCTCATGAAGAGGTTTCATGTAAGACATCAACCCCTTTTAGGATGTGTCTTCCTGGCATGAAAGCAGTCTGGGTTGGTTACACCATTGAATGGGCAATCGCGTCAACCTATTCATGCCAACCTTGGTGAATATTTTGAAGCTCACATTTAGTAGACATATCGGTCTAAACTATTCAATGCGACTCGCCTCCTCCTTCTTTGGCAACAACGTTATTGTTCCAAAGTTTAGGTGGAATAGTTGTAACACCGCCAGTGCTATGTGCCCAGCCGATGCATCATTCCAAGTAACTTTGTCGTATTAATTATCTCTTACTCGAAGATAAATATGTCATGGGTACAAATCCATGCTTCAGCCCTTTTTGTGTATGACACTACTGGAAAATTGGTCGTTTCCGAGTGTCGCCTCTTTCCCGAGAGCCAAACTGCAGGAGTTTGGCAAAAACAATGTAAGCTGAGTATGGTTCTCGGCAACATGCCCGACTCATCCAGGGCCGGTCCTGAGATTTTGAGAGCCCGGGGCAAAACTAGAACTCGGGGCCACTTTAATATAGACATCAAAAATACTTTTTTAATATATGTATAGGTGAAATGTTACCAATAAACACCAAAAATGCATCAAAAACTATAAAAGTATATGTATTACATTTTCCCTAAATGGGACTCAAGTATAAAACCCTGGAGATAATAGTTTTGCAGGATCAAAACCATAAAATTTGACGAGTTCATAAATTTTCCTACGCAATTTAGTGATTAATCCTGCTTCAGTAGACATGTCTGATACTCAATCAAGGAACACAACTATTTAACCCTCTATTAAAAGATTTAGTAAGTGTTCTATCCTCCACCACATTTTAGTAGTTTACTGATTTTGTGAATTTGTGAATTACAAGGTGTACATTGTGATCTATTACTCGGAATCAAAATTTGCTTTCGATATATTTGGTGCTATCAACATTTTCTACATTACATCATAAGTGTCAATCAATTGAGGTATACACACATGGAGATGGCTCCCCAACGGTCCTCTCGTTCCCGACCCCCCCGGCCTCCAATGTCCCAGTTGGCGGCCGACGCGCCGCTCCCCACCAGCCTCACCCGTGGGTTGACCACTCCGGTCTCCGACGGCCAGATAACGCCCCCATTCAGTCTGTTTCTTTTCACGACGTAGTTGTTCCTAGCTCGTCTTCGAATGCGCCACTGCCGGGCCGGTCCCGTACTGCGTCTGTTGATCTAGAACCAGACGACGACGATTGGATTCAAGTGAGGAATCGTCGTCACCAGCGCCGTTATGTGGCCGCATCCCCGGACGTGAGGCGGCCAGCTGGTCCCAAACCTCGGATTCCTCGGTGGTTGTTTGGTAGGTGTTTTAAGTGCCTGGAGTCGGGCCACCTCAAATCTAAATGCTCCGGTGAGATAAGATGCCACAGCTGTTGGCTCACGGGCCACATAGCTAGAAGCTGCCACTCCTCTCCAGATTCGTCACACCCTCCACCCCTGCAGCCCAGATCTGAGCCCGACCCCTCTGCTCGCTCCTCCGCCGACTGGTCTAAGCAGGAGAGCTCCCCCCGTCGCCCGCCGCCGCCGCCTTGTGACATGGCCAACTACCCTCCTCTGGCCCAGTCCCGCTTCTCTGGCGAGATGTGCATCCGTGGGGATCCAGACCTGCGACCTGAGCGGGGTGGAGGTATCATCTCCCGCACCACGGGGATGGATGAGCTTGAAGCAGATTTCAGAAATCACGCACTGCTTGCCACGGTGCTGGGCAGGAGGCCAGCCATGTCTGCGGAAGCCATGGTCCAATCTCTGGCTCGACTCTGCGGGGTTGAGAGGCGACATGTCCGGGTGGAAGTGACGCACCCGGTAGATTTCTTCATCACATTCGCCTCCACTGTGGATTGTGAGAGGGTGCTCGCCAGCTCGGGGCAGTTTCGGTGCGCCGGAGCGCCCGTCGCTTTTCGGCGCTGGCATCGGAGTTCCCAGGCAAGCGGCGGCAAACTCGAGTTCTTCTGCAAGATTGGTATTGAGGGGCTGCCGGCGAACGCTCAGCCAGCTCATCAATAACCTAGGTGGCCAGCTGGTGGAAATCCTCCCTCCTGACGATCGTTGGCAGATGGATGTCACCGCTTGGATGCGCAATCCATCTAGCATCCCCAAGATGTACGATTTCGAGGTACCTGAGCCCGCGGGGTTGCCGAACTCCTTCAACCAGGAATACACACTTTCCCCGCCACCACCAGCGCCGCCGACAGAGAGGCTCACCCTTGTCCACCCGCTCATGATTCACGTCCTGGATGTGGTGGATCGCACGGTGGCGTTCATGGAATTACGCCCAAACTTTGAACCGGAAAATGACGAGGATCTCACCAGGCGACATGACCTCTCGCGCTTCTGCTTCAGGGGGTGAGTTGATGGCTCTGGGATGGGCTCGACTCTCCATTTGGGCGGGCACCCTTTCGGCGGCCCTGGTGGTCTTGGGATTGCTGGAGATTGGGGCGGACGCAGGATCAAGGGGCTGCTAGCGCCTGCTGGTGGTGTGGCTGCCCCGTTCGTACAGTCCAGACCAATTGATGCTCAGGCCATGCACGACGCGCCAGCTCGATGGGTCGCTATGGGCATGATGGCCTCATGCGATGCTCTGCTTGATGGCCCTTGCCCCCCCCGGATCGCCAGGGGATACGGTCGTGGGCCCTGTGGACGGTGTGCTCACGGAGGCTGCGCAGGGGCCTCTCGGCGATGCATCTTCAGCAATGGGCTTGGCAGCTCACACGCCCACAGTGGATGCGCGACATCAACACGGCAGGGATACCGCTTCAGCGGGTGGCACACATTGTCGCTCGGGTTGTGCCACTACGGCAGTGGGCTCAGCGGCCGGTGTTGCCATGCCGGTCCTGCCATGGTCGGTGGCCTCTATGGCTGTGGGCTCGGCAGCTTGTGTCGCGACGCCTCCATCAGGACGAGTCACGCTATGCCAAGTGGTGTCGCCGCGCCAGCTCTCCTTCGCATCGGAGGCATGTACACAGGGCGGGGTGGAGGACGGCAATCTGGTGTGTGCGTCCTCGCATGGCACGCCTCCTCGCCAGCTGCTGGTATGCCCTGTGCCGGTCGAGATAGCAAAGGAGGCGCCTCCCTCAGCTGATGGTGTTATGGAGATGCTGCAAACTATGCCGGATGTTGAGTCCCTGCACCTCAAGGCATTGAAGTTGCCACAACAGTCTAGACAGTCAAGGTCCTCTTGCTCGAGCCCGGTGCGCACGCCTTTTGCAACCCCGTTGAGCCCGAGCAAGCTGCTTCCAACCCTGGCACATGAAGCTAATTTGGACATGGTGCTTGGTCCAAAAACGGCTGCAGACACGCTGCTTGAGGGGATTGGTGCCACCCCCGTACCATCCATCATGGGGCCGAGGCCGGCTGCATCGGCTCTGGTGCGATGCAAAAAGACTCTACCACCGAACTTCACCCCTCACAGGAGTGCGCGGCTAAATAAAGATGACGATGGCTTGAACAAGGGGCCTTACCACCATGCCCAAACTATGTTGCTTCGTCGCATGGGTTTAATTGAAGCTGAGGAACAGATGACACAGAAAGCGATGGATGAATACTTGAAGCTGTTCGACAAGCCGTTGGCTCCACACCATATCAAGGCAATTACTGCTCTTTTCGCCCCGGATGAAGTGGACTTTGATGAACCTGCTCATGAGGGCTTTAGTGCTTTCTCCCTCCCTGCGGCTGTCGAACTGTGTGGTGTGTAGTGTCATGTACTGCTCTTGGGGTTCTTCAGAGGTAGTATAATGGCTATGCCAGAGTGTGTGTTAGTTTGGAATGTTAGGGGGCTCAACAACCCAGCTAGGCGGAGCTCAATCTGTTTGTTCCTGCAATCATATAATATTTCCCTTGCTTGTGTTCAAGAATCTAAGTTGGTTGTGGTGGATGCGGTGGTTGTGAGGCAAACTTTTGGCCCGGCTTTCTACCAGCAGCTGGCAAACTTTGATCGCTTGGAGGTCTGATAGATTGAGTGTGTCTACGGTGTGTAAGAAGGAATTCTCTATCACCATCAAAGTCACTTCTTTGACGGATGGAAGGGAGTGGATGGCTACTTCTGTTTATGGACCACAAGAAAATGAGGATAAAGTCAGATTTCTGGAGGAGATTGTGGAAATTGGGGGTCTGGTTCAACTGCCATGGATCCTGAATGGTGACTTCAATCTGGTGTGTGGAGAGGAAGAGCGAAGTACGAGAAGAATCAATAGAAGACTGGAAAATAAATTCAGACATACGATTAACACCTTGGGCCTGCATGACATGCCGTTGGTGGGGAGGAAATTCACCTGGTGTAATGATCAGGAGCGCTCAGTAATGGCAAGGTTGGACAGGGTGTTGTTCAACAGTGACTGGGAAGACACTTACCCCATCAGTGACCTGTTACCGCTCAGCTCCAACATATCAGACCACTGCCCCCTTCTTCTGACTTGCTCTGTGGATAGGCCAAGACAGCGTCGCTTTCGTTTTGAAAAATTTTGGGTTAAGCTGCCTGGTTTTATGGATACGGTGAAGACAGCCTGGGGCGAGCAAGTCGCCAGTAATGATCCCATCAAGATTTTCAGTGTTAAACTGCAGCACACCGCAAAGGCTCTCAGAAGTTGGGGTCAAAGGAAACATAGCTATATGACCACCCTCTTTCAGATTGCAAATGAGCTGATTTTGCGTTTGGATGGCGCACAAGAAATTCGATCTTTGTCGGAAGAGGAACGCAAGCTAAAGGCTTTCTTCAAGGGCAAGTGCCTGGCTCTCGCTTCCCTGGAGAGAGTACGTCTCTGACATCGTGCTAGAGTGAGAGACCTTCAGGAGGGAGACGCTAATTCTAAGTACTTCCACATGAAAGCAATGGACGGCGTCGAAAGCATCAAATTCCTTTCTTCAAGGATGGCGACTATCGTGGTTCTAACTCTGACAGTGATGTAGAGGGTTATGTATGGAGAGGCTAGATCTTAGCTATGGAGGAGTTGTAAGCACACGAGGATTACGAGTTCAGGCCCTTCTCGGAGGAAGTAACAGCCCTACGTCTCGGTGCCCGGAGGCAGTCGACTAAATTACGTGTGTATGAATAACAGGGGTGCGAACCCTTGATACTGAGGAGGGGGGTGGCTTATATAGAGTTCGCCAGACCCCTCCAGCCCTCAGTAATGCAAGGTTTAAAGTACATTAAGATTGGGGGTTACTGGTAACGCCCCTAATAAAGTGCTATGATGACCATAAAAGCTACTTAATGACTGACCGTTTGCGTGCAGGGTGACTTTGGATCTCCTGACAGTCGAGTGGTTGGAATTTGTTCAAGTGATTGCTTCGTGGTCGAGTGTCTTGAATCTGTCGAGTGAGATACCTCCAAGTCAATTGAAAGGTGACTTCTTCTAGGGATGTCCTTGGGTAGGGTACTTAGGACAGGTCCATGCCCCTATCCTAGGTACATAGCTTCATCATTAGCCCCCGAATGGATCGAGGTTCGAGTGGGGAAGGAGTTGGGGATCTTTCCTACTGGTTCTTCATGTTATATGAACGTCTTGTTTTGGACCAATTGTCACGGATGACGTCGTCAACTTCTTTCAATCGCCTTGATCCATTCTTGGCCTCTTGTCGAGTGAATTTCTTTACTTGTGAAGTTCCGAGTGACAGTGTGAAAGGGATCTTCTGTTTGACGAGTTGTTCTGCGGCCCGCGGATTTTGGGGGATTTGAATTTCGGGAAGCGCGCGGGACGGGGGCGGCCGCAGTAATTGGATGGGATAGGACTGAAGCTCCTCGATCCCCGCGCCACATTTTTCGCCATGTACCGCGCGCGCGCCTGTTGCGGGATTTGACGGGATTGCCTGGGCCTACCAGTCAGCCACTCGGAAGCGACCTCTTATAAGCTGCCAGCTCGGGACCCCCGAACAGTGCGCCTTCACTTTTCCCCCTTTCTTCACAAGATCTTCCGCCACCTCCGCTCCCACCTTGGTGCCGTAGGTCTGTTCGAGCTTCGCTGGCGACGATGGTGAAGGAGAAGACGTCGGCTCTGGAGCGCGCGAAGAAGGCGGCGGTGCAGGGGAAGGGGAAGAAGTCCGCTCGGGGCGGATCTTCCTCGAGGACTGCTCTGCCCAAGGATTGGGTCCAGGGCGACTGGATGCCATCGGTGATTCGGCAGGATGATCTCGATGATCTAGTCGAGGGGGGACTCATTCCCCACGAATCTGCGCGCCTCCCGGGGAAAGAAGTCGAACCCCAGCCTCTTGATGGTGAGTGCGTCCTCCTCGCCACCCATATCGATCGTGGATTCTCTCTGCCTCCTAATCCTTTTTTCCGGAGCTTCTTGAACTTCTTCGGAGCGCAGCTCCATCACTTTACTCCCAATTCTATTGTGTATCTTGCTGCTTTCGTTTCCTTGTGTGAAAACTTCTTGGGTTGCCGCCCCCATTGGGGACTCTTCAAGCACATCTTAATTTGCCGCTCTCAGTCGGTCAAGAAGGCCAAGTCGAGTGACGAACGGACGCAGGTGATCCAGCTGTGCGGGGGCCTGGCGATCCAGATGAGGGGAAAAAGTTCCTTTCCGTCTATCACTTTTCCCGAGTCAGTCCGTGGGTGGCAGTTGACTTGGTTTTACTGTAAAGACCAGGTGACCCCAGGACAGTCGACTGGGCTTCCCCCTTTTTCTCCGAACCGAGCACAAAAACCTGCCTCTCTGAAAGTGACGCCAGAGGAAAAGGCGCAAGTCAAGGTGCTGGTCGGTCGAGTGGTTCAGCTTGTCCGCGAGGGTGTGACTGGCATGGACTTGTTGGAAGTCTTCCTTCGGAGGCGCATCCAACCGCTTCAGGCTCGTGACCACCCGATGTGGCTGTACTCGGGTCTCGAAGACACCACTCGGATTCACCCAGAGGAGGTCACTGACGAGATGTTGGAAGGGTGGCTGTCGAGTATCACAGGGAACAAGGACAACCCCTGAGGAGCCAGGAGGATTCCTCCACTCGACCAAACATATGAAGTGGACAAGGTCTAACCTTGTGTTTCCGACTGTGATCTTGCTTTCTTTATTTGTTCTTTTTGGATCGATTGACTTTTGTCTCGTTTGTTGTCCTCTAGGCCACTACTGAGATGTACTCGACACCCAATGGAGCACAGGAGCAGGCCAAGGAAGGAGAGGCGAGCGGAGGCGAAAGTGGAGACGAGGGAGAAGAGTGGGAATCTGACGGCGAAGGAGAGGGGGATGACGATGACAACTCCAGTGAAGAGGAGGAGGAAGAAGTCGAACCTCCCTGCTCGGAACGGTGATCCAAGCTTACACACGACCCTGCGCGGGAACGTGGTAAGGCGACTGTCCCTGTTGGGCAGTCGTCGAAGCGCCCTCGGACCTCATCTCCAGTGCCGACAGAAAAAGCCCCCAAGCACCCACGCGTGACGCCGTCCAAGCCGCCCAAGGCTCTGCCCAAGATGAGGATGACTGTCCCCACCATTTCTGGGTAATAGTAGAATTTGTTTTCCTTTGTCGAACGTGACGGACTCTTGGTTGACTCATTGAATAAGCTGACTGACTTTCGAAATTTGCAGTGCTGCCACCTCGGAGATCTCCGCCAAGGACGATGATCAAGAGATGGAAGACGCTGTTACCTCCAACCCCGGTACGATTACTGATGCTCTGCTTTTAGCCGACTGACAATTTCTTATAATTCCGGTCGATTGGATTTTTCTTGTAGCTCTTCCTCATGTCATTGACCTCCCTGATGATGACGAAGAAGTGCCGCTGAGTGCGCGAAGGAACAGGAGGGCGCCGGCTGGCAAGACCCCACAAACTACTCCGATGCCTGAGGCCGCAGTCCGGGAGGGTGGTGATACCACTCGGGTTTCTGTGACCTTCGCTGAACCTCTGACGAGTGTCCGGCCTTCGACGTTGACTGCAAATCTGCCTTCGCTTTTTGCCACACACCACGTTCCTGAGGACCAAGTGGATGCCGCTAAAGAGGCTATACGCCAGGCGGGGATCATGATGGAGCAAGTGAAGGTGGTTCGGGAAGCCAGCCAAGCAGCTTATGACGCGAGCTCAGCTCTTCAGAGCAACGTCCAGGTCAGTCGATTCACTGCTTGTTCTGTTAGGATATGCTATCTGAAGAATCTCTTTTCCGAAGATCTTTATATCTGTACGCCCACTGGGTGTGTCTATTAATCTTTTTGATGAGTGGGGGCACGCTAAGTGCACCCACTGGGTGTAGTCCCCGAGACTACGGTGGACTGCTGGCAGTCGACTGTAGTCTTTATGTTGTGTTGCTTTAGCTGAACTTCTTCACTCGGTCTGGTCAGGCCATGTCGAATGGAACTGTACACGGTCGGCTGCGGGAGTCGATTTTTTTTGGTCGAACCAGTGGGGGCACACTGAGTGCACCCACTGGGTGTAGTCCCCGAGACTACTGTCGAATGTTTTTGATTCGGCTGTAGTCTTAGAAACGCCATCATTGTCTCTTGGTTACTCGGAAGCAACTTATCTTGGATGTCTGTCGACTGATTTTTTGCAGAAATCCTGCAAACTTGTGGCTCGCTACACTGAGTTGGAGAACAAACAGATCCAGCTGAACCTTGACTTGAAGCTTGCTTAGGAGAACTTGTAGAAGGCGAGGGACGAAGCAAAAGGTATGGCTGGTGAGCTTTTGTCGACTGTCCTTTCTTTCTGGTCGTCCTCGATGTTGATCTCACTTGATGTTTCACAGACAAAATGGAGGAAGCTCTGAAGAAGAAGGATAAAGACCTTGCCGAAGCGCAAAAGGAGGCCCTGAACAAAACGAAGCTTGCTAAAGAAAAACTGGCTTCAGTCGGTACTCTTGAAAAGGAAAACTCCAGGCTGAAAACTGCTCTCGACGCGGCTAATCGAGAGGTCAACCGTCTGAAGAATGGCAATATAGCTCTGACTGACAAGGCAAGTGAACTGGCGGGGAAGAGGAACGATCTGGAGGCTTATCTCGGTGGACTCGCCAAGAAGCTGTTCGTCATGCTCGAGGGTAATTACTCTGGCCCGACTGACTTGCAGTTACCAAATCTGCGTAGA
Organism: Triticum urartu; assembly: GCF_003073215.2. NCBI lineage: Eukaryota > Viridiplantae > Streptophyta > Magnoliopsida > Poales > Poaceae > Triticum > Triticum urartu. The sequence goes on along the minus strand of NC_053027.1, from coordinate 378,715,298 downwards.
GCCACTGACTTATCCTTGAATTGTGTTTACAGAATTCTGCCAGAACTTCGAAGAGGAGACCAGTCGAGTGGAGACAGACTTGGACCCCATCAATTCTCCAGTGAAGGACGAGGCTGCTATGAACGTGCTCCGACTGGAATCTCGTGTTGCCGGCGTTGTTGACTATCTTGCTCGGTTGAAGGTTGCGATGTCACGGATCAACACATCGCTCTGGCCTAGGACGACGCTTCAGAATGACCTCGAGTCCCTGATGACTCGACTGAATGAAGTCCCAGGTCGAGTGGCGGAATGGAAGAAATCTTCTGCTAGATGTGGCGCTAACGTTGCTCTGTCTCTGGTCCGCGTCCACTGCAAGGAGGCGCGAGAAGAAAAGTTGGCCGCCATCCAAGTTGCCAATACCAGGAAGCACAACTTTCAATACTTCATGGAGACTTTCATTGCTTCTACCACTCGCATTGCGGACGGGATCGACTTGGACGAGTTCGTCGCCCCTTCCAGTCCTCCGCATGAGGAATAAAAACTTTTATGCTTCACTTTAAATTTGCCTCGGAATGCCGAGTGGATTTTGTAACCGTTAAACTCTGTCGAGCTGGAGGCTCGAGTACTTTGATATGTGGTCTAGAACCTTTGGATCTTCTCTGAACTTGATTTATCGTTGAATATCTTCATGAATTATCTGTCGAGTGGAACTTGTTCTTCACTCGAAATAACTTTGTATTTGTGGTGCAACTCCGAAGGAGAAGGTAGCAGTCGATTTGCACCTCGTCGTCCTTGCGGATTGGGATGTGTTCCGTACTTAGGCGAGCACTGGGCTGCAGCTAAGCCTCTGAGTGGAAGGTCTGCTCTCCACTCGGTAGGACTTTAAAAACTTAGGCGAGTACTGGACTGCAGCTAAGCCCCCGAGTGGGAGGTCTGATCTCCACTCGATAGGATTTTTTCAAACTTAGACGAGTACTGGACTGCAGCTAAGCCCCCGAGTGGGAGGTCTGCTCTCCACTCGGTAGGATTTTTTCAAACTTAGGCGAGTACTGGACTGCAGCTAAGCCCCCGAGTGGGAGGTCTACTCTCCACTCGGTAGGATTTTTCAAACTTAGGCGAGTACTGGACTGCAGCTAAGCCTCCGAGTGGGAGGTCTGCTCTCCACTCGGTAGGATTTTTTCAAACTTAGGCGAGTACTGGACTGCAGCTAAGCCTCCGAGTGGGAGGTCTGCTCTCCACTCGGTAGGATTTTTTCAAACTTAGGCGAGTACTGGACTGCAGCTAAGCCCCCGAGTGGGAGGTCTGCTCTCCACTTGGTAGGATTTTTTCAAACTTAGGCGAGTACTGGACTGCAGCTAAGCCCCCGAGTGGGAGGTCTGCTCTCCACTCGGTAGGATTTTTTCAAACTTAGGCGAGCACTGGGCTGCAGCTAAGCCTCCGAGTGGGAGTCTGGCTCACCACTCGGTAGGATTTTTTTTACAAACTTAGGCGAAACGGATTCGCAGCTAAGCCACCCACTGGGGGATTTCACACGCAAACAAAAGCAACAACAATTATAGTAAAATTTGTAACACTCTTGTCTTTGATAAATAGACTACAGAAGTTTTTCTTATTACACCTCATCCGAGTGAGAATTCAAGTGTGAAAGGGGCGGAGCAATTCTGCATTCCAAGCTCGTGGCTCATCGATCTGGCGATCGACATTGTAAAGGTGATACGCTCCATTGTGGAGGACTCTGGTGACGATGAAGGGACCTTCCCAAGTAGGAGCGAGCTTGTGTGGTTTCTGTTGATCCACTCGGAGGACCAAATCTCCTTCTTGGAAGGCTCGACTCTTCACATTTCTGGCATGGAATCGACGCAAGTCTTGCTGATAAATGGTTGATCGGATCATAGCCATTTCTCTTTCTTCTTCCAGGAGGTCGACTGCGTCTTGCCGGGCTTGTTCTGCTTCATCTTCGGTATAAATCTCGACTCGGGGTGCATTGTGAAGTAGATCACTCGGCAGGACTGCTTCCGCTCCGTAAACTAGAAAAAACGAAGTTCTTCCAGTCGACCGATTCGGGGTGGTCCTCAATCCCCACAGAATTGACGGAAGCTCATCGACCCAAGCGCCTGCTGCATGCTTGAGATCACGCATCAGCCGAGGCTTTAGTCCTTTGAGAATCAGACCATTTGCCCTTTCTGCTTGTCCATTCGACTGGGGGTGGGCGACCGATGCGTAGTCGACTCATGTGCCTTGAGAGGCGCAAAAAGCTCTGAACTTGTCTGAATCAAAGTTTGACCCATTGTCGGTGATGATGCTATGCGGGACTCCATATCTGAACGTTAACTCTCTGACGAAACTGATAGCAGTGCAAGCATCAAGATTCTTGATAGGCTTAGCTTCAATCCATTTGGTAAACTTGTCGACTGCCACAAGCACATGTGTGAAGCCGCTCCTGCCTGTTCTCAATGGGCCAACCATGTCCAGTCCCCAAACAGCGAAGGGCCAGACGAGTGGAATGGTCTTCAGGGCTGATGCAGACTTGTGCGACATGTTGGAGTAGAACTGGCACCCTTCACACTTGTCGACTATCTCTTTTGCCATTTCATTCGCTCTTGGCCAGTAAAATCCCGCTCGGTATGCTTTAGCCACAATGGTCCGAGAGGACGCATGATGACCACAGGTCCCCGAGTGGATATCATCAAGGATTACCTGACCTTCTTCTGGTGTTATACACTTCTGACCGACTCCAGTCGCGCTTTCTCTATACAACTGTCCCTTTATGACTGTAAAGGCCTTGGATCAACGAACGATCTGTCGAGCCTCTTCTTCGTCCTCCGGGAGTTCCTTTCTCAGGATATACGCGATGTACGGTATCGTCCAGTCAGGGGTGACTGCCAAAACTTCCATGATTAGGTCGACCACTGCCGGAATTTCAACTTCAGTCGGATCTGTGGCACTCTTTGGCTGCGGGGCTTCATCTGTAAAAGGATCTTCTTGGACTGATGGCGAGTGGATGTGTTCCAAAAACACATTGCTGGGGATGGCTTCTCTCTTGGAGCCTATCTTTGCCAAATCATCAGCCGCTTGATTTTTCAGTCGGGGGATGTGATGAAGCTCTAACCCCTCGAATTTCTTCTCTAACTTTCTCACTGCATTGCAATAACCAGTCATAGCTGGACTTCTGACGTCCCATTCTTTCATCACCTGATTAACCGCCAAATCTGAGTCGCCATAGACCATGAGGCGACAGACGCTGAGTGAAATGGCCATGCGCAACCCATACAAAAGTGCTTCATATTCTGCTTCGTTATTGGAGGAATCAAAGTGAATCTGGAGAACATATCTGAGCTTATCTCCTCGGGGGGAAACCAATACTACCCCAGCACCGGAACCATTCAGCATCTTAGATCCATCGAAGAACATGGTCCAGTGCTCCGAGTGAACTTGAGTCGGAAGTTGCTGTTCGATCCACTCGGCGACGAAATCTGCAATTTCTTGGGACTTGATAGCTTTCTTTGCCTCAAACTTGATATCTAGGGGAAGAAGTTCAATCGCCCATTTGGCCACTCGACCAGTTGCATCTCTGTTGTGCAAAATCTCTGATAGTGGAGCGTCGCTAACGACTGTAATGGAATGATCAGAGAAGTAATGTGCAACCTTCTTCGTGGTCATATAAATCCCATAGACAAGCTTCTGGTAATGAGGATATCTTTGCTTTGAAGGAGTCAAAACTTCAAAAACATAATATACTGGGCGCTGAAATTTGAAGGCCTTTCCTTCTTCTTCCCGCTCGACCGTAAGTACTGTACTGACAACTTGTCCTGTGGCTGCAATGTAAATCAGCAAAGGCTCCTTGCTGATTGGGGCAGCAAGCACCGGCTGGGTGGAGAGCAGAGCTTTGAGCTCTGTAAACGCTGCATCAGCTTCTGGAGTCCACTCGAACTTGTCAGACTTCTTCATCAGTCGGTAAAGAGGCAATGCCTTTTCACCGAGGCGAGAGATGAATCGACTTAAAGCGGCCAAGCATCCTGTAAGCTTTTGGACGTCATGCACACGCACAGGACGTTTCATCCGGAGTATAGTACCAATTTTTTCAGGATTGGCGTCGATTCCCCGTTCGGAAACGAGAAAACCGAGTAACTTCCCACCTGGAACTCCGAACGTGCACTTTGACGGATTGAGCTTGATATCATACCTCCTGAGGTTGGCAAAGGTTTCAGCAAGGTCAGTCAGCAGGTCAGAACCCTTCCGTGACTTGACCACAATATCATCCATGTATGCCTCCACATTCCGACTGATTTGAGTGAGCAAACACTTCTGAATCATCCTCATGAACGTGGCTCTGGCATTCTTGAGGCCGAACGGCATGGTGACATAACAGAAGCACCCGAATGGAGTGATGAAAGCTGTTTTGATCTCGTCGGGCCCGTACAGACGGATCTGATGGTACCCGGAATAGGCGTCTAGGAAAGACAAATGCTCACATCCCGCAGTCGAGTCGACTATCTGGTCGATGCGGGGGAGAGGAAAATGATCTTTCGGGCAGGCCCGATTGATATGCTTGAAATCAATGCACATGCGAAGTGACTTGTCCTTCTTGGGGACCATGACAACATTGAGATGTGAACTGCCTTCGTTTCACCGAACGACTGAAAAGCTGATTCTGAAGCAGGCTTCTTAGCTCGTAGCAACTCACTCGGATCTGCAGTCTTCTGGTACTCTTGCAGCTCGACCACCGCCATCTGAGCGTCAGCAATCTTTGAGCCTTTCTGAAAACACTCTTCTGCTTTCTTCCGATTGCCTGTAACAGTGATCACACCTTTGGGACCAGGCATCTTCAATTTGAGATACACATAACATGGTCGAGCCATGAAGCGTGCATAAGCTGGCCTGCCCAAAATAGTGTGATAAGCACTTTGGAAATCCACAACTTCGAATGTCAACTTTTCCTTGCGGTAATTCTTGGAATCACCGAAAACCACATCAAGAGCAATTTGGCCGAGTGACTCGGCTTTCTTCCCAGGAATGACTCCATGGAAACTCATGTGACTGGTGCAGAGCCTGGACATCGGAATGCCCATCCCTTTCAATGTTTCTGCATACGTATGTTCAAACCGCTGCCTCCATCCATCAGGACTTTGGTCAGTCGAGTGCCTTCGACAACTGGGTCGACCACCAGAGCTTGCCTCCCAGGGGTGGCAATGTGCGTAGGGTGATCAGACTGGTCGAATGTGATGGCAGTCTGGGACCACTTCAGATAATTGGGTGTTGCCGGAGCAACCATATTTACCTCACGGTTAATAACCTTCAGTCGACTTTTGCTCTCAACATCAGCAAAAATCATCAGGGTGGAATTGACCTGGGGGTACCCATCGTCACTATCTTCCTTGTCCTCAACTTTGTCTGACTCCTTTTCCTTATCTTTGGACTGCTTGCCCTGAAACTGCTGGATCAGAAGCCGACACTGTCGAGTGGTATGCTTTGGGTAAATGAGTTTACCATCTTCATCTTTCTTGGTGTGGATGTGACACGGTAGATCCAAAACATCATTTCCATCTTGGTCTCTAACTTTCTTGGGGTTCCAAGGTCCTTTGGGTTTTCCCTTAAATTTTCCCTGGATTACGGCCAGGGCCTCCCCAGGAGCGGCTGGCTCAGCTTTCCGCTTCTGTTTTCGACTGGAATTTCCTCCGGTCTCCTGGGCGACTGCTTTATGCTTGCCACTCCGGAGTTGATCCTCATCTCCACCATTAGCGTATTTGGTGGCAATCTCCATCATCCGATTCAGAGACATCTCTCCAGTTCGACCGAACTTCAGATTCAATTCTCTGTACTTAACGCCTTCTTTAAAGGCACAAACTGCTTGATGATCTGGTACATTTTCAACTGTGTGATGCAATGTGATCCACCTCTGGATGTAATCCCTCAGAGTTTCATTCGGTTTCTGCACGCAAGACCGCAATTTCATAAGGCCTGCGGGTCGCTTGCATGTTCCTTCAAATGTGGTGACAAACACTCGGGAGAGATCCTCCCAAGTGTAAATGCTGCTGGGTGCTAACTGATTCAGCCACGCTCTGGCCGAGCCTTCTAACATGAGAGGCAGGTGCTTCATGGCTACCTCATCGTTCCCACCGCCAATCTGGACAGTCACTCGGTAATCTTCAAGCTAAGTATCGGGCTTGGACTCACCGGTGAACTTACTAACTCCAGTCGCCAACCTGAAGTTGGGAGGAATTACAGCAGCTCTGATGGCTTGACTGAAACACTCCGGCCCTGAAACATGTACTCTGCTACTGGTAGGCGCATCTCTGTCGTGGCCTTCTCGGTGAGCTCTATTCCTGTCGACCAAACCTTGAACGAGAATGGATCTCGCATCAAAGCCTGGTTCCCTGGGGTCGACTGGGATTCTCCGCCCAACACTATGAGGGCGTCTGTCAACCTACTGTCGAGGCACATATGATCCACTCCTCGGGGGAGGGGTTGGCACTCGATGTCGATCATCACGATCGAATCGGTGATCATACTGCGCATTCCTTCTGTACTGATCACGCCGGTCTCCATGTCCCTCACGCCTCGGAGGCGATCTTGGGCTGTGAGCCGACTGGACTGTATCCGCTACAACGGATCGATTGTGGATCCTGTTCCGCGACTGAGAAACAGCGGAATTATGGTCTCCCGCTGCCTGGAGCAACGCTCTGATTTGCAACAAGCCTCTGCCAGCCTCTGACTGGGAGGGCTGAATCGACTCTGCTATACGGGCCGCAGCCGCCAAATTCTGAATCGGAGTACGATATACCTGCGGGGGCGGAAAGAGTTGACGTCGACTGGATTCTGGAGCCCGTTGACGTGCTCTCTCGTCGAGTATTCGCTGGAGATTCTCCAGTCGAGTGTGCTCGGCCAAGTTAGCCAAGCGCGCGCCCTCCAAGGCTCGGGCCTCGGGGGTTTCTCCAACGATAGGAGTGTGGAGTGCATCCATGTTCCGGCGGCGGAGCTCCTCCCGCTGCAACGATGTGAGAGGCTCGGGGAGATACTCCTCGTGAGGACGCGACGGGTCACCCCCATCCGCGCCTCCGTCAGCGCGGGGGAAACCGGGAGGACTGTGTGGTCCATCGATCACCAGAACCTCTGCAGCTGGGTCACTGCTGCGCATTCGGATGCGGCCTCTGCGGAGCCAGTCGAACAGGTCGTAGAGGGATTCGTCGGGCTCGATTGCCGCGACTTATGGGGTGGCCGACTGGCGGGCCACCGCATGCCTCACCCACCTCTGAAGCCTCGACCGACCGGAGCGCTTGCGCCGGCGAGAAACAGGGCGGGCAGATGCCACGGGAGCCGACCGATACTGGGTCGATGGCTGCCGCAGGAGGACACCACGGACGCATGCGCGAAAGTGCGTCGCCCCGCGGACGGGGAGCGTGTCGACGTCGAGTGGAGCCTCCTGAAGCCAAGCGGAGTCGTCGGCGATGAACGTGAGCGCGCCGAGACGAATCTCGCGGCCCTCCACCAAAGCTCCGCCCGAAATCATGATCAAGGAGATCGGAAAAAATCGCAACTTCTCAAACTAGGCGCTAAGACTCCTGGCCCCACGGTGGGCGCCAACTGTCGTGGTTCTAACTCTGACAGTGATGTAGGGGGTATGTATGGAGAGGCTAGATCTTAGCTATGGAGGAGTTGTAAGCACACCAGGATTACGAGTTCAGGCCCTTCTCGGAGGAAGTAACAGCCCTACGTCTCGGTGCCCGGAGGCGGTCATCTGAATTACGTGTGTATGAATAACAGGGGTGCGAACCCTTGATACTGAGGAGGGGGTGGCTTATATAGAGTTCGCCAAACCCCTCCAGCCCTCAGTAATGCAAGGTTTAAAGTACATTAAGATTGGGGGTTACTGGTAACGCCCCTAATAAAGTGCTATGATGACCATAAAAGCTACTTAATGACCGACCGTTTGCGTGCAGGGTGACTTTGGATCTCCTGACAGTCGAGTGGTTGGAATTTGGTCGAGTGATTGCTTCGTGGTCGAGTGTCTTGAATCTGTCGAGTGAGACACCTCCAAGTCGATTGAAAGGTGACTTCTTCTAGGGATGTCCTTGGGTAGGGTACTTTGGACAGGTCCATGCCCCTATCCTAGGTACATAGCTTCATCAGCGACCGCATGGTCTCGACAATGGAGGACAAGCTGAATCTAGCACGGAATTATTACTGGGGTCTTATGGGCACGCTGGCACCTACTTCATCTTCCTTGAGGCTGGATGATCTGAATCTGCGCGGTTTACCCCCGGAGCTGGCTTCTGGTCTGGAAGTGGAGTTCACTCACACCGAGGTGAAGCAGGTGATTATGGAGATGCCTTCTGACCGGGCTCCTGGGTCTGACGGTTTCTCCGGCCTGTTCTTTAAGGTATGCTGGGATGTTATTATGGAAGATCTGATGGCTGTCATGCATGAGCTGCACAAGGGCAGATTCTTCTCCTTTGGCTGGTTGAACTCATCGATCATTTCATTGCTACCCAAGAAAGATAGATCCTTGGAAGTGGCAGATTTTCGACCGATCAACCTAATTCATGGTGCTGCTAAATTTTTTGCCAAGGTTCTAGCGGTCCGCCGTGCTCCGTTATTACCTGGGCTAATCTCGCAAGTTCAGAGTGCCTTCGTCAGCCGGAGAAGTACACATGAAAACTTCAAGTTTGTGCGTAATACCGCACGGTTGCTACATCGTCGGAAAATCCCGGTTGTACTTATGAAGATCGACATCTCCAAAGCCTTTGATACTTTATCCTGGGAATTTATTATCAATTTGTTGATTTGGAGAGGTTTTGGACGGAGATGGTGCTCATGGATTTGTGGCCTCATGTGCACTGCCTCATCCTCGGTTCTGGTCAATGGTGAGACTTGTGACCCCTTTGCGTTGGCTTGTGGTGTAAGACAAGGCGATCCACTATCACCGGCACTCTTCATCCTAGCTATGGACACGCTTCAGGCTATGCTACACTAGGCTACCAGACACAACCTACTCTTGGATTTGGGCCTGGGGAGCAATGTGCCAAGGGCTTCGTTCTTCGCGGACGACGCAATTCTTTTCTTCCGACCTATCCCGAGCGACATGCAGGTGATTTCTGCCACTCTGAAGCTGTTTGGTGAAGCCACTGGACTTCGCATCAACCTACAAAAGAGCACCATTACTTGCATCAGGACAAGTGACACCATCGTCGAGGGGGTGGCGCATCACTTTTCCTGTCAGCTAAAACCATTTCCCATTCAATATTTGGGGCTCCCTCTGTCAATTTTCAGATTACAGCGCCAACATATCCTACCGCTCATAGACAAATACTCCAACAGGATGAAAGGGTGGAAGCCAAGGATGCTTGCACCGGCGGGACGTGTGGCACTTACACAATCTGTATTGATGGCACTACCCCTGCACTTTCTTTCAGTACTACCACTGCCGGCATGGGCTTTGGAAATTATCAACAGGAGGTGTAGGGGCTTCATTTGGAAAGGGGAAAATGAGATCAGCGGTGGCCATTGCCTTCTGCCTTGGGCTAGAGTGTGTATGCCGAAGGAGCATGGCGGCCTGGGAATTTTGAATTTGAAGTGGTTCGGTGCGGCTCTGCGTTGCCGATGACCATGGATGCGCTGGGACCCTGAGGAGCGACCATGGCGGATGTTGCCAGACGGTCAGGAGGGAGAGGTAGCGGCCATTTTCAGTGCGGCCACGTCCGTGTGCTTGGGGGATGGAGAGCGGGCCAAGTTCTGGATGGACAATTGGCTACCGGAGGATGGCTCCATTGCGACCATGGCCCCGGCCCTCTTTTCTTTTGTCAAGAAGCCGGGCCGCACTGTCCGGGATGCCCTTCAGAATCACAGCTGGGTCCGAGACATCTCTGGTGGAGTTTCAGTCATAGCCATTGCACAATATCTCACTGTTTGGGACATTACTCAGAATATCTCATTGACGCCTGGTGTGCCGGATCGTCTACTATGGAAGCTGACGAAGGATCATCTCTTCTCTGTTAAGAGTGCTTACAACATGTTCTTTGTTGCCTCAGTGCGCTTTTCCTGCTACAAACCAATTTGGAAGTCCAAAGCTCCTCCGAGATGCAAGTTTTTCATGTGGCTGGTGGTGCATCGCCGGTGCCTGACAGCGGACAACTTGGAGCGCAGAGGCTGGCCCTCAAACGGCAACTGCCCGCTTTGTCTCGTGACACCGGAGGACTGCACACACCTGTTCGTGCACTGCAGGTTCACGCAGCAGGTTTGGCTCTTGTTCAGAGATTGGACACGGGCGGATTTTCAGGTGCCGGAGGATCGTTTCATCGATACAGAAGACTGATGGCTACAAGTACGTAAGGCTGTTCCCAAGCCTATGCGTCGTAACTTTGACACAATCTCCATCTTGATTCACTGGAGGATTTGGAAGGAAAGGAATTCCAGAATTTTTGAGCAGCAAGCGAGCAGTCCCTTCAGAGTTTTCAAAATCATCAGAGAAGATATTGGGATATGGATGGCGGCTGGCTGTATTACATACATCTAACCTGATCAAAGCAGTTTCTTGAGTCACTGTTTTGCTTCATTCTATTTTGTTTGACGACTGTTGTTGTCCTCCCTGTATTTTCGGAACGTCTCAATTCCGTGGGTTCCCAGCTTCTAGTTCGCCTAGACTGCAAACCCTTGTTGTACTGCTTCTTCTTCCTTCTAATAAAATTCGGCCTATGGCCCTTCGAGACATAAGTGTCAATCATAGGGAGTTAACAAATAAAATGTGCCTCCTGCCTTATGTAAACACTTCCTATTGACCAGGGTACATATTTGATGCTACTAGAGTCAATAGTGTCGTTGATAAATAATTCGTACTCGGACAATAGTATCTATCACAGCTCCTGGTTTTGAATGCCAACCAAAGTTCATGCTCATGGGAACTACAATTACTTCCGATGTGAGTAAGAATTGCAGAAATCTCAAAGTCCATACATCCCCACAAGATTTTTGTTGTTGTTGTTGTTGTTTTGAACTCATCCCCACTAGATTTGATCAAAAAGGACCAACTCAATTCTTATCGGAGCCGGATGACAAGCCTGCATAGGGATTGAAGTTCGGCGGCGTGATGGCCATCGACGGTGAAAAAAAAAGATGTGGGAGTCGTGCGCTTACTACCTGGAGGGCTTCGCCAACGATGTCCTGCCGCCCGTTCCATGAGATGGTAAATGAATACGATACTCCTGGTTGTAGACTACCTTGCGCGTAGGGGCCCTGAGATCGCAAGGAGAAGAATGCAGCATGAGGCTTCGCCAAAAATGTAGGATGAACTAGGGGCCCATGGGGCAGGAAAACCACTACGCTGCTCGAGGCCTGAAACTGCGCTGATTGCAACAACAACAACAACAACAACAACAACAACAACAACAACAACAACAACAACAACAACAATAATAATAATAATAATAATAATAATAATAATAATAACTGCGCTACTCGCATGGGGCAGAGCTTTCAAAATGAGGTGCCGCGTAGGCCAGATGACTGTGGCGTTGGACAGCCTGGCAGTTTGCTACCTAGTCGGCCTGTGCGTTGTTTCATCCTTCCTGCTCGCCTATATATCCGGCCATGACATCTTATTCCTTTGCGAAAAGAATCAACTGCCCATCTCCTTCGACTTCCAAGTTCCAATAGGAATGGCCATCCAGCCTAAACTGCCGTTCACACAACTCTTCCTCTTGATTCTTTATTTCCTTGCTGTAGTAGCGGTTCGGCCGGAATCATCCCATGAAATCAATCTACAGCCAGCAGACTTTCCCAACGAGCGCCTCTACCGAGCCTACCTTGCCATCCAGCGTTTCAAGAGCACCATAACTAGTGACCCCAATAACATCACCTCCACCTGGTCCGGCAATGACATCTGTGGCGACAAGACATATGTCGGCTTCTACTGCGCAACGCCGCCAGGGTTAAATGAGAAGCTAACAGTTACCGAGGTTATTCTCAATGGCTTTGGCCTGCATGCGCCGAGGTTACAACGCTTCGTCGATCAGCTTCCTGATCTGGCGCTTTTCCATGCGTCCTCCAACAACTTCGGTGGCGATATTCCTCACCTCGACAGCCTGCCATACCTGTTCGAGTTCGGCGTCGCTAAGTACGACCTCCAACCTCTTCATCCTTCCGGCCGTGTCTACGGGAGTGCAGAGGGAGGCGCTACGGGACAGGTTATTACGAAAGATGAAGGGAAGAAGAAGAAGAAAAAAAAGGGTAAACTTCAGCAGATTCAGTGCGCATATACTTTTCTTAATTTTACGTTTCACATCCGAGTTGGCTCCCCGGGAGGAGGAGGCAACATTCCGGGCGTTACCGATGCTAAAGCACTTATCCTGAACTACAACAACCTGTCCGGGAAACTTCCGACCAACATTGGCTTCTCCAAGTTGAGCTACCTCTCCCTCGCCAACAACAAGCTCACCGGGCCAATCCCGCCATCAATCGCGCGCTTGCAAGACTCCCTCCTCGAGATGCTCCTCCTCAACAACCAGCTCTCTGGCTGCCTCCCACACGAGCTCGGCATGCTCACCAAGAGCACCGTCATCGACGCCGGGATGAATCAGCTCACCGGCCCGATCCCTTCATCCTTCTCGTGCCTCAGCAGCGTCGAGCAGCTCAACCTGGGCGGGAACCGCCTGTACGGGCAGGTCCCCGACGCGCTCTGCAAGCTCGCCGGACCAGCCGGCCGCCTCTCCAACCTCACGCTGGCGGGCAACTACTTCACGTCGGTCGGGACGGCGTGCTCTGCGCTCATCAAGGACGGCCTGCTGGACGTGAAGCACAACTGCATTCCCGGCTTCGCCAACCAGAGGGGCCCGGCGGAGTGCGCCTCGTTCCTGAGCCAGCCCAAGACGTGCCCAGCGGCGAGCGCTCGCGTGGCGTGCCCCGCCGCGGACGCCAAGATGAACGTGGCGGCGCCGGAGGGGAAGGTGGCTAAGGACTACTCCAGCTACGTTGTGTACGCCACTCTGCATGAGTGAGGTGGCAGCGCATGCAGTGGGGACGCGCCCTGCCTAGCTACGTCGTCGGTATTCGCTCTTGTATTCTTGTATGTGTTTGGTGTGCACGTGATTGCTGTTTGTTTTCTTTGTACGTGTAGCTGTCGGGTCTAGATCTCGGCTACTGTGTGTGTTGTGCTGCTACGTCAGTTCTGTGGCAGTAAATTAATTTGGATTGTATCTTGCATGTTTCAATTATATATTTGTTGGCTGCATATTTCAATTATAGATGTTGGAATTATGTGAATTGCTCCAATGTGCCATCGGTTACCATTGCTTGATCGGTGAAATACAAGGTAAATATGTCATGTATCGTAGTTACTCTGTTTTGTATAACTAGCGTCTGTTTGTGCGTCTAGATTTATAAATATTAGTGGTGCGCGCAGAAATCCGGGACAGCAAGAATACGTAGTGTGGACCCCATGTGTTTGAATTATCCAATACAAATGTTCAATTTTTTTAACTAATTTCATCAAATATAACTGGAACACAATAGTCCTGTAATTGTGTTTGAAATCCTAAAATGCCACTCTGCATGAGTGAGGTGCCACCGCATGCGCTGGGGGACGACGGGCCTATGTCGTCAGTATTTGCTCTTGTATTTTTGTGGCAAAATTTCGTGTTTTGACCCTTTTTGCAAACAATATCAGGATCTGACCCCCGTTTGAAAATATTTTCAAACAGAGGTCAGATCCTGATTTTGTTTGCAAAAAGGATTAAAACACAAAATTTTGCCTATTCTTGTATGTGTTATGTGAGCTCGTGATTGTTGTTTGTTTTCTTTGTACGTGTGGCTGTCGGGTCTAGATCTCGACTCTTGTAGTAGTACTATGTATTGTGTTGGTATGTTCGTTTTGCGGCAGTAAACTAATTTGGACCGTATCTTGCTTGTTTCAATTATATATTTTTTGGCCTGCATGTTTCAATTATATGATGTTATAATTATGTGGATTACTACAATGTTCCATTTGTTACCATTGCTTGATCAGTGAAATACGGGGTTTTGCACAACTGGCATCCGTTTCTGTGGCTAGATTTATGTATTTTTTGATGTTTTCCTCATTATTTATTTGACTCCACTGTCATGAACTTTTTTTATTCATAGCTACTTTACAAGTTATGATGATTTAGATTTTTCTTAAATAGTTTCCCCTATTTTTGCGGGGGCTAAATATATGTTCAAGGGAGTATGGACTACCCATATACTCCCTCACTTCTGTTTTATAGGCTCAATTCAAAAATCTCACCAACCAAAATAGATGGTGAGTGGTGAAATAATTTTGGCACTTTGCAAAAGTACTCAATTAATGGGCTCGTTTTCCTCAAGAAATTGTATTTAACAATGTTTTAATTGCAATGTATGCATGTGTGACCAATAAATGACCAAGAACTTTACATGTATTGAAGAGTTTTCTCTTAATCCATGCATATAACGATTTAATGCACGTTGAAATCTCAACATGTGAATGGGAGCGTTGAAATCGAGGACGGCCAAGGGCGCCGCCAGCCGCCATTGGTGGCCTCCTCGGGCTGCCACGGGCTGTAGCGTGGGGCCGGCCGCAAGGACCACGACGACCACGACAGCGAGCGCGGCGGCCGGCGCTCGTGGGCAGATACGTTGCTGGGCCGCGGACATTCTAGCCGGGCCCCGGCGGCGGCAAAGGAGCACTCCCAGCAACCGCGTCAGCGAAGCCGCACCCCCACCAGCAGGCACCGCAACAAGGGTTGCCACGGGCGGGAGGTCGCCATCCGTGCCACCCCCTTCTGCCACTGTGTCGTGCTCCCTCACCGCCGCCTCCACCACCCACGCAGAGGAGCCGCGACGACGTCGACCCCGTCACCGCGTTCTTCACCAACGGAGACACCCAGCTCCCTCCCCTACCACGCGTCGACCTCGGGCAGGCTGAGCTCGAGGAGGCCGTCGCGGACGCCCTCGCCGTCCCACTGGAGTTCGACATCGATCACGCAGGCGCCAGCGGTGCAAAGGCGTTGACCACCGATGGGCCCATTGCATGCATGCGGTCAGATACGGTCCATGCGTGCAAGACCGTGGCTCGCCCGGCCGCAACCATGACTGAGCTCAGGGCGGTGACGCACCATGTGCAGCAGATGCAGATTGGGCAAGACGGCGTCGCCGCCTGGCTCCTCTTTCGCGACGCCCCGGAGCCCCTCGTCGCCGTTGCGCCACCAGCCCGCAGGCCATCGGCGCCGCCCAAGACACGCGCTCCATCGGCCCCCGTCAGGCACATCGCCCGCCAGGCGGCCAACCCCTCCTCCACCCCGGTCGCGCAGCGGGCCACCCTGCGCCTGGTCAAGGAGCTCGGTGTGCTCGGTCCAAGGGAGCGGATGACGGTGAAGGCCACGGAGGCGCTGTTGTGGCGCTTCGACGAGCCACTTTCGGAGGGCGACATCGACTGCATTGCCAAGCTCACACGCCTCGACGTCCAGGCGCTGCGCACCATGGCCAGCGTGGCCGGCCCAGACGGTGCAGCCCAAGAGTAGTCCATGTTAGACACTAGTTTAGTTAGCCTCCGGTGGCAACTGACCTTTAGTCAGTCTGAGTTAGGTTTTTACTTCATGATTAGTGTTGGGCTACAAGGATTAGCTAGATGCCAGTGTAATTTGGGGCCTACTGGTGGTGTAGTTGTACTTGTTTCATCTCTGCAGTAGTAACATTTTCGTCGCCGGAGCATATTTTGTTTGCCTTATGAGTAACACAACCATCCCAATAATGAATTGGAACGTCCGTGGACTGAACTCTCTGGCGAAGAGGGCCACCATTTGCGAGGTAGCCGACGCCCATAGCCTCGCTCTGCTGTGTTTGCAAGAGACGAAGATCGACGCCTGGTCGCCAGAGATGGTCAGGGAGGTAGGAGGTCGCAGACTTGACAACTGCACCGTGCTACCAGCGTTGGGCACCCGAGGCGGCGCCGCGATATTCTAGGACTCCACCAAGATCACAATCGCCACACAATTTGTAGGGTAATTCTCCATCACTGCCAGAGCGTTCCTGCCCCACGGTGGCCTCTCCTTCTGGATCACAACTGTCTATGGCCCAACTGATGACACCAGAAAGGATGATTTCCTCGAGGAGCTTAGCAGAAGCAGGCCACCCCTTGGCGAGCCATGGCTGATCAACGGTGATTTTAACGTCAGCTACGAGGCAAGGGATAAGAGCAACCATAACATCAACAGAAGGGTGATGAGCAGATTCAGAGATGCAATTGACCGGGCTTGCTTGCAAGAGATAAAGTGCAAAAACAGGTGCTTCACATGGAGTACTGAGAGGGAAAATACTACTTTTGTCGCCATCGACAAAGTTTCCTGCAACCAAGACTGGGAGACAATCTTCCCCTCCTATACACTTATGGTTGCATCCACTTCCTGCTCTAATCACTGTCCCCTGTTGCTCACGAATGCCACGGCGCCACTGTGCAAAGAAGTTTTCAAATTTGAATCCTTCTGGCCAAAGTTCCCACACTTTCAGCAGATAGTCCAGAGGGCATGGCAAAGGCCAGTAAACCACTGCTGCCCTTTCACCAGAATGAATATCAAGCTAAAACGAACAGCAGCAGATCTGAAGATCTGGGCCAAGAGCATCTTCAGCAACACAAAAATGCAGTTTCACATTGCGTCTGAGGTGGTGCTGAGATTAGATGTGGCGCAGGAGAGGCGTCAACTAACACAGAGATAGTTCTGCTACCTCTTGAGCACTGCGTTGGATTTCTCCGAAGAGGAGAGGATGATGCAGCAAAGTAGCATTAGTATTTCCCTCAGTTTTTGAGAACCAAGGTATCAATCCAGTAGGAGGCTATGCGTGAGTCCCTCATACCTACACAAAAACAATAGCTCAATGCAACCAACACGCTTAGGGGTTGTCAATCCCTTTACGGTCACTTACGAAAGTGAGATCTGAAAGAGATGATAAATAATATTTTTGGTATTTTTGGTATAGAGATGCAAAGTAAAAAGTAAAAGGGCAAAGTAAAAAAGCAAAGCAATAATAAAGTGATGGAGATTGATATGATGAGAAAGAGACCCGGGGGCCATAGGTTTCACTAGTGGCTTCTCTCAAGAGCATAAGTATTCTACGGTGGGTGAACAAATTACTGTTGAGCAATTGACAGAATTGAGCATAGTTATGAGAATATCTAGGTATGTTCATGTATATAGGCATCACGTCCGAGACAAGTAGACCGACTCCTGCCTGCATCTACTACTATTACTCCACTCATCGACCGCTATCCAGCATGCATCTAGAGTATTAAGTTAAAACAGAGTAACGCCTTAAGCAAGATGACATGATGTAGAGGGATAGTTTCATGCAATATGATAAAAAAAACCATCTTGTTATCCTCGATGGCAACAATACAATACGTGCCTTGCTGCCCCTTCTGTCACTGGGAAAGGACACCGCAAGATCGAACCCAAAGCTAAGCACTTCTCCCATGGCAAGAAAAACCAATCTAGTAGGCCAAACCAAACTGATAATTCGAAGAGACTTGCAAAGATAACCAATCATACATAAAAGAATTCAGAGAAGATTCAAATATTATTCATAGATAGACTGGATCATAAACCCACAATTCATCGGTCTCATCAAACACACCACAAAAATAAGATTACATCGAATAGATCTCCACGAGAGAGGGGGAGAACATTGTATTGAGATCCAAAAAGAGAGAAGAAGCCATCTAGCTACTAACTATGGACCCGTAGGTCTGAAGTAAACTACTCACACTTCATCGGAGGGGCTTGGATGATGCTGTAGAAGCCCTCCGTGATCGATGCCCCCTCCGGCGGAGCTCCGGAACAGGACCCAAGATGGTATCTCGTGGATACAGAAAGTTGCGGCGGTGGAATTAGGTTTTTGGCTCCGTATCTGATCGTTTGGGGGTACGTAGGTATATATAGGAGGAAGGAGTACGTCGGTGGAGCTTTGAGGGGCCCACGAGGCAGGGGGTGCGCCGTAGGCGGGGCACCCTCCACCCTCGTGACCGCCTCATGGCTTTCTTGACGGAGGGTCCAAGTCTCCTGGGTCTTATCTGATGAGAAAATCGCGTTCCCGAAGGTTTCATTCCGTTTGGACTCCGTTTGATATTCTGTTTCTCTGAAACACTGAAATAGGCAAAAAAACAGCAATTCTGGGCTGGGCCTCCGGTTAATAGGTTAGTCCCAAAAATAATATAAAAGTGGAAAATAAAGCCCAATATAGTCCAAAACAGTAGGTAACATAGCATGGAGCAATCAAAAATTATAGATGCGTTGGAGACGTATCAAGCATCCCCAAGCTTAATTCCTGCTCGTCCTTGAGTAGGTAAATGATAAAAACAGAATTTTTGATGCAAAGTGCTACTTGGCATAATTTCAATGTAAATCTTCTTAATTGTGGTATGAGTATTCAGATTCAAAAGATTCAAGACAAAAGTTCATGTTGACATAAAAATAATAATACTTCAAGCATACTAACAAAGCAATTATGTCTTCTCAAAATAACATGGCCAAAGAAAGCTATCCCTACAAAATCATATAGTCTGGCTATGCTCTATCTTCACCACACAAAGTATTTAAATCATGCACAACCCCGATGACAAGCCAAGCAAGTGTTTCATACTTTTGACATTTTCAAAACTTTTTTGATCTTCCTGCAATACATGAGCGTGACCAATGGATATAGCACTATATGTGGAATAGAATGGTGGTTGTGGAGAAGACAAAAAGAGGGGAAGATAGTCTCACATCAACTAGGCATGTCAACGAGCTATGGAGATGCCCATCAATAGATATCAATGTGAGTGAGTAGGGATTGCCATGCAACGGATGCACTAGAGCTATAAGTATATGAAAGCTCAACAAAAGAAACTAAGTGGGTGTGCATCCAACTCGCTTGCTCACGAAGACCTAGGGCATTTTGAGGAAGCCCATCATTGGAATATACAAGCCAAGTTCTATAATGAAAAATTCCCACTAGTATATGAAAGTGACAGAATGAGAGACTCTCTATCATGAAGATCATGGTGCTACTTTGAAGAACAAGTGTGGTAAAAGGATAGTAACATTGTACCTTCTCTCTTTTTCTCTCATCTTTTTTGTTTGGGCCTTTTCTTTTTTTATGGCCTCTTTTTTTCATCCGGAGTCTCATCCCGACTTGTCGGGGAATCATAGTCTCCATCATCCTTTCCTCACTTGGGACAATGCTCTAAAAATGATGATCATCACACTTTTTATTTTTCTTACAACTCAACAATTACAACTCAATACTTAGAACAAAATATGACTCTACATGAATGCCTCTGGCGGTGTACCGGGATATGCAATGAATCAAGAGTGACATGTATGAAAGAATTATGAACGGTGGCTTTGCCACAAATATGATGTCAACTACATGATCATGCTAGCAATATGACAATGATGGAGCGTGTCATAATGAACGGAACGGTGGAAAGTTGCATGGCAATATATCTCGGAATAGCTATGGAAATGCCATGATAGGTAGGTATGGTGGCTGTTTTGAGGAAGGTATTTGGTGGGTGTATGATACCGGTGAAAAGTGCGCGGTTTTAGAGAGGCTAGCAATGGTGGAAGGAAGGAAAGTGCGTATAATCCATGGACTCAACATTAGTCATAAAAAACTTATATACTTATTGCAAAAATCTAGAAGTTATCAAAGCAAAGTATTACGCGCATGCTCCTAGGGGGATAGATTGGTAGGAAAAGACCATCGCTCGTTCCCGACCGCCACTCATAAGGAAGACAATCAATAAATAAATCATGCTTCGACTTCATCACATAACGGTTCACCATACGTGCATGCTACGGGAATCACAAACTTCAACACAAGCATTTTTCAAATTCACAACTACTCAACTAGCATGACTCTAATATCACCATCCTTATATCTTAATACAATTATCAAGCATCAATTTTTTCTTAGTATTCAACGCACTCAAAAGAAAGTTTTACAAATCTTGAATACCAAGCATATTATTATTAAGAAAATTACCATGCTATTAAGACTCTCAAAATAATCTAAGTGAAGCATGAGAGATCAATAGTTTCTATAAAACAAATCCACCACCATGCTCTAAAAGATATAAGTGAAGCACTAGAGTAAAACTATAGAGCTCAAAAGATATAAGTGAAGCACATAGAGTATTCTATCAAATTCCAAATTATGTATGGCTCTCTCAAAAGGTGTGTACAGCAAGGATGATTGTGGTAGACTAACAAGCAAAGACTCAAATCATAAAAGACGCTCCAAGCAAAACACATCATGTGGTGAATAAAAATATAGCTACAAGTAAAGTTACTGATAGAAGTAGACGAAAGAGGGGGTGCCTTCCGGGGCATCCCCAAGCTTTGGATTTTAGGTGTCCTTAGATTATCTTGGGGGTGACATGGGCATGCCCAAGCTTAGGCTCTTGCCACTCCTTGTTCCATAATCCATCAAATCTTTACCCAAAACTTGAAAACTTCACAACACAAAACTTAAAGTAGAAAATCTCGTGAGCTCCATTAGCGAAAGAAAACAAAAGATCACTTCAAGGTACTGTAATGAACTCATTCTTTATTTATATTGGTGTTAAACCTACTGTATTCCAACTTCTCTATGGTTTATAAACTATTTTACTAGCCATAGATTCATCAAAATAAGCAAACAACACACGAAAAACAGAATCTGTCAAAAACAGAACAGACTGTAGTAATCTGTAGCTAGCGCAAGATCTGGAACCCCAAAAATTATAAAATAAATTTCTGGACGTGAGGAATTTATCTATTAATCATCTGAAAAAATAATTAACTAAATAGCACTCTCCAAATAAAAATTATAGCAGTTCTCGTGAGCGCTAAAGTTTCTGTTTTTTACAGCAAGTTCAATAAGACTTTCCCCAAGTCTTCCCAACGGTTCTACTTGGCACAAACACTAATTAAACACAAAAAACACAACCAAAACAAAGGCTAAATAATTTATTTATTACTAAACAGGAGCAAAAATCAAGGAATAAAAATAAAATTGGGTTGCCTCCCAACAAGCGGTATCGTTTAACGCCCCTAGCTAGGCATAACAAGCAAGAATGGATCTAGGTATTGCCATAATAGTAAGATAGATTATTAAAACTCATTTCATATTCTCTATGTTCGGCAGAAAGTTTTATTTGAGGCAAGCAAAAGTAATCAAAAGGGCTAAATTTAACGGGACAAAAGTCCCCAAGATCAACCTTGGGAGGTATAGGTTCCTTCTTTGGTCCTTCATAATGCACAACCAATTCATCATTATAAGCATTCTTTTGACAGAACTTTGGGAGCCTATATTCAAGAGAATATCCTAGTTCATTATTTCGAATAGCCAAATCATCATTAAGTTCAGAAATTCTATCAACTAAAACATTGGTAGGAACCCTTTTTCTAAGATTTTCATTGAAAGCAACATAGTCTAGAGATTGAAAACACATTATTTCTTCTTGATCAAAGAGGATAGCCTCTATGGGAGGACGGCAAGCGTCCACCCTATAATGCGCAAAGATTTCTTTGGCTTCTTTTATTATGAATCTAAACTCATGAGCATAGTAGCGGCACGCTTAACAAAAGAATGCTCAATATTAGAAAATTCCAGAAAAATCCTTTGTATGGAAGGATGTATGTGCATGAATTGTCTTTCAAGTTCAACTACAAGCATGGCAATAGCGTCCACAAGACTACTAGTTCTATGAAGGATAGAACTTCCCATAGAAGGTAAAGCACCGGCACAAGTAAAGATATCTTGAATAACTCCTTTTCCAATAATATTACCACTACCAACACGGAATATTTTTGTATGAAAGATGGTAGGTTCTTTAACAGGAGCATCAAAATTTTTCATGATATTATTATTGTCCATATCGACAATAATTTCCCCAATTTCAGACATAGAGGTAGAAGATAAAGGACTTGACATAACGACAAGCTAGCAAACTGACACACGAGCAAACAAAAGGCAAACGGGAAAAAAGAGGCAAATAGAGAAAGAGAGGGAGGATAGAGAGAGAGAGAGGGCGAATAAAACGGCAAGGGTGAAGTGGGGGAGAGGAAAATGAGAGGCAAATGGCAAATAATGTAATGCGGGAGATAGGGATTGTGATGGGTACTTGGTATGTTGACTTTAGCGCAGACTCCCCGGCAACGGCGCCAGAAATTCTTCTTGCTACCTCTTGAGCACTGCGTTGGAATTCCCCGAAGAGGAGAGGATGATGCAGCAAAGTAGCGTAAGTATCTCCCTCAGTTTTTGAGAAACAAGGTATCAATCCAGTAGGAGGCTACGCATGAGTCCCTCGTACCTACACAAAAACAATAGCTCAACGCAACCAACACGCTTAGGCGTTGTCAATCCCTTCACGGTCACTTACGAAAGTGAGATCTGAAAGAGATGATAAATAATATTTTTGGTATAGAGATGCAAAGTAAAAAGTAAAAGGGCAAAGTAAAAAAGCAAAGCAATAATAAAGTGATGGAGATTGATATGATGAGAAAGAGACCCGGGGGCCATAGGTTTCACTAGTGGCTTCTCTCAAGAGCATAAGTATTATATGGTGGGTGAACAAATTACTGTCGAGCAATTGACAGAATTGAGCATAGTTATGAGAATATCTAGATATGATCATGTATATAGGCATCACGTCTGAGACAAGTAGACCGACTCCTGCCTGCATCTACTACTATTACTCCACTCATCGACCACTATCCAGCATCCATCTAGAGTATTAAGTTAAAAACAGAGTAACGCCTTAAGCAAGATGACATGATGTAGAGGGATAGTTTCATGCAATATGATAAAAAAACCCATCTTGTTATCCTCGATGGCAACAATACAATACGTGCCTTGCTGCCCCTTCTGTCACTGGGAAAGGACACCGCAAGATCGAACGCAAAGCTAAGCACTTCTCCCATGGCAAGAAAAATCAATCTAGTAGGCCAAACCAAACTGATAATTCGAAGAGACTTGCAAAGATAACCAATCATACATAAAAGAATTCAGAGAAGATTCAAATATTATTCATAGATAGACTGGATCATAAACCCACAATTCATCGGTCTCAACAAACACACCACAAAAATAAGATTACATCGAATAGATCTCCACGAGAGAGGGGGGAACATTGTATTGAGATCCAAAAAGAGAGAAGAAGCCATCTCGCTACTAACTATGGACTCGTAGGTCTGAAGTAAACTACTCACACTTCATCGGAGGGGCTTGGATAATGATGTAGAAGCCCTCCGTGATCGATGCCCCCTCTAGCGGAGCTCCGGAACAGGCCCCAAGATGGTATCTCGTGGATACAGAAAGTTGCGGTGGTGGAATTAGGTTTTTGGCTCCGTATCTGATCGTTTGGGGGTACGTAGGTATATATACGAGGAAGGAGTACGTCGGTGGAGCTTCGAGGGGCCCACGAGGCAGGGGGTGCGCCCTAGGGGGGGCGCCCTCCACCCTCGTGACCGCCTCGTGGCTTTCTTGACGGAGGGTCCAAGTCTCCTGGGTCTTATCTGATGAGAAAATCGCGTTCCCGAAGGTTTCATTCCGTTTGGACTCCGTTTGATATTCTGTTTCTCCGAAACACTGAAATAGGCAAAAAAACAGCAATTCTGGGATGGGCCTCCGGTTAATAGGTTAGTCCCAAAAATAATATAAAAGTGGAAAATAAAGCCCAATATAGTCCAAAACAGTAGGTAACATAGCATGGAGCAATCAAAAAATTATAGATACGTTGGAGACGTATCAAGTTCTGGCTGAGGAAAACCCTGAAGCTGAAGATAGTTGAACTCGCGGCTCTCGAACGAGTGAGGAAGAGGCAAGCTGCACTGACTACCTGGCTCAAAGCAGGCGATGCAAAGACAACATTCTTCCAGGCCAAGATCAACTCCCGAAGAAGGAAGAACTACATCCACTGCCTAGAGTGAGAGAGCAAACAAGCCAGAGATCACAAAGAGAAGGCGGAAATGATCCATGACCACTTCACCACCCTACTGGGCAGCAAGGAGAGAAGGACAAAGACGATCGACTGGGATAGGATTCAGTTGCCTCATCGGCAAGCTGGGGAAGGCCTCGACAACCCCTTCACAAAAGAAGAAGTATGGGCGGCAATCTGCGCATCTCCGGCGGAGAAGGCACCAGGGCCAGACAGCTTCAGCGGGGCCTTCTTTCGAGCATGCTGGCAAACGATCAAGGCAGACATCATGGCACTCTTCCATGCATTCTATCAGCTAGCTGGAGGTGACTTTGCAGCTCTGAACCGTGCCATGATCATCCTTCTGCCAAAGAAGGATGGCGCAACAAAACTGTCGGATTTCTGCCCAATTTAGTCTAATCCACTCGGTGGCCAAGCTAATTGCCAAAGTGCTCTCGATCAGGCTAGCGGGTGTGCTTGACCAGCTTATCTCGCTGGCCAGAGCGCTTTCCAAAAGAAGAAGGGCATTCATGACAGCTTCCTCTATGTCCAGAGCACGCTACGGCAGTTTCAAAGGAAAAAATCACCGATGCTCCCGCTAAAGATCGACATCGCCAAGGCATTCAACATGGTGTCATGGGAATACATACTCGAGCTGCTGCAACGCATGAACTTCCCAGCACACTGGCGGGACTAGATCGCGCTGCTCCTCTCCATCGCGTCCTCCGCCTGCCTACTCAACGGAGACCCGGGCCCTACGATTCTCCATTAGCGGGGAATGCGGTAGGGAGACCCACCGATCCTCTTCATCCTGGCGATTGATCCCCTCCACCGGCTGTTAGAGGCAGCGCAGCAGGCCGGCGCCATCGCGCCCTTGCCGACCGGCGCCGCGCGCCTGCGCGTCACGCTATACGCGGACGACGCGATCTTCTTCGCCAATCCGGTGCGCCAGGAGATCAACGCCATCATGCAGCTCCTGGAAGGGTTCGGGAAGGCGACGGGACTGCGCGGCAACCCTCAAAAATCGTTGGCGGCAGCCCTAAACTGCGGCAATGTAGACCTCATAGACGTCCTTCAGATTTTCGGCAGCGCTAGAGTATGCTTCCCAATCTAGTATCTAGGTCTTCCGCTCTGCATCGGCAGGCTATGGCTCGTGCACATTCAGTACCTCCTCGATCGCATCCGCGCAAGGTTGGCGGCTTGTAAAGGCTGACTCCTGCCGATCGCAGGGCGCCGAGTGCTGGTCAGGTGCATCCTATCTGCGCTGCCAGCCTTCGCCATGGCTGTCCTGCGAATCCCAAAGATATTCTACAAGGACGTCGACAAAGCGCGACGTCGGTTCCTGTGGGCACAAGACGAAGAGGTCACCTGCGGTAGATGCAAAGTAAACTGGCGGCTTGTCATGTCCCCGGTCGATCATGGCGGCCTCGGCATCCCTAACATGGAGCGGTTCACGCGTGCCTTGCACCTCCGTTGGCTCTGGCTGGCGTGGACGGATCCGGCCAGGCCATGGGCACGCTTGGAGATGCCTTGCGACGACAAGGATAGAGCACTCTTCGCCTCGGCAACGACGGTGACAGTGGGCGACGGCAACAGAGCCCTCTTCTGGCACTGCTCGTGGCTCGGCAAGCAACCACTACGGCAAGATTACCCCGACCTATTCGGACGCTCAACCAAGAAGAACCACACGGTGGCGGAGGCGATACACGATGACAGATGGATCATGGACCTCAGGCACGGCAACCACCTGGAAATCATCCCCCAGGTCATGCTGCTGCAGCACCGCATCAGAGAAGCCAGCTTGGCGTTGCAAGAAGGGATCGAGGACAAGATCACCTGGAAAGCCGATGGTCACTACACGGCGAGGTCAGCGTACAACTCTCAACTCCCTTCGCAACCAACCTCGGCCATGAAAAGCCTGGTATGGAAGATCTGAGCACCTGGAAAGATCATGTTCTATCTCCGGCTGCTCCACCACAACCGGCTCTGATGCAACGATCGCCTGCAACGTAGGGGATGGGAAAATCCCTACCCAGCGCCCCCGGTTTCCACTCTCCAGACACTGCTGAGCGCGGCGCACACCTACATCGATTTCCAGATCCCGTAGGAAGTCTACATCGTACCATCGTCGAGTGTCTGATCACTAATGGTGATCGGATCAATTGCGGGTACTATATAATTGTTACACCCCTGGATGGGTAAAAGGGTGTGATCTCGAAACGGTGGGTGAGGTGAGGGAAACTACGATGGCGATCACGGGGACGACGCCGGCCTCCTCCGCCGCCTCTCCCTCGCCCCCGCCTCTCCTGCCGTGCCCGCCGGCGCGCCGCGCCTGGCCGGTGCGGCCGCCCTCCTCCTGTCCCTCGCCCCTCGCCCCCCTGCCCTGCCTCATCGCCCTCTCTTCCTCTGCCCTCGTCCGCCTCTGCAGCGACGCGCGCTTACAGTTGGGCCGACTGGGCGGCGGAGGAGGACCGGCTGGACGCCGCCGCAGTTGCCGCCAGGCTTCCACGGCCTCCTCGCCGCTTCGGTGACCGGTTGGCGGCGGCGGTGGCGGCCGCCGAGTCCGTGTCCGCCCCGGTGCCCTCCCCTCCCCCTCCCCCTACCCTTGCGGGTGCGGCCGAAGGCCCACCACGCACCACCTTCCCCTCTGTCGCAGGGCGCCGGCCGTCCGGCTGGTCGTCGTGGCCGAGGGGCCCGAGCGCGAGCTTGGGGGGTGGCCGGTCGATCGGAGTTGGGGCGGGCGGCATTTTCATGGCGCTCTCCCTCGTCAGACTTCCCATCGAGTGCGTTGGCATCGGTTGCGGGTCCCTTGGCCGGCTTGGCTTCGACCAGGGTCGTCCCTCGCAGCTTCAAGTTTTGGCCTTTCCGGGCATCGGCGGTTGCGGCGGGCGACGCCCCGCCGCCGGCGGCGTCCTGGCCTCCTAGGGGGGAAACCCTACTCCCTCCCCTCCCTCGGTCAGGTTGTGGGCTGGGCCTAGGTGGGCCGTCGACGCATGTGGCTCGGCCACCCCAGGGCCCCCCACTGGGCCTGTGGGGGGAGGTGGGGATCCTGGACCGTCCTGGGCCTCTCCCGTTGGGCCTGCCCTTGCTGGGCCGCCTCTCCCCTTGGCCTCTGCGATCGGGCCGCTCTTAGAGCGTGCTCCTGCCCTCCCGCTAGGGCTTGACCCATCTCCCTCCCTCCCCACCCCGACTCCCTCCTTCTCGTCACCACCGCCATCCTCTCCCACCCCGCCCTCTTGCACGTCGTCTCGGATCCTTCCCGCCATGGCTCACGAGCAAGGCGATGGTGCCCCTCGGCCTAAGCGGCGTGCCGATGGCCGGGACGGTGGGGCGGCCTAAGCTTCGCGCCATCCCTCGCCGGATGGTGCCCGCCGGGAGGCCGAACTTCGTGATTCGATGCTCAAGGGCAAGGGGGAGGCGTCCGCGTTTGAGGGGGGTTGGCGTGGTGCTGATCCGCGGGACCGCTCGCCAAAGCAGTGGCGCGGCCGTGGCCCCGACCAGGACCGCCGGTCTCCGCCTCGCCGCTCCCGCTCTCCGGATCGCTCCGGCCGCTCTGAGGCATCACCCCCGCGGCGCTACGATCCCCCGCGGCACCAGGCGCAATTTCCGCCTTCCAGTCCCAACAATCGCAATGGGTGAGGTGCCTTCGCGAAGAAGAAGAAGAAGAAACGCGCGGCGAATCAACAAGTCGCGGTCGCATCCGCCCCGGCATCCTCCATCTCCAACCCCCCCCCCCCCCCCCCCCCCCCCCCCCCGCCCCCCCCCCCCCCCCCCCCCCCCACTGTGCCTACGGCGGTGACTCCCCTTCCACCGGCCCCGGCGGTGACATGCTTCAATTATGGGGTGGAGGGGCACTGCCAGGTCGACTGCACTCGGCCGCCCGCTTGCTTCAAGTGCAAGCGTGCCGATCATCCCACCACGCTCTACCCTGACCATCCGGCAACAGGGGTTCTTGGCCTCTTTGGCTACGCACGTGATGATTTGGGCTTCTTCCAAACGGATCTCCCAGTGCCGACGGCTTCCTCCTCCCCGACTGCCCTCATCTCAGTCCTAGACGGCAAGACGGCGTCCATGGGGATCATTGCTAAAGAACTCCGTCAACTGTTCAAGCCGGACTGGGACTGGGAGGTTTCTCCCATTTCTGATCGGGAGTTCACTACAGTCTTCCCTGATCCTGTCAGCCTCCGCTATGGCACCCACAGTGCCAAGTTGACCCTAGCGCTTCATCAACTGAAGGTGTGCATATCGGTTCCTTCGGTGGATCCTCTCGTCGTGGCCTCTCTCTCCACCGTGTGGGTGTAGATTCATGGGCTTCCTTCCATCGCTCGTGTGGAGGGGGCCATCCGGGGCATGTCCCGGCTCCTGGGCAAGATTGTGTCGGTTAACCCTCTCTCGCTGCTTAAGGGGCCGGCCGTTCATTTCCAGCTCAAGACTCCGGACCCCTCCAAGCTCCAGATGACCCTGCGGATGTTCTTCAACGATGCTGGTTACGATCTCCACGTCCCCGTGGAAGAGGCGCTCTCCGCTTCCCTTGCGGACCCTGAGGATGGCTCGGACCCTAAGGCCGACTCGGATCTTGAGGGCGATGGTGGGCCTCCCTCTGGTCGTGATCAACGCCACCGTCCTAGGGGTCGCTCTCCGGCTTCGGGACGCTCGGACGAGGACTCCGGGGATGACCGTGGTGCTTCACCCCGGACTGGTGTAGCGGTCCCTCCGTCCCGCTCCAAGGCCATCACCCCGATCCTCCCTGTGGATGCTTCGGGTGAGATGGAGGAGGACATCGCGGCAATCGCCGCTATGCTTGACGAGGCGGCAACCTTGCCTCCTAGTGTCGTCATTCCGATCTTCATGGAGGCTCAGGTTTCCTCCTCCGATGGCGGCGTCAGCAACACGAGTAGCGTGGGCATGGCGGTGATCCCGGCTTCCTCTCCCCGTCCCTCCTCCCCTGCCCCGCCTCGTGTTCCTTCCGGTAACGTCTACTACCTCTTGAGCACTGTGTTGGTTTTCCCCGAAGAGGAAGGGATGATGCAGCAAAGTAGCGTAAGTATTTCCCTCAGTTTTTCAGAACCAAGGTATCAATCCAGTAGGAGGCTACGCGCGAGTCCCTTGTACCTGCACAAAACAAATAAATCCTTGCAACCAACGCAAATAGGGATTGTCAATCCCTATAAGACCACTTACGAGAGTGAGATCTGATAGATATGATAAGATAATATTTTTGGTATTTTTATGATAAAGATGCAAGATAAAATAAAGGCAAAGTAAATAGCAAAGGAAATAACTAAGTAGTAGGAGATTAATATGATAAAGATAGACCCGGGGCCCATAGGTTTCACTAGTGGCTTCTCTCGAGAGCATAAGTATTCTACGGTGGGTGAACAAATTACTGTTGAGCAATTGACAGAATTGAGCATAGTTATGAGAATATCTAGGTATGATCATGTATATAGGCATCATGTCCGAGACAACTAGACCGACTCCTGCCTGCATCTACTACTATTACTCCACTCATCGACTGCTATCCAGCATGCATCTAGAGTATTAAGTTAAAAACAGAGTAACGCCTTAAGCAAGATGACATGATGTAGAGGGATAGACTCATGCAATATGAAGAAAACCCCATCTTGTTATCCTCGATGGCAACAATACAATACTTGCCATGCTGCCCCTACTGTCACTGGGAAAGGACACCGCAAGATTGAACCCAAAGCTAAGCACTTCTCCCATTGCAAGAAAGATCAATCTAGTAAGCCAAACCAAACTGATAATTCGAAGAGACTTGCAAAGATAACCAATCATACATAAAAGAATTCAGAGAAGATTCAAATATTATTCATAGAAAGACTTGATCATAAACCCACAATTCATCAGTCTCAACAAACACACCGCAAAAAAAGAAGATTACATCGAATAGTTCTCCACAAGAGAGGGGGGAATATTGTATTGAGATCCAAAAAGAGAGAAGAAGCCATCTAGCTACTAACTATGGACCCGTAGGTCTGAGGTAAACTACTCACACTTCATCGGAGGGGCTATGATGTTGATGTAGAAGCCCTCCGTGATCGATGCCCCCTCCGACGGAGCTCCAGAACAGGCCCCAAGATGGGATCTCGTGGATACAGAAAGTTACAGCGGTGGAATTAGGGTTTTGCCTCCGTATCTGATCGTTTGGGGGTACGTGGATATATATAGGAGGAAGGAGTACGTCGGTGGAGCAACAGGGGGCCCACGAAGGTGGAGGGCGGGCCAGGTGGGGGTGGGCGCACCCCCCTACCTCGTGGCCTCTTGTTTCTTTTCTTGACGTAGGGTCCAAGTCTCCCGGATCATATTTGTTGAGAAAATCACGTTCCCGAAGGTTTCATTCCGTTTGGACTCCGTTTGATATTCCTTTTCTTCGAAACCCTAAAACAGGCAAAAAAACAGTAATTCTGGGATGGGCCTCTGGTTAATAGGTTAGTCCCAAAAATAATATAAAAGTGGATAATAAATCCCAATAATGTCCAAAATAGTAGATAATATAGCATGGAGCAATCAAAAATTATAGATACGTTGGAGACGTATCAAGCATCCCCAAGCTTAATTCCTGCTCGTCCTCGAGTAGGTAAATGATAAAAACAGAATTTTTGATGCGGAGTGCTACTTGGCATAATTTTAATGTAATTCTTCTTAATTGTGGTATGAATATTCAGATCTGAAAGATTCAAGACAAAAGTTCATATTGACATAAAAATAATAATACTTCAAGCATACTAACAAAGCAATTATGTCTTCTCAAAATAACATGGCTAAAGAAAGTTATCCCTGCAAAATCATATAGTCTGGCTATGCTCCATCTTCACCACACAGAATATTTAAATCATGCACAACCCCGATGACAAGCCAAGCAATTGTTTCATACTTTTGACATTCTCAAAACTTTTTCAATCTTCAGGCAATACATGAGCGTGAGCCATGGACATAGCACTATAGGTGGAATAGAATGATGGTTGTGGAGAAGACAAAAAAGGGGAAGATAGTCTCACATCAACTAGGCATATCAACGGGCTATGGGGATGCCCATCAATAGATATCAATGTGAGTGAGTAGGGATTGCCATGCAACGGATGCACTAGAGCTATAAGTATATGAAAGCTCAAAAAGAAACTAAGTGGATGTTCATCCAACTTGCTTGCTCATGAAGACCTAGGGTATTTTGAGGAAGCCCATCATTGGAATATACAAGCCAAGTTCTATAATGAAAAATTCCCACTAGTATATGAAAGTGATAACATGAGAGACTCTCTACTATGAAGATCATGGTGCTACTTTGAAGCACAAGTGTGGTAAAAGGATAGTAACATTGTCCCTTCTCTCTTTTTCTCTCATTTTTTTATTTGGGCCTTTTTTATGGCCTTTTTTCTTTTTTTTTTTTTTTCGTCCGGAGTCTCATCCCGACTTATTGGGGAATCATAGTCTCCATCATCCTTTCCTCACTGGGACAATGCTCTAATAATGATGATCATCACACTTTTTTTTTCTTCCAACTCAATAATTACAACTCGATACTTAGAACAAAATATGACTCTATATGAATGCCTCCGGCGGTGTACCGGGATATGCAATGAATCAAGAGTGACACGTATGGAAGAATTATGAATGGTGGCTTTGCCACAAATACGATGTCAACTACATGATCATGCTAAGCAATATGACAATGATGGAGTGTGTCATAATAGACGGAACGGTGGAAAGTTGCATGGCAATATATCTCGGAATGGCTATGGAAATGCCATAATAGATAGGTATGGTGGCTATTTTGAGGAAGGTATATGGTGGGTGTATGATACAGGCGAAAAGGTGCGCGGTATTAGAGAGGCTAGCAAAGGTGGAAGGGTGAGAGTGCATATAATCCATGGACTCAACATTAGTCATAAAAAACTCATATACTTATTGCAAAAATCTACAAGTTATCAAAGAAAAGTATTATGCGCATGCTCCTAGGGGGATAGATTGGTTGGAAAAGACCATCGCTCGTCCCCGACCGCCACTCATAAGGAAGACAATCAATAAATAAATCATGCTCCGACTTCATCACATAACGGTTCACCATACGTGTATGCTACGGGAATCACAAGCTTCAACACAAGTATTTCTCAAATTCACAACTACTCAACTAGAATGACTTTAATATCACCATCTCCATATCTCAAAACAATTATCAAGTATCAAACTTATCATAGTATTCAACACACTCATAAGAAAGTTTTATTATTAATCTTGTATACCAAGCATATTAGGATTTTAAGCAAATTACCATGCTATTTAAAAATCTCAAAATAATCTAAGTGAAGCATGAGAGATCAATATTTTCTATAAAACAAATCCACCACCGTGCTCTAAAAGATATAAGTGAAGCACTAGAGCAAAATTATATAACTCAAAAGATATAAGCGAAGCACATAGAGTATTCTAACAAATTCCAAATCATGTATGGCTCTCTCAAAAGGTGTGTACAGCAAGGATGATTGTGGTAAACTAACAAATAAAGGCTCAAATCATACAAGACGCTCCAAGCAAAACACATATCATGTGGCGAATAAAAATATAGCTCCAAGTAAAGTTACCGATAGAAGTAGACGAAAGAGGGGATGCCTTCCGGGGCATCCCCAAGCTTTGGCTTTTAGGTGTCCTTAGATTATCTTGGGGGTTCCATGGGCATCCCCAAGCTTAGGCTCTTGACACTCCTTGTTCCATAATCCATCAAATCTTTACCCAAAACTTGAAAACTTCACAACACAAAACTTAAAGTAGAAAATCTCGTGAGCTCCGTTAGCGAAAGAAAATAAAAGACCACTTCAAGGTACTGTAATGAACTCATTCTTTATTTATATTTGTGTTATACCTACTGTATTCCAACTTCTCTATGGTTTATAAACTATTTTACTAGCCATAGATTCATCAAAATAAGCAAACAACACACGAAAAACAGAATCTGTCAAAAACAAAACAGTCTGTAGTAATCTGTATCTAGCGGAAGATCTGGAACCCCCAAACTTCTAAAATAAATTGCTGGACGTGAGGAATTTATCTATTAATCATCTGCAAAAAGAATTAACTAAATATCACTTTCCAAATAAAAATGGCAGCAGTTCTCATGAGCGCTAAAGTTTCTGTTTTTACAGCAAGTGTAACAAGACTTTCCCCAAGTCTTCCCAACGGTTCTACTTGGCACAAACACTAATTAAACACAAAAAACACAACCAAAACAGAGGATAGGTAAATTATTTATTACTAAACAGGAGCAAAAAGCAAGGAATAAAAATAAAATTGGGTTGCCTCCCAAAAAGCGCTATCGTTTAACGCCCCTAACTAGGCATAACAAGCAAGAATAGATCTAGGTATTGCCATCTTTGGTAGGCAATTCTTCAATTAGGCATCTACCATCTTTAGGGATTTCTTTATTTTTATTAATTATCAAACTTTTAGGCACTAAAAATTCATTTGTAACAAATGGTTCCTTAATGATAGCAAAAAGATTGGGATGAATACTTATAGATTTGAGATCCGCATCCTTACTGGAGGATTCACCCTTATTTTTAGGAACATACATAAGCTTGGCAACTTTAGTGGAAGGACTTGGAGTATTCTTTACGGAAGAAAAAGCGGTTCCCAAGTTGGTAATGATATTCTCAAGTTTATTGATCATAACGGAATCGTGATTTATTTTCTCATTAACTATGGGTTCCTTTTCTTTAATATATTTCAAAGTAACTCCTACTTTAGATCCACATTGAGAGATTCGGATG
The DNA here is from genome assembly GCF_003073215.2 of Triticum urartu. Lineage (NCBI taxonomy): Eukaryota > Viridiplantae > Streptophyta > Magnoliopsida > Poales > Poaceae > Triticum > Triticum urartu. The sequence continues at coordinate 378,681,611 of NC_053027.1, read as the reverse complement.
TGGATCTTTTTGTCCAAATTTTCAATTAATTCTACGGTAGCAACCTTATTTTCAATAATTTCAAGCCTTTGCATTACATGCTCCAAAGTTAAGATAGTTCCATTAACCAAGAGAGGAGGTGAGCCAAATAAATCTAACATAGCATTATAAGAATCAAAAGTATGGCTACCCAAAAAATTCCCTCCGGTAATAGTATCAAGAACATAACGGTGCCAAGGAGTAATGCCTACATAAAAATTGCGAAGAAGAACGGAAGTAGATTGCTTCCTAGTAGATCTATTTTGAGCATTGCAAATTCTATACCAAGCATCTTTTAGATTTTCTCCCTCCCTTTGCTTAAAATTTAGAATTTCATTCTCGGGAGACAACGGAGAAGATAAGGGACTAGCCATAACGACAAGCAAAGCAAACTAACACACAAGCAAACAAAAAGCAAGCGGGCAAAAAGAGGCAAATAGAGAAAGAGAGGGAGTATAGAGAGAGAGGGCAAATAAAACGGCAAGGGTGAAGTGGGGGAGAGGAAAACGAGAGGAAAATGGCAAATAATGTAATGCAGGAGTTAAGGGTATGTGATGGGTACTTGGTATGTTGACTTTTGTGAAGACCTCCTCGGCAACGGCGCCAGAAATCCTTCTTGCTACCTCTTGAGCACTGCGTTGGTTTTCCCCGAATAGGAAGGGATGATGCGGCAAAGTAGCGTAAGTATTTCCCTCAGTTTTTGAGAAACAAGGTATCAATCCAGTAGGAGGCTACCCGCGAGTCTCTCGTACCTGCACAAAACAAATAAATCCTCGTAACCAACGCAAATAGGGGTTGTCAATCCCTATAAGGCCACTTACGAGAGTGAGATCTGATAGATATGATAAGATAAGATTTTTGGTATTTTTATGATAAAGATGCAAGATAAAATAAAGGCAAAGGAAATAGCAAAGGAAATAACTAAGTAGTAGGAGATTAATATGATAAAGATAGACCCAGGGGCCATAGGTTTCACTAGTGGCTTCTCTCGAGAGCATAAGTATTCTACGGTGGGTGAACAAATTACTGTTGAGCAATTGACAGAATTGAGCATAGTTATGAGAATATCTAGGTATGATCATGTATATAGGCATCACATCCGAGACAAGTAGACCGACTCCTGCCTGCATCTACTACTATTACTCCACTCATCGACCGCTATCCACCATGCATCTAGAGTATTAAGTTAAAAACAGAGTAACGCCTTAAGCAAGATGAAATGATGTAGAGGGATAGACTCATGCAATATGAAGAAAACCCCATCTTGTTATCCTCGATGGCAACAATACAATACGTGCCTTGCTGCCCCTACTGTCACTGGGAAAGGACACCGCAAGATTGAACCCAAAGCTAAGGACTTCTCCCATTGCAAGAAAGATCAATCTAGTAGGCCAAACCAAACTGATAATTTGAAGAGACTTGCAAAGATAACCAATCATACATAAAAGAATTCAGAGAAGATTCAAATATTATTCATAGATAGACTTGATCATAAACCCACAATTCATCGGTCTCAACAAACACACCGCAAAAAGAAGATTACATCGAATAGTTCTCCACAAGAGAGGGGGAGAACATTGTATTGAGATCCAAAAAGAGAGAAGAAGCCATCTAGCTACTAACTATGGACCCGTAGGTCTGAGGTAAACTACTCACACTTCATCGGAGGGGCTATGGTGTTGATGTAGAAGACCTCCGTGATCGATGCCCCCTCCGGCGGAGCTCCGGAACAGGCCCCAAGGTGGGATCTCGTGGATACCAAAAGTTACGGCGGTGGAATTAGGGTTTTGGCTCCGTATCTGATCGTTTGGGGGTACGTGGATATATATAGGAGGAAGGAGTACGTCGGTGGAGCAACAGGGGGCCCACGAGGGTGGAGGGCGCGCCTGGTGGGGGTGGGCATGCCCCCTACCTCGTGGCCTCCTGTTTCTTTTCTTGACACAGGGTCCAAGTCTCCCAGATCATATTTGTTGAGAAAATCATGTTCCCGAAGGTTTCATTCCGTTTGGACTCTGTTTGATATTCCTTTTCTTGGAAACCCTAAAACAAGCAAAAAAACCAGCAATTCTGGGCTGGGCCTCCGGTTAATAGGTTAGTCCCAAAAATAATATAAAAATGGATAATAAAGCCCAATAATGTCCAAAACAGTAGATAATATAGCATGGAGCAATCAAAAATTATAGATACGTTGGAGACGTATCAACGTCCTCGCCGTGCCTCCGGCCTTGTCCGATCTGATCAGATCGGTGCCGGCCTCGGGGCTTACGGCACGGGCCGCTCCTCCCCGCCCCCCTGCGGCCAAGCGGCACCCGCGGTCTACCTCCACTCCTGGGTCGTCGGCTCGGAAGAGCGCGCGGCTCGAGTCGGTGACCCCCTGGTGGGTCCATCTCCCAACGTCGTGGATAAGGCCTCTCGCCGTGTCGCGGCACGGAACCTTGATGCAGGTCCGTCCTCCCATCCTACCCCGGCTCTTTTTTGCAATGATGATGAGATGATTGAGGATACTTCCTTTTCGGCTCTTGCGGGGGTTCCGTTGGGTCACTTAGCAAAAGTTGCGGCGGACTCCGCCATAGTTTTTCGGGAGGAGAAAGGTCCCCCCTTATAACAGATTGCGTCCCTTCAGGCCAAGGAGGTCTTGGAAGGGCGTCTCGCGGCTGCTCGGGCTCGCGAGGCGGTTGCGGCCGATGAGCCCCCCCCCCCCCCGCCTCCGCGCCCGCCGCATAGGTCAACACCTCGGGACCTAGTCCCCGAGGAGGTCCGTGGCAGGACCCGTTCGTGGACGGCTCAGTTGCGTCGTGCCCTTAGTGCCAACTCCACAGTGGGGTCCCGGGAGGACCCCGTAGGCAAGTAGTTATGCGTGCGTTATTCTGGAACCTACGGGGTTTCGGTTATGATGGCCGCCGTAGGCAGCTGGTTGATTACATGCGCGATGAATCTATGGATGTGGTAGCGATTCAGGAAACGATGCGGGTGGATTTTTCTTTGGTCGAGCTCGAGCGCCTGAGCCGGCACTTATTCGCCTGGCACTGGTTGCCATCTAGTGGGGTGGCGGGACACTCCGGTGGTATCCTTCTGGGTGTGAAGGATGCTACCTTCGAGGTGGGATCCATGGATCATGGATCCCACTTTGTTAGTATGGAGGTGTGGGAGCGTGATGTTAACTTTAAGTGGGAGGTTATTGTGGTCTACGGCCCTGCCGACCATAGTCGATCGGCTGCCTTCCAGGCCGAACTCCACACCAAGATTGCCTCCGCGACACTTCCGGTCGTGGTTGGCGGGGATTTCAACCTCCTCCGCTCCGCGGAGGAGAAGAGCAACGCACAGGTTGACCTCGCGAAGATCCGTCGTTTCAACGACTGGGTTGCAGACTGAGGACTGCTGGAGTTAGACAGGGTTGGGGCGAGATACACCTGGACCAATAGACAGGTTACCCCAACCCTTAGTGTGCTTGATCGGGTATTTGTCTCTCCCGACCGGGAGTTGCGGTTCCCCCTAGCCTCTCTCCAGGCCATTACACGCATCGGATCTGACCACTTACCCCTTCTCTTGTCCTCTCGAGATGAGAGTCCACGCCCTCCACCGCGGTTTCATTTCAAAACCTTTTGGCTGCGGCAGCCGGGCTTCACGGCTGCCGTCCAGGCTCACTGGGTGTCGGCTTTATCCAAACCCCATAGAGCGATGTCAATCCTAGATGAGTGGCATCACCTGTCCAAGCGGTCTAGGCAATTCATGAAGGGATGGGGTGCTAATATTGGGAGGGACCTTCGTGTCCAGAAGGCTTCCCTCCTCGAGGAAATCCGTGCTATGGACCTTCGCGCAGATATCTCAGGGATCTCTGCAGAAGAATGGGCACATAGATATACCCTGGAAGAGTCTCTCATAGAGATCTACTCCAAGGAAGAAGAATTTTGGTTCCAACGCGGATCTATAAAGTGGGTGTTGTTTGGTGATGCCAACACAGCTTACTTCCAGGCTATCGCTAATGGCCGTACGAGACGTTGCTCCATCCCCCTTTTATGGGAGGGCGGCCATCTTCTTCAGGATCCACCAGCGATTCGCACTTTGGTGAATGACTTTTATAAGTCGTTATTTATGGGTCGTGCCAGGGGCGGTGTCGCCCTGGCTGACCATATCTGGTCGCATGACCAGCTAGTTTCCCCGGCGGAGAATGCGGCGTTAACTGCCCCATTTGATGCCGCGGAGGTGGAAGCGTTCGTCAAATCGATGAACCCGGCCTCGGCCCCAGGCCCCAATGGGCTTCCAGTCCGCTTTTTCCAGGACTTCTGGCCGATGGTCAAAGAGATCATTCTGGACCTATTCCAGGATTTCTCCAGGGGGACATTAGCCATGTCTCGGCTCAACTACGGGATCATCTCCCTGATTCCTAAAGTTCCAAGAGCTGCCGACATTAGATAGTTTCGTCCTATCACCGTCCTTAATGTGATATTTCGGATTCTGGCTAAGGGGTACGCCACTAGGGCGGCCCTGATCGCTCCTCGGATCCACCATCCGAATCAATCGGCCTTCACGAAAGGTAGATATATTCTTGATGGGGTCCTTGTCCTTCATGAAATCATCCATGAGGTCAAGACCAAACGCCTTCGCGCGGTGTTCTTCAAGATTGACTTTCACAAAGCATATGATACCGTCCATTGGTCCTTCCTTCGGGAAGTATTGCTTAAACGTGGCTTCGATCCCCATTGGGTTGCTCGGGTGATGCAGTTAGTGACGAGCGGTCGTACAACCGTTAATATCAATGGGGAAATTGGACCTTATTTCACAACGGGGCAAGGTGTTCGGCAAGGGGACCCGATTTCCCCTTTCCTTTTCAATCTTGTGGTTGATGTGTTAGCTTCGATACTCGATTTGGCCAGGCAGGACGGCCACATTAGGGGGATTTTCCCCCATCTTGTGGCCAATGGAGGCCTGACCCATCTCCAGTATGCTGATGACACCATTATGATGGTGGAGGGTTCGGATGAGGATATCCGGAACCTCAAATTCCTCCTCCTTTGCTTTCAGGAGATGTCGGGCCTCACGATCAACTTTGCCAAAAGTGAGGTCATGGTGCTTGGATATTCCCCGTCGGAAGCCCAACGCATTGCCAATCGCTTGAATTATCGTTTGGGGTCCTTTCCGACCACCTACCTTGGCTTGCCGATTAGTGACAACCGTCTACTGGAGAAAGACTTCCACCCTATAGTTGCCAGGCTCCAACTGCGGATGGAGCCTTGGCAAGGGAGATGGCTATCCAAAGCCACTAGAGTGATCCTGATGAACTCCTCCCTTATTAGCTGCCAGATGTACATCATGGGATTCTATAGTTTACATGAATCCCTCTATCAGGAGGTGACCAAAATCCTCTCCCTGTTCTTCTAGGCTGGCGAGAACAATAAACAGAAATACCACATGGTGAAGTGGTCTGAGATCTGTAAGCCTAAAGACCAGGGTGGTCTTGGGGTCATCTCATCCAAGCGGATGAATATTGCCCTCCTCTCCAAATGGCTCTGGCGGATCCAGACTGAGGAGGGTGGCCTTTGGCTAGAGATTATTCGCGCTAAGTACCTTCGTGGTCAACCACTCGCTTTTGCCTCTAGATCAGGCGGGTCCCAATTCTGGCAATCGGTGATCCGTCTGATGTCTGTCCTGCGCATTGGGACCTCCATTACTATGGGGTCCGGTTCTGGTACCCTCTTTTGGCTAGATAGGTGGGCTGGGCCCCGCTCATTTGCGGAGCGCTTCCCCTCATTATTCTTGATCTGCACCCGCCCACTCCTATCGGTAGCGGTAGCCTTAGCGGACTTGGGGGTTGTTGCCTTCCGCCGTACCTTCGGGGCGGGGGAAGGCGAACAATGGGACGAGCTAGTCGAATGTATTGCACTCCGCTCCCCCTCCCTCGAGCCGGATACGCTATCTTGGCATCTTGAGCCAAATGGCCGCTTCTCAACTAGGTCCCTTTATCAGGTGATTGTCCCCACTCCGGGACCGGCAGAATTATCCGTGCTTTGGGAAATCAAACTCCCCCTGAAAATTCGCATATTCCTATGGCAGTGGGTTTGAGACCGGCTACCCTCGGGCACGGAGGTCCGCAAGCGTAGCGGTCCTGGGGATGGCCTCTGCCCCCTTTGTTTGGTGCCGAAAGATTGCAACCACATTTTCTTCCGATGCCCTACAGCTCAATTCCTATGGAGTTGCTTCCGGGAGGTTGTGGGTGGCAACTGGTGCCACGATAACCTCCCGGGCCTGTTTGGGGAGGCCTTTAGGCTCCCTAGCCCCCGGAAAGCTGCCACTTGGGTGGCTTTGGGGACCCTTGCTTGGACCCTGTGGTGTATCCGCAATAAGCTTGTCATCGAGCGTGTGATTCTCAACCGTGCGACTGACACAATTTATAAAATGTGTGGCTTCTTACAGCTCTGGAGACCGCTTAGCAAGCGGCGCGGTCGGGACATCCTTGACAACATCATTGCAGGCCTTCGATCCTAGGCAGCAGCCTTCTCGCCAGCACCACCTCCACCGCCACCCCCACCCGAGCCGGATTAGCTCTCTCTTTTTTTGGGGGGGGGGGGGGGGCTAGTTCCGCTGCGCCCCCAGCATGACTTGATGACTTGATCGGTACTTGTACTTTTGTGTTGGATGCTTGGTCGGTTGCTTTATAATATAAAGCGAGGGGAAACCCCTTTTCAGAATCCCTATTTCTGCCAGCTTTGCTGCTGCAACCTCAAGTCCTCCTTCCACCTGCTTTGGGAGTGCAACACATCGAGGGGAGTTTGGATAAAGGCAGCCACCTGGGAGGGCTGTGCGGCACTCTCCCCGGCCTCCTGGAGTGCAAGCAACACAACAACCGAAGCTGTCGCCGCAATCCTGAACTCCGCGGCGCCAAGGGAAAGAAGAGGAGTCAAGACCATGGTGGCCTTGATCGCCTGGCAAATCTGGCTTGAAAGAAACAGATGCACATTCGGAGGAAAGACGCCAAGTGCACTCAGTGTAATAGAGGCCTGCCGGAGAGACATCGAGCAATGGAGACTCGCCGGAGCACATGCCATAGCGCCCCTTTCGGGGAAACAACGTGAGGAATAGACCTAGGTTTTTTCTATACAGCGGAGAGGGAGAGGGCCCATGTTGCTCCCTCCTCCTACGCCTCTGTAACTCTTTTTCTCTTCATTGATCACTTGATCACAAATTTTGTAATTCTCCCCTGCTAAGCCAATGAAAAGCCAGCAAGTCTGGATCTTTCAAAAAAAATTAAGACTTGTAAAATGGGAAAACAAATTATTTGAGATAAGCTCTATAAATCGGAAGGGAGCGAGTATATCCGTTACCAAAAGGGTACTCCTACCTCTCCAATTAATTACTCTTGATTCTGTAAGCTAGCAGTTCAAGATCTTCTCTGAGAGAGTGCTTCCATGCTTGAACGGAAGGGGCTGCATTTCTGAAAACCTTCCCATTACGCTGCATCCAGATGTTCCAGCAAGCATGAGTAACTATATTCATGGTTATACGTGGTGGGAGCTGTCCAAGAGCCAAGATAGAGTCGTAATAAAAAAGAAAGACGTCTGTTTCTGTTGGGGGTCAAGAAATCGCAGCACCTTAGAGCAAAATCACAATCCTACATAAGATGAAGCAGAGTTTCTTTAGTGCCATGAGCACAAAGAAAGCAGCAATAATCATTCATAAAGAAACCTTTCCTCCTGATCAGAGCTCTGGTGTTGGTTATGTGATGTAGTGCCAGCCAGAAGAAGATCTTGTGCTTGAGTCTACTGGCACTGTTCAAAAGGGTATTGAAAATGTTTGGCCCTCTGACATTTCCCATTAACTTCTTATACATTGTGATTGAAGAAAAAAATTGGTCACCATTGCAGATCCAAACATCCTTTCCAACAGCTGACACATGACTGTTCATTGTATTTTGAATCCCAAGGAGTTGACCATATGCCTGCAACGAACAGAGGCCTATGAAACATATCAGTTATGTCACCAGAGGATCCAACCATAGCCAAAGATTTGGAATCATCCATGGCAAAAGAGTGCAATTCTGGGTATTTGTGAATCAATGGGTCATCAAGCCATTTGTATGCCAAAACGGAATGGTGCTTCCTTCACCAAGTTTGCAGGAAGCAGATGCTTTGAATTCAGGCAAGAGCTTGAGAATATCTTTCCACCATAAAAGCCTCCATCTTGTCAAATGATGGCCCAGAATTGTAATATTTTTTCCAGATCAGATTCACCCATGGGAGATTAGCTTTATTAAAGAATTTGTGAAGGAATTTGATGAGCAGATCCTTGTTGTGTGTGGTGCATTCCAGTATACCCAGACCACGGAACGATACCACGGAGAAGATGTCTCCAAGATGTCTCATTGTAATTCTTAGTTGTAAGGCTGGTCATAGTGGGGAGTAACTTAGACTAGTGTCATATGCATGACACTAGTCTAAGTTACTTATCTTCATAGTGCAAAGTAACATATTAGTAGTGTCATAGATGGTTTCATTTATTAGCTCATAGACTCATTTTGCCTCGGGAAGCGCCATGTTACAGTAACATATTATGTTACCACAAGCACCTTTTTCCTCATTAAATACTTGCCACATAAGCAAAATTGTCTTGGGATGTGTTAAGTTACTACTTAAGTTACCCCCACTATGACTAGCCTAAGAGATACTTTCTAGTTTCTCCAAGATGTGTGGCAATTTCTTTAGTTTATTCATTTTATTTTCACATTTCTATTCTACAATAGCTTTCGGGCTGAACGAATAATAGTGTGATACTTCAATAACCGCTGTTGGGTGTACCCTGACTGTTTGTTCAAGAAGTTTCCTTTTACTTTTTATTTACTTCGAATGTTCAAAATTACTAATCATGATTTAGGAATCGCTGGAGCACCCCTTCGTCAAACTGAAATGTGTTGTAGCATTCGCTGATTGTTTTTTAGAGTGTAGCATTCGCTGATAGTTGCACCTCACACGGCGGGGGGAATGGGCGTGATCCTACTCCCAAACAACCAGATGTCAAAAGTTCTTACTTGAAGAAATATTGGCTACAATTACTTCCAAATCTATTTTCGCCGGGCAGAGCTGTGTTGGAGACACTGAGGACGTCGGTGACAAGAGGTGAAACTTTTTGCGGCTTTTTCACTCACTATCTTAACTCTTCACAGATATGTACTCCCTCTTTAACTAAATATAAAACATTTTTGCAGTTTGAAACTGCAAAAATGTCTTATATTTAGTTACGGAGGTAGTAGTTCGCAGCAGGTGATTTTCTCAATAGAATGTACATCGCCTCTTGCGAACCATTTAATTTGAGCCATTTCAGATGCTAAACTTTCCAAATACGGGAATCAGAAATGTATATCGGCAAGACAAGCTTGGCTCAATTCTGGTGAACTGCACAATTGCTACGATTTGATCAAACAAAATGCTACAAAACTTTCGAACACTACAATCTTCTAATCAGCTACAAAGTCATGAGACAAGCAGATGAATCATGTCCGCATACAGCAATTCAATGTGCAGCTGTCAAAAGATAGAGCGCACACCATCCAGCTGCTTACTGGATGGATATTCAGCAGTTGCAAAGCGTATCCTCATCGTCGAAATCAAGCAGCGAAATCCAGCACAGCTTCTGCCACCAGCTCCTCCAACACCCCCCACTCAATCTGTTCCGCGATGTCAACCACCTGCGACATCCTCATTTTCACCCAGCCACTTCCTTCAACCTCCTGCTTCACGATTCTATCCATCATGATCCCCGTGTTATCCCTCTTGCTCACCATGAACATCCGCGCCCCGTAAATCCAGTCTTTCAGAATGCTCCACACCTCTACCCCCAGAGCAGGGGATGAGCTGTCCCTCCATGTTCCGGTGCGCGCTTTGCTCCATGGGAATGCGCTTAGCAGGGCGTTCTCGCCGATCTCGATGAGAGCAACATTGACACAGTCAAATAGAAGTCTTTTGTACGACCTTTGCTCCCGTAGCTCCAGGAGTTTGTTACACAGGACTGGGTCAAGAGGACAGTCGGGTAAATGCCAGCCAGCAAAGACTATGCTTGACTGTGCATCTTCTAACCCGGAAGATGACATAATGTTTTGCACAAGGACATGACATTCTGATTCATCATCATCAACGTCGGAGGGAAGGTAAGGCCGTCGGAGTAATGGTGACTCTGAGGTGGTATCATCCCATGATAATGAACACGCAACAGCCTCGATTGCTGAGGATCTTGAGACAGCTTCTGACAAAATTAGAATACCTATCAGTATAGTATAAAGCAAACTGAGACATGGAGAACTCTGACCATAGACCAATACTTACTCGCATTCTTGGAAGTAGTGCTTCCAGATGATTCAGGTTCATTACAGCTGCTATCTTCAGAGGGTGCATCAAGAACTGAGGTAGGACTGGGCTGATCGCGAGTGCTGTTTAGGCCTTCATTTAATCCTACTCTATCCAGTCTTCTGCTTCGACAGATCAATGATATAGGCACATCAACTGAAGCAGTTCCCTGTCATGGAAGCATGTCAACATAAGTCAGGAATGACAGAAAAGATCCACTCGCTCAAAAACATTACATGAATTTAGACACAAGCAAAAAAGCATAAACTGTTGGGGTTTCATGATGTTTGAGATAAGACGCCTACCTCGGAAGTGCTGGTAGAGTTTTGCATGGCAGAAATGTCAATTTTCTCTTCATGGAGTGCCTGTTCTTCATTAGTTTCTAAACTGTGATTGCCATGTGATTGACTATCACCAGGACAAGCTTCAACCCTCCCATCAAAGCAATCCGATGGATGATGGTTGGTTTTCTGCCTTATTGGCTTTCTTTTAGGAAACAGAAAATCAGAAACTCTTCCCGTGAAAGATGATTTTCCTTTATTTGACATTAAAACCTCTGTTGCTGGTTTGCAGCTCTCGGGATTTGAAGCTTGAACTTTTGACACCATGTTATCAAATGTATCTGAAATCACTGGCGAAGACTTTGACCTAGGCAACTTACTTGACCTCTCGCCAGTTTTATCATCCTTTTGGCAACTAGTGAAATCTTCTTTCGTCACTTCATTGAGGGAGAGCATCTCACCCAAGGTACATGTGCTCCTTGGCGGCTGTGCTTGCTCTTCACTGATCTCATCACAGGTTACCATTGCCCATCGCTGCGAAAGCCGTTGCTTAGCCTCCTTAGTAACCATTGACTCAGGTAAATGTGGGATCCTGCCAAAAGATGAGCCGGAGTAGGGACTTCCATATCTTCTGGTGTAATCCCATGAATACTTTGATGCAGGACTACCTTCCTCCGAGTCACTGAAGCTGCCACCATCTTCTTCGATATAATCAACCTCAGAATCTCCACTGCGATCAACCTCTGAATCGCTGAACGAGCTTTCATCACCACCATATCCGTTTGAGTGCGTTGAAGATAACAAAGAATCATCTCGTTGACGAGAGTCATATTGGCGGTGCCGAATGATATCATTCACTACTTCTGTGGAAGCTGGGGTTGCCGCATTATCAAGTAATACTCTGTTGAAATTGTTCCGGTCAATTAGCCGAAATGGAGCTGCCTTGTGCGTCAGCTTTGCATTCGGTATACTTGGCTTCCCTGGGGTAGGCCTCAAGAGTACTATTCTACTACTTGGCTGCGAAGGGGTTCCTTCTTTTGAACTAGACCTCTGATGAAACTTTCTGAGCCCCAGTCCATTTGGCTCAATAGCCCGGTCTGTTCTTGATTGTCTTACACCATTATACTGAACAGATCTCATCGGTTTCAGCACCGTAATACGTCTTGTCGGAGGTGATCCCGGAGTCCGGTGAAGCCCGCTCATCCATCTTGGCAAAATGGGGTCAGGTTCTTCATGACATTTCAGAAAAAAATCTTTCTCTGAACTAAGAACATGGAGAGATTCTTCTAACTCCCCAGAATGAAGGAGCTTTTCTTCCATGGCAAGGCTTTTTCCTTGCCTGAACTTCTCTGGGACAGTATCCATTCTACCACTCTTGCTCTCAGAATGTCTTCCTTCCTGTGAAGATTGATCCTGAAACAAACTCATTCTGGCTTTCTCTTCACATCCTTCATATACACCATCATATTCAATTGTTTCACAGGATGTATGGATAACTTGTGTAACGGACTGTATGGAATTCTGATGCTGTTGCTGCTGCACGGCCTTCTTTGTCACTGTTAAGTGGTCACATGATTGACTTTTCCTAAAATCTCTCTTAGCATGGTATAAAACTGGTTCTTTGGCAGGAAAATCATCCTCAAGGCCCATTAATCTTGCAACGACACTTGGTGCGTTGCTCTTCGACTCCACTTCTTTACTCGTCTCTTTTGCTAATAGCATTTTTAATGAAGTCGTACTTGATTTTGTGCTTGAAAAACTACCACCAGGTGCCTGCAGACAAATCCACAATAGCACACAAAGAAGAATTAAGACAAGAAAAATCATCAAATGGAGCAGGTCGGCCAAATTTTCAGAAGCATATTATACAAAAACTATGTTTTTCTGTTAGCAACATGTTTTTAGTTAACAAAAAATATAACTCCCTTGGTCTCTCCATCCGAAGATGCACAGTGCCCAAATTATTCAGGGACAATATAACATGTACACCCTTCCACGACTAGGAACACAAGAAACTACATAACCAAGAAAAATCAAGAGTACATAGCCTATTATTAAAACGCCATCCAAGCCGGGATATGAATCCATACTGTTCTTTCGTTCAGTGGAGTACATTTCTTTCTTTGTTTCTTTTACAGTGTCTTGTAGCATTTCATTAAATTCATACAGCATTTTCATATCAAAAGAATATACTGATACAAGATTGTGAGGCTGCTAAACCCATAGTATAAGTAATGATACATGGTACTTACATCTCTTTCCTCCACATGAACTTTATCCGAATCAATAGTTCTCTTCAATTCTGACTTGAAACTTTGAACTGGAAACATGATAAGAACATGTTAAATAAAGTATTTTCATACTTTTTTCAAATATCAGAATTTTAATGTACATAGAAAACATGAACAAGATTATTATTATTATTTTGAATATTTCCAAAACCAAGCAACAAATCATTATCAGGAAACAAAAGAATATTGCTATAGATATTTTACCACAGCAATCCTGCAAGTCTTAATCCCCATGACTCCAACTACATTTCCAGTCATTATGACTTCCCCACAAAATTTCTAAAAAGGGAAATTAAAAAAATGTCACGGATGCCCACCAAATAACACAATTAGAGCAGCTAATAGAGCATCCAATGAAGAAGCTCCGACGGAGATGGTAACCGGATATGAATTGCACAAGGAGCATCAAGGTCTCCAGAGAACTTTCACATCCCCACTTGAACATAGTTCTAACAAAAGGAAAAATGAGATGAAAATACATACCATCTCTATGAGTTTGTCCCATAACTGAATTCGCTCTAGAAGTCCTTGTGCTTAGGTCGAACAAATTGATCGTCTCCTCGTTATAATAGGTACTAGAACTGGCTCAAGAGCATTCATCTGATGAGTCGAATCCTGAAAAGTACAGAAAAGGTTAACAAAGCTTCGTTAACCCGACGCGGGCTGTCAATGAACTTAAGTCAAGCGAACCAACTTAACCACTTTAAGAAGAATCAGCAGACTAGTGGCTATTTGGTGGAAGCAGAAGCATGTATAAGCACAACAATGTACTTTTCCATAAAGCTCTTGGCATTTTAAGCCCATAGAATTTAAGGCAGATAGAAACTGATGGAGATACTCTAGCAGGATGCACCCTTTTCCGAGAACTTCAGAAGACACATGCTTAAAGCGCGTCAATTGTAGGCGATATTGGTGCAAGATAATATGGCTGTTTAAAACCAACATAAAACAAAAATTGCGCACAGAACGAAGAGATTCGACAGGGACAAAACAGCGCGGGGCAATATGGCAAAAAGCATAAGCTACCCGGATAAAAGGATGCGATAAAGTGGTAGGAGTACATAAGCGAATGAGCAGGAGTAATTACAAAAACATGGACCAATGGCACCAACTAGAGCGTACGTATCACGAAATGGAACCTTGCAGCACAACATAATGTCTGAAAGACTGCGTATTCTGTCAGAAATATCAGTTGTAGTTACCAGTTCCTCCGGTCAGAGAAATGTTAAAACGAGAAACGAACAGAGACCGGGTAATTACAAAGGCACACCCACAAATGCGCAGCCAAAATACTGAGACTGCATGCTTAAAGACGACAAAGGAATCTCGGCAGCCGCAGCCGCGCCGTTCCAAAGGCTTCAGAATTTCGCAGGAAATCTGGTCAGCAGGTCGAATCTTGACAATGGGAGCCACGGGAAGGGTAAAAGAGAAAACAAAAACGACCGTAATAAAGTTGAGGAGGACAGGTGCTCCTCCACTCTAGGTAGGATTAAGATAGAAAACTACGCCGGGTGGGGATACCGAGATCAGCCAAGTATGGGTATGTATGTGTGAATGTGTCCAGTCCGGACGAGACCTGCAGCCGAGACAGTTCCTCGAAGCTGCAGATTTAGCAGGTTAAAAAACACAAGAAATGTATGGTTGGCTTGGCTAATCAAACTAGTAGAATCCACTGTTGACGCATGAAGCACGGAGCGTGGGCGTACGAGGCTAAAAACATAATGACAGAGCTACGGAGCTTTGCTATTATAGCAAGATAATACACAGGTGCCGGGACGTATCCAAAGAATCGTGCGGGTCTTTAAAGTCTGCTGATTCTAGTACTAAGAGAAGTGATAAAATTTGATGGGGAAAATGTATACTTTATCAGGCCAAACTGATTGTTTCTGTTTCACTCACCAAATGTCAAGCAATCGAGTCTACCCCAGATTTGCATGCTGAACTGCCTAGGATCCAGATGACAGGAAAATGTGGCAAGCAATCAATCCTATTTCCTCATTGAGATCACAGACCGAATGCTGGGGGCACCGGCTCGCGGGCAATAGAACGAATCATATGCAGAAGAAAACTTCAGCGAGTGAGACCATACGCTGGTGGCATTTGCCTTTCTTCGATACAGTGTGCTCCCATGGAATTCCCAGACTGGATAAAAAGGGCAAGAAAGTAACCCGCGGAGAGAAAGGGAGGATGATAAGATGGAGCCGGAATGCTTGCTCACCTCAGGCGACGCGGCCGGCGGGCAGTGGGCGCCAGTGGAACTGGAAGGCGGCCGGCGGTGTCTTAGTTCGGCGGCCGGGGATGGCGCAGCGGGGCTGAGGTGGCTGTACGCGGTGAGGGAGGGAGGGCGGGCGGTGAGTTTCGGGGCTTGGGGGGGGCGGCGGTGGAGGCAATCAGGTGAAGGGACGGGGGGGAGTGGAGGACTAGTGCTACTGCTACAAGAGAACAGAGTAGTGCAATCTATCCGCCGTCGTTTCTTTGACGGCAAAGTATCCGTCCTTTGGTTCGCCCTTGTTTTCGGCTTTTCTCTCTTCTCCGCGTTCGGGTGCGCCCATTATGTTATCGCGTTGTGGGCTGCGTACGTGCGCGGCGTACCGCGTGCAATGCTCCCGTGACGGCATGATGGTCATCTATATCTATAGCTTGCCTCAAAAAAAATTATATATCTATATCGATATAAAAAGATTCAGAAGGTAAATTCAACTGATCTCGGCCATCATCATGTGGCGGCATGATGGTCATCTATCTATATCTATATCTATACAATACTTTTAATTATATTATGTATATATACGGAGTATTTAATAAAAGCACAAAGATTTTTTTTGTTCTTCTTTTGTCACCTCTTTAGAGCATCTACAGCAAGACATAGCTAATCCAGGTCCTCAACCGCCAGCGGACGTGCCCGGGCGCGTCCGCGGGTACTAACCGGACAGGCCTCATATGTTGGCTTCCACACTCGCGTCTTTCATATCTAAAACCTCAAAACCATACAACTCATGACATGCCTATATAAAGAATGATCAACACGCAGTTCGTCGGATCAACATTTCATCGTCAGACAAAAAGAGCATAGTTCATCAGAATTCGACAGCGGACAATGCAAATCGATACTACAAACTACTTCAAACATAGCTAAATTATAAATAGCACAGGGAAGGGCAGAGGAAATCACCATTTCCTCATCGGCTCCTTCCCCTTCCAGTCGTCGATGCGGCTATGCCCCTCCTCCGTGTAGGCGTCGGCATGCGGTGGTGTATCGTCATCAGAGGTGGAGGTGGAGCCGCCCATCAAGTTGGAGTCTAAGATGCACCTTCGGCCTGACAACCTGCGGAGCAGGTGGTCCTGCTCCTTCGCATGGCGAGCCGCCTTCGCCTTCACCTTCGCCGCCGCCTCCTTGCTTGCCTCACGCTCTGAAAACTCGACGGCGAGTCGGAGTGCCGTGGCATTCTTGCAGCGGAGGCGCCACGCATCCGTCTCCATCGTCGTGAGAGACCGGCGGAGGACGATGCGAGGGGCGCGGCATCGGGATCGACCGGCGCGCTCACACGTGACCGGCGTGCGGTAAGTGCCTTCCCCGTCCGCCAGCCTCCCCTTGCCCACTTGATGAGGACATCAATATCATTGTTACCCCCACAGCCCCTATTGTTCAAATAAATACATATTGAACCAATTATGAGAGCTCGTGCACGCCAATTGAATTATTAGGTACTTCTGTTTCTTGGTGAAAATTCTAATCTTCATGAGAATATGATGCTGCCTAAATTGGATGCGTTTGTGTTGATTACTAATGAAGGGCCTGGCATGGACAAGAGGAATGAACATTGGAGCAGGATCAAGCATGGAGATGAAGACGCGCGCGAAGGGACCTAGAATGGCATTTCTAGTGCATATTTGAGCACTTTGAAGCCTCCGTGATGACCTACAAGGACATGGACAAAATATACAAGATGCTCGTTCATAAATTTCGTCCGCAGCTCATTTTTGGTGTTGCGCCATCTTATTTTTGGGCCAGGCCCATGTAATTTTGAAATACTTAAGTATAGGATGTTTTTAGAGTCTGTATGTGTGGGGAAAACAGAGTTAGGGTTGGTTTCGGACCCCTCCTCCAAGGGGCCACGAAATCCCCCTCCCCTCTTCCTTCATATATACAGCCTTATGGCGTTGTTTAGACTCTGGGTTTTAGATTAAAAGTTCGACATAGCTGCAACATCGCGTACTTCCTTTGTGTTCAACGACCAGACCAAGACATGACAGAACCCCATCTTGATCAATAAAGCTTTCATCTTATATTCACAATATCTAGATTGCAATCTTAGTTTCTTACTTGTTCTTCATTTGCTGGCAGAAAATAGACCCTCATGGTCAGGTTGATCATGCTCCGACGTGGTCAATAACCCTTGGAAGTTGGTTTAGCGATTGCTAAGGCGCGATGTCTCGCACGTTCGTAGTCGGATCGTCAAAGTCTTCTCCCACAAAAAACAATAATCACCTTCTTATTGAATGACGGGACACCTTTGTCTCTATCAAGTGGTATAAGATTTCCAGGTTGCTCGATGAGATTTTCCAGTTTTTCATAGTTTAGATCGCATTTGTTTTTCATACCTACAGTCCATGAAAAAGCCACAGAAAAAAATTAGGGTTAGTTCATCATATCCGAACCACGTGAGCCTTTGCATAATATTTTCAGTATTTTGCTTGGTTGAATTTGTGGTTGCATCGTCGTGTCTAGTTACTGGTCTTCGGTTCTAGTCATTTAGAGTTACAAGTTATGTTCACAAGTTGTCATGTCACCGCTGCCATATCCTACCACCGCTGGCATAGACCACCACCGCTGCCATATCCTACCACCGATGCCATATCCTACCACTGATGCCATATACCACCAATCTGAGTCCATATATACCACGGCACCAATCCGAGTCCACATAAGCGCAAAAAAAGAGCGCCCAGAAAATTCAGAGTGTGCTTTTCCCTTGTTTCCGTGAAGCGTCGTGATTTTGTTAGTGTTCTATGCTCGCATCTCTAGCACGGTCTAGCCTAGGACCAGCATAGTACAGTCGTTGAGCGTTTATTCAACTTTGCATATCCGAATTGATTATTGCTGACATTTTTGCTACCATATCATAAGCCTTCCCATCTCCACGTACATCTACATCGTGCGTTTGACACCACTTGTCAATCGTTCTATCCAAGCTTTGAGAATTTTGACTATAACGGTTGCCGATCACCACCTGCTGCTGGGTAAGAACTGGTAAGAATTTGAGATTTGCTTGATGGATTTGTGACACCCTACCACCACCACTTTATAGTAGTCTGTAGGATCATATTTTTGTGTGTTTTTATTGCCGCTAACCATGGCAGGACCACAAGCCGACAAGATTGACTGGGAGAACATGACGAAGAAGGAACTTCATGATAAATATTAGCAAATGTTGGGTCAACAGGTGGAAGATGTGATGGCCAGCTTTGGAAAGGCACACGAGAGGATTGATTACATTGAGAAGACAATTGACACCAAGTTGGATGTCAAGTTCAATGAAGTACGTGCGCGTCTACCACAACCACCAGCTGCGTCCCGATCCAGCAGGGCGAGCGCAGCGTGTTCCTCTTGAGCCAGGACAACCTTCTAGTGCCACTGCTACTGCTGTTGATGCTTCTGTAGCTCCTGCTGCCACTGCAGAGGAGGACGGCTATTACGAGGATGAGGTTGATCAAAATCAGAACTGCGTGCAACCACCAGCACCACCACCACCAGGTCGTCCTCATGCATACCATCGCAACGGTAGGGCCGCACCACACCCTCAGGTACGAGATCAAAACCACATCCCGAAACTAAAGTTGAATATCTCACCATTCGAGGGTAGATACATTCCTGATATTTATCTTGCTTGGGAGTTAGAAACTGAACAACGCTTTACATGCTTACAATATCCTGAGGATAGACGTGTTGTTGCTGTTGTTTGTGCATTCACTAGTTTTGCATGTGTTTGGTGGTCTGAACATTGTAGATTATATCATATTCCAACTGCTTGGGCTGCTTTGAAAACCGCTATGCGTACTCGTTGGGTTCCACCATATTATCAATGTGAATTACTTCAAAAATTACAGCCCTTAAGACAAGGAAAAATTATGTAAAGGAGTATTATCAGGAATTACAAACTGGCATGATTGGATGTGGTATTGTTGAGGATAATGAAGTTATGCTTGCATGTTTTATGGGTGGGTTAAATAGAGAGATCCAGGCCATTCTAGAGTATAAGGACTATAATAATATCACCCGTTTATTCCATCTTGCTTGCAAAGCTGAATGTGAAGTGCATGATCGACACACATTGGCGCGAACTAATTTTTCTGCAGGTCGTTCATCATCATGGACACCACGTGCATTCTCTACTTCCACTCGTTCTGCTGCACCAACATCTCCGTCAGCTGCCACCTTCAACCGTGATACAAGAAAGCAGGCACAAACACCACTATCTGCCAAGAGCACACCTTCTAGTCCCGCACAGAGCTCTTCTTCATCCATGGCAACAACAGGGCAAACACATGAGGTTATATGCCGTCGTTGCAAGGGTGGAGGTCACTGTTGGGTTTCGTAGTAATTTCAAAAAAATTCCTACGCACACGCAAGATCATGGTGATGTATAGCAACGAGAGGGGAGAGTGTGATCTACGTACCCTTGTAGATCGACAACGGAAGCGTTAACTTGGTTGATGTAGTCGTACGTCTTCATGGCCCGACCGATCAAGCACCGAAACTATGGCACCTCCGAGTTCTAGCACACGTTCAGCTCGATGACGATCCCCGGACTCCGATCCAGCAAAGTGTCGGGGAAGAGTTCCATCAGCACAACGGCGTGGTGACGATCTTGATGTACTACCGTCGCAGGGCTTCGCCTAAGCACCGCTACAATATTATCGAGGACTATGGTGGAAGGGGGCACCGCACACGGCTAAGAATATGATCACGTGGATCAACTTGTGTCTCTAGGGATGCCCCTTGTCTCCGTATATAAAGGCTCAAAGGAGGGGGGCCGGCCGACCATCATAGGGCGCGCCAGGAGGAGTCCTACTCCCTCCGGGAGTAGGACTCCCCCCTTTCCTAGTTGGAATAGGATTCATGAAGGGGGAAAGAGAGAGAGAAGGAAGGGGGACGCCGGCCCCCTCTCTCCTTGTCCTATTCGGAATAAGGGGGGAGGGGCGCGCGGCCCATCCCTGGCCACCTCTCCTATCTCCCACTAAGGCCCACTAAGGCCCATATACCTCCCGGGGGGTTCCGGTAACCTCCCGGTAATCCGGTAAAATCCCGATTTCACCCGGAACGCTTCCGATATCCAAATATAGGCTTCCAATATATCAATCTTTATGTCTCGACCATTTCGAGACTCCTCATCATGTCCGTGATCACATCCGGGACTCCGAACAAACTTCGGTACATCAAAATGCATAAACTCATAATATAACTATCATCGTAACCTTAAGCGTGCGGACCCTACGGGTTCGAGAACAATGTAGACATGACCGAGACACGTCTCCGGTCAATAACCAATAGCGGAACCTGGATGCTCATATTCGCTCCTACATATTCTACGAAGATCTTTTATCGGTCAGACCGCATAACAACATACGTTGTTCCCTTTGTCATCGGTATGTTACTTGCCCGAGATTCGATCGTCGGTATCCAATACCTAGTTCAATCTCGTTACTGGCAAGTCTCTTTACTCGTTCTGTAATACATCATCCCGCAACTAACTCATTAGTTGCAATGCTTGCAAGACTTTAAGTGATGTGCATTACCGAGAGGGCCCAGAGATACCTTTCCGACAATCGGAGTGACAAATCCTAATCTCGAAATACGCCAACCCAACATGTACCTTTGGAGACACCTGTAGAGCTCCTTTTATAATCACCCAGTTACGTTGTGACGTTTGGTAGCACACAAAGTGTTCCTCCGGCAAACGGGAGTTGCATAATCTCATAGTCACAGGAACATGTATAAGTCATGAAGAAAGCAATAGCAACATACTAAACGATCGGGTGCTAAGCTAATGGAATGGGTCATGTCAATCAGATCATTCAACTAATGATGTGATCCCGTTAATCAAATGACAACTCTTTGTCCATGGTTAGGAAACATAACCATCTTTGATTAACGAGCTAGTCAAGTAGAGGCATACTAGTGACACTCTGTTTGTCTATGTATTCACACATGTATTATGTTTCTGGTTAATACAATTCTAGCATGAATAATAAACATTTATCATGATATAAGGAAATAAATAATAACTTTATTGTTGCCTCTAGGGCATATTTCCTTTAGTCACTATGCGAGCAAATGTCCATCTCCGCGTGGGACGATTGTTACTGAGGGTGGTGGGTATGAGTTCGCTAGTGACTATGATGAGGAGACTTTGGCTCTTATTGCGAGTGAAGAACACGATGGGGATGATTCTAAACATGAGACACAATACATGGCTACTGAAGATGCTAACAGGTATGAGAGTTTAGTTGCTCAACGTGTTTTAAGTGTGCAGGTAACACAAGCTGAGCAAAATCAGAGGCATAATTTGTTCCATACAAAGGGAGTTGTGAAGGAACGTTCTGTCCGTGTCATCATTGATGGAGGGAGTTGCAACAACTTGGCTAGCATGGAGATGGTGGAGAAGCTATTTCTCACCACAAGACCCCATCCGCATCCATACTACATCCAATGGTTTAACAATAGCGGCAAGGTTGAAGGTAACACATATTGTTCATGTGCATTTTAGTATTGCTAAATATACTGATTATGTTGATTGTGATGTGGTACCCATACAAGGATGTTCCTTATTACTTGGTAGACCATGGCAATTCAATAAAAATTCTGTACACCATGGTAGAAAAAATCAATATACTCTTTTTCATAAGGATATACATATTACTTTGCTTCCTATGACTCCTGAACACATTTTGAAAGATGATATTAATAGAGCTAGTAAAGAAAAATAGGATCACAATATGAGTGAAAATCATATTGTGGCAAAAGAATTTGAGCAACAAATGAAGTCTAATAACAAACCATCATCTAATGTTGCATCTGAAATTAAATTGAAAAGCGGATGTTTACTTGCCACCAAATCTGATATTGATGATCTAGATTTTAGCAAATCTGATCGTTATGCTTTTGTGTGCAAAGAGGCATTATTTTTCATTCGAGGATGTGCCTTCCTCTTTGCCTCCTGCTATCACTAACATTTGGCGGGAGTGCGCTGACGTCTTTCCACAAGACGTGCTAGTGGGATTACCACCTATTCGAGAGATTGAGCATCAGGTCGACTTAATTCACGGTGCTTCGCTGGCAAACCATGCGCCATACCGTACCAATCCAGAGGAGGCGAAGGAGATTATGCATGAAGTATAGGAGTTACTCAACAAAGGTTATATACGCGAATCTCTTAGTCCTTGTGTTGTTCCTATTATACTAGTGCCAAAAAAGGATGGTACATCGCGTATGTGTGTTGATTGTAGAGGCATTAATAATATCACTATTCATTATCGTCATCCTATTCCTAGGCTAGATTATATGCTTGATGAATTGAGTGGCTCTACAATATTCTCCAAAGTTGATTTGCGTAGTGGATACCATCAAATTCGTATGAAATTGGGAGATGAATGGAAAACAACATTTAAAACTAAGTTTAGATTATATGAGTGGTTAGTCATGCCTTTTGGGTCAACTAATGCACCTAGTACTTTCATGAGATTAATGAACGAAGTTTTACGTGCTTTCATTGGATGATTTGTGGTAGTCTATTTTGATGATATACTGATTTATAGCAGATCTTTGGAAGAACATTTGGAACATTTACGTGATGTTTTTATTGCTCTATGTGATGCATGTTTGTTTGGTAACCTTGGCAAGTGCACCTTTTGCACTGACCGAATATCTTTTCTTGGCTATGTTGTTACTCCACAGGGAACTGAAGTTGATAAAGCCAAGATTGAAGCTGTTGAGAGTTGGCCGCAGCCCAGAACGATCACACAAGTGAGGGGTTTTCTTGGATTCGCTGGTTTCTGTAGGCATTTTGTGAGAGATTTCAGCACCATTGTTGCACCTCTCAATGAGCTTACGAAGAAGGATGTGTCTTTTGTTTGGGGTACCACATAGAAACAAGCCTTCACGGTATTGAAAGATAAGTTGACACATGCTCCTTTACTCCAACTTCCTGATTTTAATAAGACTTTTGAGCTTGGATGTGATGCTAGTGGAATTGGATTAGGAGGTGTGTTACTATAATATGGTAAACCTGTTGCATACTTTTCTAAAAAAATGAGTGGGCCTAGTCTGAACTATTCTACTTATGGTAAAGAATTATATGCTCTTGTTCGGACTTTAGAAACATGCCAACATTATTTATGGCCCAAAGAATTTGCTATACATTATGATCATGAATCTTTCAAACATATTAAAATTCAAGCAAAATTGAACTGTAGACATGCTAAATGGGTTGAATTTATTGAGACTTTTCCTTATGTCATAAAGCATACAAAGGGTAAAGAAAATGTTATTGTTGATGCATTGTTTTGTCGTTATACTATGCTTTCACAACTTGACTTTAAAATATTTGGTTTGGAGACCATAAAAGATCAATATGTGCATGACGCTGAATTTAAAGATGTGCTGCAAAATTTAAAGAAGGGAGAACACGGAACAAGTTTGTCATTAATGATGGATTTGTGTTCCGTGCTAACAAGCTATGCATTCCAGCTAGCTCTGTTCATCTTTTGTTGTTGCAGGAGGCACATGGAGGAGGATTAACGGGACACTTTGGTGTCAAGAAGACGGAGGACGTACTTGCTACACATTTCTTTTGGCCAAAGATGAGAAGGTTGTTGAGCGTTTTGTTGCTCGCTGCACTACATGTCAAAAAGCTAAGTCACGACTCAATCCTCATGGTTTATATATGCCTTTTCCTGCACCTAGTGCTCCATGGGAGGATATATCTATGGATTTTGTTTTAGAATTACCTCGAACAAAGAAGGGGAGGGATTGCATATTTGTTGTCGTGGATAGATTTTCGAAAATGGCACATCTCATACCATGTCATAAAAGCGATGATGCTGCTAATGTTGCTGATTTGTTCTTTCGTGAAATTATTCGCTTGCATGGTGTGCCAAATACTATTGTTTCAGATCGTGATACTAAATTTCTTAACCACTTTTGGAGATGTTTATGAGCTAAGTTGGGGACTAAACTGCTTTTTAGTACTACTAGTCACCCCCAAACTGATGGACAAACTGAAGTAGTCAATAGAACATTGTCTACTATGCTTAGGGCTGTTTGAAAGAATAACAAGAAAATGTGGGAAGAATGCTTGCCTCATATTGAATGTGCTTATAATCGTTTGCTGCATTCTACTACTAAGATGTGCTCTTTTGAAATTGTGTATGGTTTCCTACCTCGTGCACCTATTGATTTGTTGCCTCTTCCATCTTCAGAGAAGGTTAAGTTTGATGATAAACGACGTGCTGAATTGATCTTAAAAATGCATGAGTTAACTGAGGACAACATTGAGTGTATGAATGCTAAATATAAACTTACTGGAGATAAGGGTAGAAAACATCTTGTGTTTGCGCCTGGAGATCTTGTTTGGTTACATTTGCGTAAGGATAGATTTCCTAATTTGCGCAAATCAAAGCTAATGCCACATTATGATGGTCCTTTTAAGGTGCTAGAGAAAATAAATGATAATGCATATAAACTTGAGCTGCCTGTAGATTTTGGGGTTAGTCCCACATTTAACATTGCAGATTTGAAGCCTTATTTGGGTGAGGAATATGAGCTTCCGTCGAGGACGACTTCATTTCAAGAAGGGGGAGGATGATGAGGACATCAATAGCATTCTTAGACCCACAACTCCTGCTGCTATACATACTGGACCAATTACTAGAGCTCGCGCACGCCAATTGAATTATCATCTACTTTCGTTTCTTTGTGACAATTCTAATGTTCATGAGAATATGATGCTTCCTAAATTGGATACATTTGTGTTGATTACTAATAAAGGGCCTAGCATGGACAAGAGGGATGAACACTGGAGCAGAATCAAACATGGAGATGAAGGCGCGCGCGAAGGGATCTAGAATGGCGTTTCTAGTGCATATTTGAGCACTTTGAAGCCTCCGTGATGACCTACAAGGACATGAATGAAATATACAAGATGCACATTCATAAATTTCATCCATAGCTTATTTTAGGTGTTGCACCGCCTTATTTTTGGGCTAGGCCCATGTAACTTTGAAATGCTGAAGTATAGGTTGTTTTTAGAGTCCGTATGTGTGGGGAGAACAGAGTTAGGGTTGGTTTCGGACCCCTCCTCCAAGGGGCCATGAAATCCCCCCCTCTTCCTCCATATATACAACCCTTATGGCGTCGTTTAAACTTTGGGTTTTGTTTAGATTAAAAGTTCGCCATAGCAGCAACTTTGCGTACTTCGTTTGTGTTCAACGTGTTGGGGAACGTAGTAATTTCAAAAAAATTCCTACGCACACGCAAGATCATGGTGATTCATAGCAACGAGAGGGGTGAGTGTTGTCCACGTACCCTCGTAGACCGAAAGCAGAAGCGTTAGCACAACTCGTTTGATGTAGTCATACGTCTTCACGATCCGACCGATCAAGTACCGAACGCACGACACCTCCGAGTTCAGCACACGTTCAGCCCGATGACATCCCTCGAACTCCGATCCAGCCGAGTGTTGAGGGAGAGTTTCGTCAGCATGACGGTGTGGTGATGATGATGATGTTCTACCGACGCAGGGCTTCGCCTAAGCACCGCTACAGTATTATCGAGGTGGACTATGGTGGAGGGGGGCACCGCACACGTCTAAAAGATCAAACGATCAATTGTTGTGTCTCTAGGGTGCCCCCTGCCCCCGTATATAAAGGAGCAAGGGGGGAGGTGCGGCCGGCCTAGAGGGGGCACGCCAGGAGGAGTCCTACTCCTACCGGGAGTAGGACTCCCTACCTTTTCCTTGTTGGACTAGGAGTGGAGGGGGAAAGAGGAGGGAGAGAGGAAGGAAAGGGGGGCGCCGCCCCCCTCTCGTTGTCCTATTCGGACTAGGGGGGAGGGGCGCGCGGCCCTGCCCTGGCCACCTCTCCTCTTCTCCACAAGGCCCACTATGGCTCATTAAGCTCCCGGGGGGTTCCGGTAAACTTCCCGGTACTCCGGTAAAATCCCGATTTCACCCGGAACACTTCCGATAACCAAACATAGGCTTCCAATATATCAATCTTCATGTCTCGACCATTTAGAGACTCCTCGTCATGTCCGTGATCTCATCCGGTACTCCGAACAACCTTCGGTACATGAAAACATATAAACTCATAATATAATTGTCATCGAAACGTTAAGCGTGCGGACCCTACGGGTTCGAGAACTATGTAGACATGACCGAGACACATCTCCGGTCAATAACCAATAGCGGAACCTGGATGCTCATATGGGTTCCCACATATTCTACGAAGATCTTTATCGGTCAGACCGAATAACAACATATGTTGTTCCCTTTGTCATCGGTATGTTACTTGCCCGAGATTCGATCGTCGGTATCTCAATACCTAGTTCAATCTCATTACCGGCAAGTCTCTTTACTTGTTCCGTAATACATCATCCCGCAACTAACTCATTAGTTGCAATGCTTGCAAGGCTTAAGTGATGTGCATTACCGAGAGGGCCCAGAGATACCTCTCCGACAATCGGAGTGACAAATCCTAATCTTGAAATACGCCAACCCAACAAGTACCTTCGGAGACACCTCTAGATCACCTTTATAATCACCCAGTTACGTTGTGACATTTGGTAGCACACAAAGAGTTCCTCCGGTAAACGGGAGTTACATAATCTCATAGTCATAGGAACATGTATAAGTCATGAAGAAAGCAATAGCAACATACTAAGCGATCGAGTGCTAAGCTAATGGAATGGGTCAAGTCAATCACATCATTCTCCTAATGATGTGATCCCGTTAATCAAATGATAACCCATGTCAATGGCTAGGAAACTTAACCATGTTTGATCAACGTAACTGGGTGGTTCCGGTGTCATTTAGGCTTAAAATGGACGAAAATGTCATATAGGGAATAAAATTTAGAACTTGTGTCAAATAAAGAAGAAAAACTTTCTCAGTGTCAAATAAGGAAGCATATTTTAAGATAGTGTCAAATAAGGAATTTTCTCTTGATCAACGAGCTAGTCAAGTAGAGGCATACTAGTGACACTCTGTTTGTCTATGTATTCACACATGTATTATGTTTCCGGTTAATACAATTCTAGCATTAATACTAAACATTTATCATGATATAAGGAAATAAATAATAACTTTATTATTCCCTCTAGGGCATATTTCCTTCACAACGACCAGACCAAGACGTCATAGAACCCCACCCCTATCAATAAAGCTTTCACCTTATATTCACAATATCTAGATTGCAATCTCAGTTTCTTGCTTATTCTTCATTTGCTCACAGGAAATAGACCCTTGTGGTATGGTTGGTCATGCTCCAGCGTGTTCAATAACCCTCGGAAGTTGGTTTAGCGATCGCTAAGGCGCGACGTCTCGCACATTCATAGTCGGATCATCAAAGTCTTCTCCCACAAAAAATGATAATCACCTTCTGATCGAAAAATGGGACACCTTTGCATCTATTACCACTTCCGTTCGCGGCGGGCTGCTCATGCGTTGAACTCCGACGTCCTCATGCGCATGGGCACTAGCGCAGGCATGAGGACCCTGCGATGGCCAGAGCAAAGGATGGCGGTTGCCTGTATACCTGAAGGACGGGAGCGGAGCGGTCGGAGCTGCGCGGCGGCGCAGGCATGAGGTCCCAATGATGGTCGAGTACCACTCCCAGAGTAGAGGGTGGTGGTTGCTGACGTACCTAAAGGACGAGAGTGGAGCAGCCGGAGCTGCGCGCTGGCGCAGGCATGAGGGCCTAGCGATGGTCGGGTACCACTTCCGGAGTAGAGGGTGGTGGTTGCCGATGTACCTGAAGGACGGTGATACGTCTCCAACGTATCTATAATTTTTTATTGTTCCATGCTATTGTATTATCTGTTTTGGATGTTTTATACGCATTAATATGCTATTCTATATTATTTTTGGGACTAACTTATTAACCTAGAGCCCAGTGCCAGTTTTTGTTTTTTCCTTGTTTTTGAGATTCGCAGAAAAGGAATACCAAACAGAGTCCAAATGGAATAAAACCTCCACGATGATTTTTCTTGGACCAGAAGACACCCTAGAGACTTGAAGATCAAGTCAGAAGAGCTACGAGGCGGCGACAAGGGGGAGGGCGCGCCCCTGCCTTATGGGCCCCTAGTGACTCCCCTGACCTAATTCTATCTCATATATATTCACATATATTCCCAAACCACCAGAAGCATCCACGAAAACACTTTTCCACCGCCGCAACCTTCTGTTCCCGTGAGATCCCATCTTGGGTCCTTTTCTGGCATCCTGCCGCAGGGGGATTCGATCACGGAGGGAATCTACATCAACTCTATTGCCCTTCTGATGAAGTGTGAGTAGTTTACCTCAGACCTATGAGTCCATAGCTAGTAGCTAGATGGCTTCTTCTATCTCTTTGATTCTCAATACCATGTTCTCCTCGATGCTCTTAGAGATCTATCCGATGAAATCTTTTTTTGCGGTGTATTTGTCAAGATCCGATGAATTGTGGATTTATGATCAGCTTATCTATGAATATTATTTGAACCTTCTCTAAATTCTTTTATGCATGATTTGGTATCTTTGTAATTCTCTTTGAACTATCGGTTTAGTTTGGCCAACTAGATTGGTTTTTCTTGCAATGGGAGAAGTGCTTAGCTTTGGGTTCAATTTTGTGGTGTCCTCTCCTAGTGATAGTAGGGGCAGCGAGGCACGTATTGTATTGTTGCCATCGAGGATAAAAAGATGGGGTATACATCATATTGGTTGAGTTTATTCCTCTACATCATGTCATCTTACTTAAAGCGTTACTCTGTTCTTCATGAACTTAATACTCTAGATGCAGGCAGGAGTCGGTCGATGTGTGGAATAATAGTAGTAGATGCAGGCAGGAGTCGGTCTACTTGACATGGACGTGATGCCTATATTTCATAATCATTCCCTTGGATATCGTCATAACTTTGCGCTTTTCTATCAATTGCTCGACAGTAATTTGTTCACCCACCGTATTATTTGCTATCTTAAGAGAAGCCTCTAGTGAAACCTATGGCCCCGGGGTCTATTTTCCATCATATAAGTTTCTATTTTCCTTCATATAAATTTCCGATCTACAATATTATTTTCCAATCTACTATTTTTGCAATCTTTTACTTTCCGATCTATAAACCAAAAATACCAAGAATATTTACCTTACCATTTATATATCTCTATCAGATCTCACTTTTGCAAGTAACCGTGAAGGGATTGACAACCCCTTTATCACGTTGGGTGCAATTTGTTTGATTGTTTGTGCAGGTATTCGGTGATTTATGTGTTGTCTCCTACTGGATTGATACCTTGGTTCTCAAACTGAGGGAAATACTTATCTCTAATTTGCTGCATCACCCTTTCCTCTTCAAGGGAAAAACCAACGCAAGCTCAAGAAGTAGCAGGAAGAATTTCTAGCGCCGTTGCCGGGGAGATCTACGCCAAGTCAAGACATACCAAGTACCCCTCATAAACTTGAAGGAAATATGCCCTAGAGGCAATAATAAAGTTATTATTTATTTCCATATATCATGATAAATGTTTATTATTCATGCTAGAATTGTAATAACCGGAAACATGGTACATGTGTGAATACATAGACAAACAGAGTGTCACTAGTATGCCTCTACTTGACTAGCTCGTTTATCAAAGATGGTTATGTTTCCTAACCATAGACATGAGTTGTCATTTGATTAACGGGATCACATCATTAGGAGAATGATGTGATTGACTTGACCCATTCTGTTAGCTTAGCACTTGATCGTTTAGTATGTTGCTATTGCTTTCTTCATGACTTATACATGTTCCTATGACTATGAGATTATGCAACTCCCGTTTACCGGAGGAACACTTTGTGTGCTACCAAACGCCACAACGTAGCTGGGTGATTATAAAGGTGCTCTACAGGTGTCTCCAAAGGTACTTGTCGAGTTGGCGTATTTCGAGATTAGGATTTGTCACTCCGATTGTCGGAGAGGTATCTCTGGGCCCACTTGGTAATGCACATCACAATAAGCCTTGCAAGCATTGTAACTAATGAGTTAGTTGCGGGATGATGTATTACGCAACGAGTAAAGAGACTTGCCGGTAACGAGATTGAACTAGGTATTGAGATACCGATGATCGAATCTCGGGCAAGTAACATACCTATGACAAAGGGAACAACGTATGTTGTTATGCGGTTTGACCGATAAAAATCTTCGTAGAATATGTGGGAGCCAATATGAACATCCAGGTTCCGCTATTGGTTATTGACCGGATACATGTCTCGGTCATGTCTACATAGTTCTCGAACCCGTAGGGTCCGCACGCTTAAAGTTCGGTGACAATCGGTATTATGAATTTTTGTGTTTTGATGTACCGAAGGTAGTTCGGAGTCCCGGATATGATCACGGACATGACGAGGAGTCTTGAAATGGTCGAGACATAAAGATCGATATATTGGACAACTATATTAGGATACCGGAATCGTTCCGGGTGAGATTGGGAATATACCGGAGCACCGGGAGGTTATCGGAACCCCCCGGGAGGTATATGGGCCTTATTGGGCTTTAGTGGAAAGGAGGGGAAAGGAGCAAGGGAGGTGGCGCCCCCCAAGCCCAATCCGAATTGGGAAGGGGGCCGGCCCCCATTTCCTTCCTCCCTCCTTCCCCTTCCTTCCCTCTCCTACTCCAAGTTGGAAAGGGGGGAATCCTACTCCCGGTGGGAGTAGGACTCCCCTTGGCGCGCCTCTCCCTAGCCGGCCGCCTCCTCCCCCTTGCTCCTTTATATACGGGGGCAGGGGCACCCCATAGACACAAGAATTGATCATTGATCTCTTAGTCGTGTGCGGTGCCCCCCTCCGCCATAATCCACCTCGATCATATCGTAGCAGTGCTTAGGCGAAGCCCTGCGTCGGTAGCATCATCATCACCGTCACCACGCCATCATGCTGATGAAACTCTCTTGTGAAGCTTTGCTGGATCGGAGCTCGCAAGACCTCATCGAGTTGAACGTGTGTAGAACTCAGAGGTGTCATGCGTTCGGTACTTGGATCGGTCGGATCGTGAAGACGTATGACTACATCAACCGCGTTGTGCTAACGCTTCCGCATTTGGTCTACGAGGGTACGTAGACACACTCTCCCCTCTTGTTGCTATGCATCACCATGATCCTGTGTGTGCGTAGGAATTTTTTTAAATTACTACTTTTCACAACAGTGGCATCCAAGCCAGGTTTTATGCGTAGATGTTATATGCACGAGTAGAACACAAGTGAGTTGTGGGCGATACAAGTCATACTGCTTACCAGCATGTCATACTTTGGTTCGGTGATATTGTTGGATGAAGCGGCCCGGACCGACATTACGCGTACGCTTATGCGAGATTGGTTCTACCGACGTGCTTTGGACACAGGTGGCTGGCGGGTGCCAGTTTCTCCAACTTTAGTTGAACCGAGTGTGGCTACGCCCGGTCCGTGAGATGGTTAAAACAGCACTAACTTGACGAACTATCGTTGTGGTTTTGATGCGTAGGTAAGAACGGTTCTTGCTCAGCCCGTAGCAGCCACGTAAAACTTGCAACAACAAAGTAGAGGACGTCTAACTTGTTTTTGCAGGGCATGTTGTGATGTGATATGGTCAAGACGTGATGAGATATAATTGTTGTATGATATGATCATGTTTTGTTAAAGTTATTGGCAACTGGCAGGAGCCTTATGGTTGTCTCTTTATTGCATAAGATGCAAGCGCCATACAATTGCTTTACTTTATCGCTATGCGATAGCAATAGTTGCAAGAGCAATAGTTGGCGAGACGACCATATGATGACACATTGATAGAGATCAAGATGATGAAGATCATGGTGTCATGCCGGTGACGATAGAGATCATGACGGTACTTTGGAGATAGAGATCAAAGGCGCAAGATGATCATGGCCATATCATGTCACATATTTTGATTGCATGTGATGTTTATCCTTTATGCATCTTATTTTGCTTAGTTCGGCGGTAACATTATAAGATGATCTCTCACTAAATATCAAGGTACAAGTGTTCTCCCTGAGTATGCACCATTGCCAAAGTTCGTCGTGCCGAGACACCACGGGTGTGATAAGCTCTACGTTCATCTACAACGGGTGCAAGCCAGTTTTGCACACGCAGAATACTCGGGTTAAACTTGACGAGCCTAGCATGTGTGGATATGGCCTCAAAACACTAAGACCGAAAGGTCGAGCGTGCATTATATAGTAGATATGATCAACATAGTGATGTTCACCATTTAAAACTACTCCATCTCACGTGATGATCGGGCATGGTTTAGTTGATTTGGATCACGTGATCACTTAGATGATTAGAGGGATGTCTATCTAAGTGGGAGTTCTTAAGTAATATGATTAACTGAACTTAAATTTATCATGAACTTAGTCCTGATAGTATTTGCATATCTATGTTGTAGATCAATAGCTCGCACATAGCTTCCCCGTTTATTTTTGATATGTTCCTAGAGAAAAATAAATTGAAAGATGTTAGTAGCAATGATGCGGATTGGATCCGTGATCTGAGGATTATCCTCATTGCTGCACAGAAGAATTATGTCCTTGATGCACCGCTAGGTGACGGACCTATTGCAGGAGCATATGCAGACATTATGAACGTTTGGCAAAGCTCGGTATGATGACTACTTGATTGTTTAGTGCACCATGCTTTACGGCTTAGAACCGGGACTTCAAAAATGTTTTGAACGCCACGGAGCATATAAGATGTTCCAAGAGTTGAAATTGGTATTTCATACTCATGCTCGTGTCGAGAGGTATGAGACCTCTGACATTACTTTGCCTACAAGATGGAGGAGAATAGCTCAACCAGTAAGCATGTGCTCAGATTGTCTGAGTACTACAATCACTTGAATCAAGTGGGAGTTAATCTTCCATATAAGATAGTGATTGACAGAGTTCTCTAGTCACTATCACCAAGTTACTAGAACTTCGTGATGAACTATAATATGCAAGGGATAACGGAAACGATTCCCAAGCTCTTCGTGATGCTGAAATCTATGAAGGTAGAAATCAAGAAAAGCATCAAGTGTTGATGGTTAACAATACCACTAGTTTCAAGAAAAGGGCAACGGGAAGAAGGGGAACTTCAAGAAGAACGGCAAGCAAGTTGCTGCTCAAGTGAAGAAGCCCAAGTCTGGACCTAAGCCTGAGACTAAGTGCTTTTACTGCAAAGGGACTAGTCACTGGAAGCGGAACTTCCCCAAGTATTTGGCAGATAAGAAGGATGGCAAAGTGAACAAAGGTATATAGGATATACATGTTATTGATGTGTACTTCACTAGTGTTTATAGCAACCCCTCAGTATTTGATACTAGTTCAGTTGCTAAGATTAGTAACTCGAAACGGGAGTTGCAGAATGAACAGAGACTAGTTAAGGGTGAAGTGACGATGTGTGTTGGAAGTGGTTCCAAGATTGATATGATCATCATCGCACACTCCCTATACTTTCGGGATTAGTGTTGAACCTAAATAAGTGTTATTTGGTGTTTGCGTTGAGCATGAATATGATTTGATCATGTTTATTGCAATACGGTTATTCATTAAGTTAGAGAATAATTGTTATTCTGTTTACATGAATAAAACCTTCTATGGTTATACACCCAATGAAAATGGTTTGTTGGATCTCGATTGCAGTGATACACATATTCATAATGTTGAAGCCAAAAGATGCAGAGTTGATAATGATAGTGCAACTTATTTGTGGCACTGCCGTTTGGGTCATATTGGTATAAAGTGCATGAAGAAACTCCATACTGATGGACTTTTGGAATCACTTGGTACTTGCAAACCATGCCTTATGGGCAAGATGACTAAAACGCCGTTCTCCGGAACTATGGAGCAAACAACAGATTGGTTGGAAATCATACATAATGATGTATGTGGTCAGATGAATATTGAGGCTCGCGGCGGGTATCGTTATTTTCTCACCTTCACAGATGACTTGAGAAGATATGGGTATATCTAGTTGAAGAAACATAAGTCTGAAACATTTGAAAAGTTCAAAGAATTTCAGAGTGAAATGGAAAATAATCGTAACAAGAAAATAAAGTTTCTACGATCTGATCGTAGAGGCGAATATTTGAGTTACGAGTTTGGTCTTCAATTAAAACAATGTGGAATAGTTTCACAAACTCATGCCACCTGGAACACCACAGCGTAATGGTGTGTCCGAACGTCATAACCATACTTTATTTGATATAGTGCAATCTATGATGTCTCTTACCGATTTACCACTATCGTTTTGGGGTTATCCATTAGAGACAGCTGCATTCACATTAAAAAGGGCACCATCTAAATCTGTTGAGACGACACCGTATGAACTGTGGTTTAGCAAGAAACCTAAGCTGTTGTTTCTTGAAGTTTGGGGTTGCGATGCTTATGTGAAAAAGTTTCATCTTGATAAGCTCAAACCCAAGTTGGAGAAGTGCGTCTTCATAGGATACCCAAAAGTAACTGTTGGGTACACCTTCTATCACAGATCCGAAGGCAAGATATTTGTTGTTGAGAATGGATCCTTTCTAGAGAAGGATTTTGTCTCGAAAGAAGTGAGTGGGAGGAAAGTAGAACTTGATGAGGTAACTGTACTTGCTCCCTTATTGGAAAGTAGTTCATCACAAAAATCTGTTTTGTGACCCCTACACCAATTAGTGGGGAAGCTAATGATGATGATCATGTAACTTCAGATCAAGTTACTACCGAACCTCGTAGGTCAACTAGAGTGAGACCCGCACCAGAGTGGTACGGTAATCCTGTTCTGGAGGTCATGTTAATTGACCATGACGAACCTACGAACTATGAGGAAGCGATGATGAGCCCAGATTCCGCGAAATGGCTTGAGGCCATGAAATCTAAGATGGGATCCATGTATGAGAACAAAGTGAGGACTTTGGTTGACTTGCCCGATGATCGGCAAGCCATAGAAAATAAATAGATCTTCAAGAGGAAGATGGACGCTGATAGTAGTGTTACTATCTACAAAGCTAGACTTGTCGAAAAAGGTTTTGACAAAGTTCAAGGTGTTGACTACGATGAGATTTTCTCACTCGTAGCGATGCTTAAGTCTGTCCGAATCATGTTAGCAAATTGCCACATTTTATGAAATCTGGCAAATGGATGTCAAAACTACATTCCTTAATGGCTTTCTTAAAGAAGAGTTGTATATGATGCAACCAGAAGGTTTTGTCGATCCTAAAGGTGCTAACAAAATGTGCAAGCTCCAGCGATCCATCTATGCACTGGTGCAAGCATCTCAGAGTTGGAATATACACTTTGATGAGTTGATCAAAGCATATAGTTTTATAAAGACTTGTGGTGAAGCCTGTATTTACAAGAAAGTGAGTGGGAGCACTACAACATTTCTGATAAATATATGTGAATGACATATTGTTGATCGGAAATAATGTAGAATTTTTTGAAAGCATAAAGGAGTATTTGAAAGGAGTTCTTCAAATAAAGACCTCGGTGAAACTACTTACATATTGAGCATCAAGATCTATAGAGATAGATCAAGACGCTTAATAAGTTTTTTCAATGAGTACATACCTTGACAAGATTTTGAAGTAGTTCAAAATGGAACAGTCAAAGAAAGAGTTCTTACCTGTGTTACAAGGTGTGAAATTGAGTAAGACTCAAAGCCCGACCACGGCAGAAGATAGAAAGAGAATGAAAGTCATTCCCTATGCCTCAACCATAGTTTCTATAAAGTATGTCATGATGTGTACCAGATCTATTGTATACCCTACACTGAGTTTAGCAAGGGAGTACAATAGTGATCTAGGAGTAGATCACTGGACAACGGTCAAAATTATCCTTAGTGGAATAAGGATATGTTTCTCTATTATGGAGGTGACAAAAGGTTCGTCGTAAAGGGTTACGTCGATGCAAATTTTTTGACTGATCCAGATGACTCTAAGTCTCAATCTGGATACATTTTGAAAGTGGGAGCAATTAGCTAGAGTAGCTCCGTGCAGAGCATTGTTGACATAGAAATTTGCAAAATACATTCGGATCTGAATGTGGCAGACCCGTAGACTAGACTTCTCTCACAAGCAAGACATGATCACACCTTAGTACTCTTTGGGTGTTAATCACATAGCGATGTGAACTAGATTATTGACTCTAGTAAACCCTTTGGGTGTTGGTCACATGACGATGTGAACTATGGGTGTTAATCACATGGTGATGTGAACTATTGGTGTTAAATCACATGGCGATGTGAACTAGATTATTGACTCTACTGCAAGTGGGAGACTGAAGGAAATATGCCCTAGAGGCAATAATAAAGTTATTATTTATTTCCTTATATCATGATAAATGTTTATTATTCATGCTAGAATTGTATTAACCGAAAAAATGATACATGTGTGAATACATAGACAAACAGAGTGTCACTAGTATGCCTCTACTTGACTAGCTCGTTTATCAAACATGGTTATGTTTCCTAACCATAGACATGAGTTGTCATTTTATTAATGGGATCACATCATTAGGAGAATGATGTGATTGACTTGACCCATTCCGTTAGCTTAGCACTTGATCATTTAGTATGTTGCTATTGCTTTCTTCATGACTTATACATGTTCCTATGACTATGAGATTATGCAACTCCCGTTTACCGGAGGAACACTTTGTGTGCTACCAAACGTCGCAACGTAACTGGGTGATTATAAAGGTGCTCTACATGTGTCTCCGAAGGTACTTGTTGAGTTGTCTTATTTCGAGATTAGGATTTGTCACTCCGATTGTCGGAGAGGTATCTCTGGGCCCACTCAGTAATGCACATCATTATAAGCCTTGCAAGCATTGTAATTAATGAGTTAGTTGTGGGATGATGTATTACGGAACGAGTAAAGAGACTTGCCGGTAACGAGATTGAACTAGGTATTAGATACCGACGATCGAATCTCGGGCAAGTAACATAGCGATGACAAACGGAACAACGTATGTTGTTATGCGGTTTGACCGGTAAAAATCTTCGTAGAATATGTAGGAGCCAATATGAGCATCTAGGTTCTGCTATTGGTTATTGACCAGAGACGTGTCTCGGTCATGTCTACATTGTTCTCGAACCCGTAGGGTCCGCACGCTTAAGGTTACGATGACAGTTATATTATGAGTTTATGCATTTTGATGTACCGAAGTTTGTTCGGAGTCCCGGATGTGATCACGGACATGACGAGGAGTCTCGAAATGGTCGAGACATAAAGATTGATATATTGGACGCCTATGTTTGGATACCGGAATGGTTCCGGGTGAGATCGGGAATATACCGGAGCACCGGGAGGTTATCGGAACCCCCCGGGAGGTATATGGGCCTTATCGGGCTTTAGTGGAAAGGAGGGGAAAGGAGCAAGGGAGGTGGCGCTCCCCCCAAGCCCAATCCGAATTGGGAATAGGGATGGCAATGGGTAGGGTATGGGTGGGTACAACCTCCTTCTACCCAAACCCATACCCATAGAAACTTTTTATACCCACCCACTTCAATACCCATGGGTATAAATTGACACCCATGCCCATACCCGTCGGGTATCCTATACCCAATGGGTATCCATTGGGTACAATATATAGCATTCAAATTCTTAAGAGGTAGAGAAATGAGTTCAAAATTCAAGTGATCATGGTAGAGTAGTATAGCACGTATGTGGCCTCCTCCAATGGGTGGCCTCTTGGAGGCATCAGGGGAGTATGAGCAACAGTTGGTGGAAGGCCGATGTAGTGGAAGGCGGTGGTGGGAGTTGGGGATCACTGGATCGAGTGTTCGACAAGAGTCTGGTAGCGAAGAGTCGATATTTCATCTTTTTGAGGAGTCACATAGGACGTAAGAGGAGTGGCGAGCAGGTGATTATGAGCCTATGAGCTATGACTTGTTTAAGGAATACGAGATTTAGGGTTGGACCATATGAGTTGGATGTTAACCCCAGATGTTATAGGAGTTATTTTCATTTATTAATTTTTTCTGGGTATCCATTGGGTTACCCATGGGCACATTTTCTTACCCATGCCCTACCCATATATTTTGCGGGTATGGGTACCCATTACCCGTGGCTAGAAAATCTCTTCAAGTCTTTCCCATACCCATTATTTTCGGGTAGGGTACCCGCGGGTACCCATACCCATGGGCAAAACTACCATCCCTAATTGGGAAGGGGGCGGCCCCCTTTCCTTCCTCCCTCCTTCCTCTTCCTTCCCTCTCCTACTCCAAGTTGGAAAGGGGGGAATCCTAGTCCCGGTGGGAGTAGGACTCCCCTTGGCGCGCCTCTCCCTGGCCGGCCGCCTCCTCCCCCTTTCTCCTTTATATACGGGGGCAGGGGGCACCCCATAGACACAAAAATTGATCATTGATCTCTTAGCCGTGTGCGGTGCCCCCCTCCACCATAATCCACCTCGATCATATCATAGCGGTGCTTACGCGAAGCCCTACAATGGTAGCATCATCATCACCGTCACCACGCCATCGTGCTGACAAAACTCTCCTGTGAAGCTTTGCTAGATTGGAGCTCGCGGGATGTCATTGAGTTGAACGTGTGCAGAGCTCGGAGGCGTCGTGCGCTCGGTACTTGGATCGGCCGGATCGTGAAGACGTACGACTACATTGTTGGGGAACATTGCAGAAAACAAAAAATTTCCTACTCGTTTCACCAAGATCCATCTAGGAGTTCATCTAGCAACGAGTCATCGGATGCATCTACATACCTTTGTAGATCGCGCACGGAAGCGTTCAAAGAACGGTGATGATGTAGTCGAAGACGACGTGATCCAAATCACCGATGACCAAGCGCCGAACGGACGGCACCTCCACGTTCAACACATGTACGGGACGGGAGATGTCTCCTCCTTCTTGATCCAGCAAGGGGGAAGGAGAGGTTGACGAAGATCCAGCAGCACGACGGCGTGGTGGTGGATGCAGGGCGTCACAGTAGCAGGGCTTCGCCTATACTACGAGAGAGAGACGTAACGGGGAGAGAGGGAGGCGCCAGGGGCTGGGGTATGAAGTCCCTCCTCTCCCCCACTATATATAGGGGTGCCAAGGGGGGGCGCCGGCCCTAGTAGATGGATCTACTAGGGGGGGGGGCGGCGGCCAAGGGTGGGGGGCTTGCCCCCCAAGCAAGGGGGCGCCCCCTCTAGGGTTTCCCCTCAACCCTAGCCGCATGGGCCCTAGGGGGGTGGCGCCCCAGCCCACTATGGGCTGGGTTCCCTCCCACTTCAGCCCATGGGGCCCTCCGGGATAGGTGCCCCCACCCGGTGGACCCCCGGGACCCTTCCGGTGGTCCCGGTACAATACCGGTGACCCCGAAACTTGTCCCGATGGCCGAAACAGCACTTCCTATATATAATTCTTTACCTCCGGACCATTCCGGAACTCCTCGTGACGTCCGGGATCTCATCCGGGACTCCGAACAACATTCGGGTTACTGCATATACATATCTTCACAACCCTAGCGTCACCGAACCTTAAGTGTGTAGACCCTACGGGTTCGGGAGACAAGCAGACTTGACCGAGACGACTCTCCGGTCAATAACCAACAGCGGGATCTGGATACCCATGTTGGCTCCCACATGCTCCACGATGATCTCATCGGATGAACCACGATGTCGAGGATTCAATCAACCCCGTATGCAATTCCCTTTGTCAATCGATATGTTACTTGCCCGAGATTTGATCGTCGGTATCCCAATACCTCGTTCAATCTCGTTACCGGCAAGTCACTTTACTCGTACCGTAATGCATGATCCCGTGACCAGACACTTGGTCACTTTGAGCTCATTATGATGATGCATTACCGAGTGGGCCCAGTGATACCTCTCCGTCATACGGAGTGACAAATCCCAGTCTTGATCCATGTCAACCCAACAGACACTTTCAGAGATACCCGTAGTCTACCTTTATAGTCACCCAGTTACGTTGTGACGTTTGGTACACCCAAAGCACTCCTACGGTATCCGGGAGTTACACGATCTCATGGTCTAAGGAAAAGATACTTTGACATTGGAAAACTCTAGCAAACGAACTATACGATCTTGTGCTATGTTTAGGATTGGGTCTTGTCCATCACATAATTCTCCTAATGATGTGATCTCGTTATCAATGACATCCAATGTCCATAGTCAGGAAACCATGACTATCTGTTGATCAACGAGCTAGTCAACTAGAGGCACACTAGGGACATGTTGGTGTCTGTTATTCACACATGTATTACGATTTCCGGATAACACAATTATAGCATGAATAAAGACAATTATCATGAACAAGGAAATATAATAATAATGCTTTTATTATTGCCTCTAGGGCATATTTCCAACATACATCAACTGCGTTGTGCTAACGTTTCCGCATTCGGTCTACGAGGGTACGTAGACACACTCTCCCCTCTCGTTGCTATGCATCACCATGATCCTGTGTGTGTAGGAATTTTTTTTAATTACTACGTTTCCCAACAAAACTCTCATCTCTTGCATTACATTATTTGTCATTTGCCTCTCTTTTTCCTCACCCCCACTGTTGGGTTTCGTAGTAATTTCAAAAAAATTCCTCCGCACACGCAAGATCATGGTGATGTATAGCAACGAGAGGGGAGAGTGTGATCTACGTACCCTTGTAGATCGACAACGGAAGCGTTAACTTGGTTGATGTAGTCGTACGTCTTCATGGCCCGACCGATCAAGCACCGAAACTACGGCACCTCCGAGTTCTAGCACACGTTCAGCTCGATGACGATCCCCGGACTCCGATCCAGCAAAGTGTCGGGGAAGAGTTCCGTCAGCACAACGGCGTGGTGACGATCTTGATGTACTACCATTGCCGGGCTTCGCCTAAGCACCACTACAATATTATCGAGGACTATGGTGGAAGGGGGCACCGCACACGGCTAAGAATATGATCACGTGGATCAACTTGTGTCTCTAGGGGTGCCCCTTGTCTCCGTATATAAAGGCTCAAAGGAGGGGGGCCGGCCGACCATCATAGGGCGCGCCAGGAGGAGTCCTACTCCCTCCGGGAGTAGGACTTCCCCCCTTTCCTAGTTGGAATAGGATTCGTGAAGGAGGAAAGAGAGAGAGAAGGAAGGGGGGCGCCGGCCCCCTCTCTCCTTGTCCTATTCGGACTAAGGGGGGGAGGGGCGCGCGGCCCATCCCTGGCCACCCTCCTATCTCCCACTAAGGCCCACTAAGGCCCATATACCTCCCGGGGGGTTCCGGTAACCTCCCGGTAATCCGGTAAAATCCCGATTTCACCCGGAATGCTTCCGATATCCAAATATAGGCTTCCAATACATCAATCTTTATGTCTCGACCATTTCGAGACTCCTCGTCATGTCCGTGATCACATCCGGGACTCCGAACAAACTTCGGTACATCAAAATGCATAAACTCATAATATAACTGTCATCGTAACCTTAAGCGTGCGGACCCTACGGGTTCGAGAACAATGTAGACATGACCGAGACACGTCTCTGGTCAATAACCAATAGCAGAACCTAGATGCTCATATTGGCTCCTACATATTCTACGAAGATCTTTTATCGGTCAGACTGCATAACAACATACGTTGTTCCCTTTGTCATCGGTATGTAACTTGCCCGAGATTCGATAGTCGGTATCCAATACCTAGTTCAATCTCGTTACCGGCAAGTCTCTTTACTCGTTCCGTAATACATCATCCTGCAACTAACTCATTAGTTGCAATGCTTGCAAGGCTTTAATGATGTGCATTACCGAGAGGGCCCAGAGATACCTTTCCGACAATCGGAGTGACAAATCCTAATCTCGAAATACGCCAACCCAACATGTACCTTTGGAGACACCTGTAGAGCTCCTTTATAATCACCCAGTTACGTTGTGACGTTTGGTAGCACACAAAGTGTTCCTCCGGCAAACGGGAGTTGCATAATCTCATAGTCATAGGAACATGTATAAGTCATGAAGAAAGCAATAGCAACATACTAAACGATCGGGTGCTAAGCTAATGGAATGGGTCATGTCAATCAGATCATTCACCTAATGATGTGATCCCGTCAATCAAATAACAACTCTTTGTCCATGGTTAGGAAACATAACCATCTTTGATTAACGAGCTAGTCAAGTAGAGGCATACTAGTGACATTCTGTTTGTCTATGTATTCACACATGTATTATGTTTCCGGTTAATACAATTCTAGCATGAATAATTAACATTTATCATGATATAAGGAAATAAATAATAACTTTATTATTGCCTCTAGGGCATATTTCCTTCAGTCTCCCACTTGCACTAGAGTCAATAATCTAGTTCACATCGCCATGTGATTCAACACTAAGAGTTCACATCACCATGTGATTAACACCCATAGTTCTCATCGTCATGTGACCTATACCCAAAGGGTTTACTAGAGTCAATAATCTAGTTCACATCATTTATGTGATTAACACCCAAAGAGTACTAAGGTATGATCATGTTTTGCTTGTGAGATAATTTTAGTCAACGGGTCTGTCACATACAGATCCGTAAGTATTTTGCGAATTCTATGTCTACAATGCTCTGCACGGAGCTACTCTAGCTAATTGCTCCCACTTTCAATATGTATCTAGATCGAGACTTAGAGTCATCCAGATCTGTGTCAAAACTTGCATTGACGTAACTTTTTACGACGAACCTTTTGTCACCTCCATAATCGAGAAATATTTCCTTATTCCAGTAAGGATAATTTTGACCAATGTCCAGTGATCTACTCTTAGATCACTATTGTACTTCCTTGCTTAACACAGTGTAGGGTATACAATAGATCTGGTACACATCATGGCATACTTTATAGAACCTATGGTTGAGGCATAGGGAATGACTTTCATTCTCTTTCTATCTTCTGCCGTGGTCGGGTTTTGAGTCTTACTCAATTTCACACCTTGTAACACAGGCAAGAACTCTTTCTTTGACTGTTCTATTTTGAACTACTTCAAAATCTTGTCAAGGTATGTACTCATTGAAAAACTTATCAAGCGTCTTGATCTATCTCTATAGATCTTGATGCTCAATATGTAAGCAGCTTCACCGAGGTCTTTCTTTGAAAAACTTCCTTCAAAACACTCCTTTATGCTTTGCAGAATAATTCTACATTATTTCCTATCAACAATATGTCATTCACATATACTTATCAGAAATGTTGTAGTGCTCCCACTCACTTTCTTGTAAATACAGGCTTCACCGCAAGTCTGTATAAAACTATATGCTTTGATCAACTCATCAAAGCGTATATTCCAACTCCGAGATGCTTGCACCAGTCCATAGATGGATCGCTGGAGCTTGCACATTTTGTTAACACCTTTAGGATCGACAAAACCTTCTGGTTGCATCATATACAACTCTTCTTCCAGAAATCCATTCAGGAATACAGTTTTGACATCCATCTGCCAAATTTCATAATCATAAAATGCGGCAATTGCTAACATGATTCGGACAGACTTAAGCATCGCTACGGGTGAGAAGGTCTCATCGTAGTCAATCCCTTTGAACTTTGTCGAAAACCTTTTTGCGACAATTCTAGCTTTGTAGATAGTAACACTACTATCAACGTCTGTCTTCCTCTTGAAGATCCATTTAATCTCAATGGCTTGCCGATCATTGGGCAAGTCAACCAAAGTCCATACTTTGTTCTCATACATGGATCCCATCTCAGATTTCATGGCTTCAAGCCATTTTGTGGAATCTGGGCTCACCATTGCTTCTTCATAGTTCGTAGGTTCATCATGATCTAACAGCATGACTTCCAGAACAGGATTGCCGTACCACTCTGGCGCGGATCTCACTCTGGTTGATCTACGAGGTTCAGTAGTATCTTGTTCTGAAGTTTCATGATCATTATAATTTGCTTCCTCACTAATTGGTGTAGGTGTCACAGAAACAGTTTTCTGTGATGTATTACTTTCCAATAAGGGAGTAGGTACAGTTACCTCGTCAAGTTCTACTTTCCTCCCACTCACTTCTTTCGAGAGAAACTCCTTCTCTAGAAAGTTTCCGAATTTAGCAACAAAAGTCTTGCCTTCGGATCTGTGATAGAAGGTGTATCCAATAGTTTCCTTTGGATATCCTATGAAGACACATTTTTCCGATTTGGGTTCGAGCTTATCAGGTTGAAGCTTTTTCACATAAGCATCGCAGCCCTAAACTTTCAAAAATGACAACTTTGGTTTCTTGCCAAACCACAGTTCAGATTGTGTCGTCTCAACGGACTTAGATGGTGCCCTTTTTAACGTGAATGCAGCTGTCTTTAATGCATAACCCCCAAACGATAGTGGTAGATCGGTAAGAGACATCATAGATCGCACCATATCTAATAAAGTACGGTTATGATGTTCGGACACACCATTACACTGTGGTGTTCCAGGTGGCGTGAGTAGTGAAACTATTTCACATTGTTTTTTAACTGAAGGCCAAACTCGTAACTCAAATATTTTACTTCTGCGATCATATCGTAGAAAATTTTATTTTTGTTACGATGATTCTCCACTTCCCTATGAAATTCTTTGAACTTTTCAAATGTTTCAGACTTGTGTTTTATCAAGTAGATATGCTCATATCTGCTCAAATCATCTGTGAAGATCAGAAAATAATGATACTTGTCGCGAGCCTCAATATTCATCGGACCACATACATTAGTATGTATGATTTCCAACAAATTTG
Source organism: Triticum urartu (assembly GCF_003073215.2). Classification (NCBI taxonomy): domain Eukaryota; kingdom Viridiplantae; phylum Streptophyta; class Magnoliopsida; order Poales; family Poaceae; genus Triticum; species Triticum urartu. The sequence continues at coordinate 378,636,774 of NC_053027.1, read as the reverse complement.
TTGCTCGCTCCATTGTTCCGAAGAACAGAGTCTTAGTCATCTTGCCCATGAGGCATGGTTCGCAAGCATCAACTGATTCATAATCAAGTGATTCCAAAAGCCCATCAGCATGGAGTTTCTTCATGCGCTTTACACCAATATGACCTAAACGGCAGTGCCACAAATAAGTTTGCACTATCATTATTAACTTTGCATCTTTTGGTTTCAATATTATGTTTATGTGCATCACTACGATCGAGATCCAACGAACTATTTTCATTGGGTGTGTAACCATATAAGGTTTTATTCATGTAAATAGAACAACAATTTATTCTCTTACTTAAATGAATAACCGTATTACAATAAAAATGATCAAATCATATTCATGCTCAACGCAAACACCAAATAACACTTATTTAGGTTCAACACTAATCCCGAAATTATAGGGAGTGTGAGACGATGATCATATCAATCTTGGAACCACTTCCAACACACATTGTCACTTCACCCTTAACTAGTCTCTGTTTATTCTGCAACTCCCGCTTCTAGTTACTAATCTTAGCAACTGAACTAGTATCAAATACTGAGGGGTTGCTATAAGCACTAGTAAAGTACACATCAATAACATGTATATCAAATATACTTATGTTCACTTTGCCATCCTCCTTATCCGCCAATCACTTGGGGTAGTTCCGCTTCCAGTGACCAGTCCCTTTGCAGTAGAAGCACTTAGTCTCAGGCTTAGGACCAGACTTGGGCTTCTTCACTTGAGCAGCAACTTGCTTGCTGTTCTTCTTGAAGTTCCCCTTCTTCCCTCTGCCCTTTTTCTTGAAACTAGTGGTCTTGTCTACCATCAACACTTGATGTTTTTCTCGATTTCTACCTTCGTCAATTTCAGCATTACGAAGAGCTTGGGAATCGTTTCCGTTATCCCTTGCATATTATAGTTCATCACGAAGTTCTACTAACTTGGTGATGGTGACTAGAGAATTCTGTCAATCACTATCTTATCTGGAAGATTAACTCCCACTTGATTCAAGCGATTGTAGTACCCAGACAATCTAAGCACATGCTCACTAGTTGAGCGATTCTCCTCCATCTTTTAGCTATAGAACTTGTTGGAGACTTCATATCTCTCAACTCGGGTATTTGTTTGAAATATTAACTTCAACTCCTGGAACATCTCATATGGTCCATCACGTTCAAAACGTCTTTGAAGTCCCGATTCTAAGCCATTAATCATGGTGCACTAAACTATCAAGTAGTCATCATATTGAGCTAGCCAAACGTTCATAACGTCTGCATCTGCTCTTGCAATAGGTCTGTCACCTAGCGGTGCATCAAGGACATAATTCTTCTGTGCAGCAATGAGGATAAACCTCAGATCACGGATCCAATCCGCATCATTGCTACTAACATCTTTCAACACAATTTTCTCTAGGAACATATCAAAAAATAAACACAGGGAAGCAACAACGCGAGCTATTGATCTACAACATGATTTGCAAAATACTACCAGGACTAAGTTCATGCTAAATTTAAGTTCAATTTAATCATATTACTTAAGAACTCCCACTTAGATAGACATCCCTCTAATCCTCTAAGTGATTACGTGATCCAAGTCAACTAAACCATGTCCGATCATCACGTGAGATGGAGTAGTTTCATTGGTGAACATCACTATGTTGATCATATCTACTATATGATTCACGCTCGACCTTTCGGTCTCCGTGTTCCGAGGCCATATCTATATATGCTTGGCTCGTTAAGTATAACCTGAGTATTCCGCGTGTGCAACTGTTTTGCACCCGTTGTATTTGAACGTAGAGCCTATCACACCCGATCATCACGTGGTGTCTCATCACGAAGAACTTTCGCAACGGTGCATACTCAGGGAGAACACTTCTTGATAATTAGTGAGAGATCATCTTATAATGCTACCGTCAATCAAAGCAAGATAAGATGCATAAAAGATAAACATCACATGCAATCAATATAAGTGATATGATATGGCCATCATCATCTTGTGCTTGTGATCTCTATCTCCGAAGCACCGTCGTGATCACCATCGTCACCGACGCGACACCTTGATCTCCATCGTAGCATCGTTGTCGTCTCGCCAATCTTATGCTTCCACGACTATCGCTACCGCTTAGTGATAAAGTAAAGCATTACAGCGCGATTGCATTGCATACAATAAAGCGACAACCATATGGCTCCTGCCAGTTGCCGATAACTCGGTTACAAAACATGATCATCTCATACAATAAAATTTAGCATCATGTCTTGACCATATCACATCACAACATGCCCTGCAAAAACAAGTTAGACGTCCTCTACTTTGTTGTTGCAAGTTTTACGTGGCTGCTACGGGCTTAAGCAAGAACCAATCTTACCTACGCATCAAAACCACAACGATAGTTTGTCAAGTTGGTGCTGTTTTAACCTTCGCAAGGACCGGGCGTAGCCACACTTGGTTCAACTAAAGTTGGAGAAACTTTCACCCGCTTGCCACCTTTGTGCAAAGCACGTCGGGAGAACCGGTCTCGCATAAGCGTACGCGTAATGTCGGTCCGGGCCGCTTCGTCCAACAATACCGCCGAACCAAAGTATGACATGCTGGTAAGCAGTATGACTTATATCGCCCACAACTCACTTGTGTTCTACTCGTGCATATAACATCAACACATAAAACCTAGGCTCTGATACCACTGTTGGGTTTCGTAGTAATTTCAAAAAAATTCCTACGCACACGCAAGATCATGGTGATGTATAGCAACGAGAGGGGAGAGTGTGATCTACGTACCCTTGTAGATCGACAACGGACCAATAGCGGAAGCGTTAGCACAACGCGGTTGATGTAGTCGTACGTCTTCATGGACCGACCGATCAAGCACCGAAACTACGGCACCTCCGAGTTCTAGCACACGTTCAGCTCGATGACGATCCCCGGACTCCAATCCAGCAAAGTGTCGGGGAAGAGTTCCCTCAGCACGACGGCGTGGTGATGATCTTTATGTACTCCCGGCGCAGGGCTTCGCCTAAGCACCGCTACAATATTATCGAGGACTATGGTGGAAGGGGGCACCGCACACGGTTAAGAATATGATCACGTGGATCAACTTGTGTGTCTAGGTGCCCCTGCCCCCGTATATAAAGGAGTGGAGGAGGGGAGGGCCGGCCCTCTCTATGGCGCGCCCTAGGGGAGTCCTACTCCCACCGGGAGTAGGATTCCCCCTTTCCTAGTCCAACTAGGAGTCCTTCCATGTAGTAGGAGTAGGAGACAAGGAAGGGGAAGAGGGAAGAGAAGGAAGGAGGGGGCGCAGCCCCTCCCCCTAGTCCAATTCGGACTAGGCCTTGGGGGGGGCCTGCCTCTCCCTCTCCCTAAAGCCCAATAAGGCCCATATACTTCTTCCCGTATTCCCGTAACTCCCCGGTACTCCGAAAAATACCCGATCACTCGGAACCTTTCCGATATCCGAATATAGTCGTCCAATATATCGATCTTTACGTCTCGACCATTTCGAGACTCCTCGTCATGTCCCCGATCTCATCCGGGACTCCGAACTCCTTCGGTACATCAAAACTCATAAACTCATAATATAACTGTCATCAAAACCTTAAGCGTGCGGACCCTACGGGTTCGAGAACAATGTAGACATGACCGAGACACGTCTCCGGTCAATAACCAATAGCGGAACCTGGATGCTCATATTGGCTCCTACATATTCTACGAAGATCTTTATCGGTCAGACCGCATAACAACATACGTTGTTCCCTTTGTCATCGGTATGTTACTTGCCCGAGATTCGATCGTCGGTATCTCAATACCTAGTTCAATCTCGTTACCGGCAAGTCTCTTTACTCGTTCCGTAATACATCATCTCGCAACTAACTCATTAGTTGCAATGCTTGCAAGGCTTATGTGATGTGCATTACCTGAGAGGGCCCAGAGATACCTCTCCGACAATCGGAGTGACAAATCCTAATCTCGAAATACGCCAACCCAACATGTACCTTTGGAGACACCTGTAGAGCACCTTTATAATCACCCAGTTACGTTGTGACGTTTGGTAGCACACAAAGTGTTCCTCCGGTAAACGGGAGTTGCATAATCTCATAGTCATAGGAACATGTATAAGTCATGAAGAAAGCAATAGCAACATACTAAACGATCGAGTGCTAAGCTAACGGAATGGGTCAAGTCAATCACATCATTCTCCTAATGATGTGATCCCATTAATCAAATAACAACTCTTTGTCTATGGTTAGGAAACATAACCATTTTTTATTAACGAGCTAGTCAAGTAGAGACATACTAGTGACACTCTGTTTGTCTATGTATTCACACATGTATTATGTTTCCGGTTAATACAATTCTAGAATGAATAATAAACATTTATCATGAAATAAGGAAATAAATAATAACTTTATTATTGCCTCTAGGGCATATTTCCTTCAACAAGAACATACCGAGTCTTGTTGGATCATTCCATCGAACAGGTCGTGGGCATCTAGGCGGCGCCGGTACCCGTGCTTGTCCTCCCCGAACCAGCTGCGGCGAGTGACATACATCCACTGTCGGCATCTGCGTGGGCGGAAAGCTCTTCGGAATGCCCCAATCGACCATCGGATCCTGCTCTGTCCCAACTTGGTCCGACGGCACGATCCTTATCAGCGGCTGGATGGATGGGTGCGGGGTCCCGAGCGCGGCGGGAGAGGGGAGGGAGGGACGTCTGCTCGTCCATGTTCGCATCTGTTCCCTGCAACGCCGACACTTCCCATCTCGCTGCCTCCATCGCCGGCCCCTTCGGGCGACGTTCTATGTCTTGCAGGACGAAGCCGAGGACAGTACACCAATGGACGAGGCAGACATAGCCTCTGTCGCGGAGGTTGGGGACAGGTTGGACGACATCTTGGGCAGTGGATCAGGACCGGTGGTGAGGATGGGGAGCAAGGGTGGCGGACAACGAGGGCTCGGACGCGCGAAAGGTTGGAGTGAGGCGATAGGAGGGGGAAGGGTTTGATGGATTTGGTGCAATCTGAGGTGGGGTAGGCAGGTCGTCTCCGACGTGGCGGATGCGCCAGGGCGCCCAAGCCTCTCTATATCTGCCTCATATTTGGGTTGAATATGAGGGATGCCGGTCAGTTTGGCGTTTGAGGAGCCCGTCTTGGATGATTTTATTTAATCGATCGCTGAGTGGGCCGTCCGCCCGGGAGTTTGAGATGGATTTGGGTGCCTTAGAGCATCTCTAGCAGACCTCTTATAAGGCTATCCCTTATAAGGGGTTTATAGTTCACGGTTTCGCCTGGATAAGGGCCGAAAATAGCTGCGGCAGAACAAAAATCTCAAATGGACCTCTAAAATTTGAAAATAAAATTTCGCGTGAGAGAAGAACATAAGCAGTAGAACTAGGTGCATCCATACATAGTTGATTTACGTATACTAGATCGGAGGAGGCCGCCTACCCCTAACCCTAATGCCCAAAATGTATCTCTCCGGAGCCCTTCGGGTGCGGTGACGGAGATCAGCAATCGTCATCGTCAGAGGTGAGGTCGACAAAGATGGCATCTTGCGTGGTGGCTTCGCGGCGCCACGTGGCCATGTTGTCGTAGAAATCGCATGCCCTCGTGAGCCCCTGCTCGTACGGGACGGCGTCAAGTTCCTCGTCCTGGCGGCGGCGCTGCGCCGCCTCCTCCTCCCCCCGCGCACTGCGCGCGAATATGGCTGCCTCGATGGCATCCACATCGGAAGGGGGATCCTCCGGCCTGACGACGTCGGTGCTGCGCCTCCATCTTCACCGCGCGGAGCGGCGGGAGCTCCTCCAGCTTCCTCTTCACCGGCTGGAGCGGCATACGTGAGCTAGCCGACGCGGCGAAGCTGCCCGCGCCGGAGGATAGCCGAGTCTGCCGTCGGTCGTACTCCTCCGTCTTGGGGTGGAGGAGGGACGGCGACGGCTCAAGGCTTCGGTTCGTGTACGCCGGGCGGACCGCTTCGTCGTCACGTCGGCGGCGACGGAGCGCTTCCGCTCGGGGTCCTCGCCACCGCTGGCGCCGCGGCCAGAGATCCACATTCCGCGCCACATGGTAGTTGATCTGTCGGCGATAATGGAGTGGGGCGGCAGATTTGGGTTGCCGGCGCGAGAAATTAGAGGGGAAAGGGAGGACTACAGCGGCGGGGGAATAGGGTTTCGCCCCGTTTACCGGCCGTGGACCTGCAGGTATATTGATGGGAGGGAGGGGGTGTGAGCCACTGTAAACCTTTTATGGGCCTGAGCGACTATACGGGGTCTGGTCTGATCCAAAAAAGAGGCCAAATTCATGTAGTCGTCGAAATTATACGGGCCAGATGCTTTTACAGCGTCTGCTAGAGATGCTCTTAGATGCTCGGTACTTAAAGTACTTTGTATTGAAGCACTGTTCAAATCATCTCGCTCTACTCGGGCAATTCAAGTTTAGTCTTGATGGTGCAAACCTAACCTTGGCTCTACAAAGCTGATTGTGGATGCTACATACCACCCAGATAATGGATCTCGTTGTAGGCATTTCCACCTTCTCTACCAAACACTTTTAACTATTATAATTTCTATAATATTTTTAAAAAATCAAAAAATATGAAAGCATTCTCCGAGACAAATACAATTCAAATTTATGAAGGATTTTCGAATGTGCAATGAAAATACTCCGCCCGCCATGCCGTCAATCCAGCATGACTGAACCCAGCCTCGCCCAGCCTCATTGTCTCGAAGAAAAACCTCGCCCAACCACTTCCATGTGGCGACGAAAAGGGCAACTCGATTTTGTCCAATCATCCACCGCAGTCAGTGCTTGAGCCACCGTTGGCACTCCGCACTGGGGAGCTTTCAATAATGCTAAATGTACAAAGAGTTACACGTAATTACACGCTGACTAGGATTTTTTTTTAACTAACTACTCCCCCCTGATTTTCATGGGGATGGACCTCTCCTCCCCCTTAACCTTCAATCACAACCCACCTGTTTGTAAAATCCATGTAAACTTATGTATGTGTAGCATTACTCGGGGAGCTTCCTTCAGCAGGTGTTTTTTGAAAAGGAAATTATGCAAACACATGTGGACACACACACACACTAAACAGAGATCACAAGTTTTTAAGATGGACGATATATCGATGGGAATGTCTATGTCAGACGGGTACGAATGACGTCAAATTTGACTTTTGGTTTCTCGTGGGCATGTGACACTACCACTTTCCTATCCACCCAATCATGTGTTGTCCCTCCGGCTATTTATACGGTTACTTCATATCGCGAGTCCAACTTGGCCACCAATTTGACCAAAGAAAATGTACCATACAACATATAATTATAAGATTAATTTGGGGAATGAAAAGTGATCTTGTATTTTTGCACTTTTCGAATTTGTTTAGTGGTATTTTGTACATAAAAATTTAGAGGGAATACTTATAAAACACCTCTAGTTAAATTTTACCTTGCTCAAATTAGAGGGAATACTTATAAAAACACCTCTAGTTTTTTGCACTCAGGAACAGGAAGCAACAAAAAAGAACCCCCTCTGGTCGTATAGGTGAATTTCTTGCTTCCTGAGACCTACCGTCAAAACAAAAGTGACTTATTTGAGATAGTTACGATGATCCGCGCGACAGATTCTTCTAGTGATATCTTGATGTGCTGCTGTACAAGATTACAAGCTTTGAGATATCCATTGTGTTGTAAAATGTGAATTGTACGGCTGCCACTAAACAGCACAACAGCCATGCATACTATACCCTTTGGCAACTTTTAGTGATGGAGTAGCGGCGTGTCACGTAAATGCACGACTTTTCTGATGCCCATATCCTCTCCTGTAGATTGTTCCTCGCCTCATTCTGAGTGCTGTCCTCTCGAGTGCGGAAACAACAATACAATATTGGCCGCCAAGAAACTTTTGCCTTGCAGAAAGCATCCATCTTTCATGGCCCCAAAATGACAGCAATACCTTGCAATGCTTCCATGTTTGCCCATATAGAGTAGATAATGCTCCGAGAAATGCGGCCACTTTGAAATATTTTCACCAGCTTCGAGTTCGAGGGCTCAGCGACAGTACAACCACCATTGTCTCGACACTGCGGTTGGAGAGAAGAACAAAATTAAGTGCGACATGGCGGTGAGTATGAGCATGATTCCCAAGCTGCATGCGAGCGGCGTCTGCCGTCCCATCAGCGTCAATATAACCAGCAAACCTCGTCACGGGCGCTAGTTTCATGCGGCCCCCGGCATGCATCAGAAATCACCCCCACAACTGACTCTGCATGTGCAACCAAGCAAAGGAAAGCAATAGTTTAGCTTGCTTGCACTGCACAACGGAACGGCCATTTCTACTGTTCACGCGTACCCCGAGCTGGCTGGCTCCTAGTCCTAGTCCCTTGCCTGCGCAGCGCACGCGAAAAACGCTGTGCATCTGACATTCCGATGCAAGCGCGCGCAGGCAGACGGCTACGAATTCGCAATTTGAGTCCTCATCATTTAATCCCAAAAGGCGGCGGACCCGCCGGGCAAAAGCACCCAAAAGTAACTGTAGCTGCCGCTGCCGCTGCGCTGCTCCTGTTCTGCTCGCTGACAGAAAGAGGGAATCCATGGCTAGTAGCTCCGCATGTGACCGAGCAAAGGTGGCGCCTCGTGCAGTTTCATCCCATCGGCCGTGCCGTCGACTAGCGGAAGGCAACGTTCCCGCGCGCGCATATGCTGCTGCTGCTGCTGCTGCTAGCGCTAGGTGCACTGCTGGGGTGGGCGTAGGCGCCGTCACTGTTCACCGTGCTGGCCGGGAGTGCCTGGACCGGGGACTGCGCGCTCCCAGGGAAGCGTTGGAGGCAGCGACGCATGTGCGGAGTAGTAGTACTGTGGGCAACAGTCCGCTCGTCGGATGGACCGTCCATCCCGTGGTGGCGGTACGGCGACGAATGTTGGGCCTCCACCTCGTCCTCCTGCACTTGCAGTTCCTACCTCCCCCTCTTGGAAGGGCGTGTGGTTCCGTTGGGTTTCTTCGTCGTCTTCTACCGGAGGAAATGCTAGCTCTGCTCGTCGAAAGCAACAAGGAGACTTTTCTTTTTTGCGGGGAAAAAGCAACAAGGAGACGGTTCTGTTCATTTTTGGTTCTACGGTCAGAGGGAGCAGACTGGGCAGTGATCTCTAAAGCAATGCCCCCCACACGGTGGGGTTTGTAAGAGTAACTCGGATTCGAGCCCGTAGAAAAATGAATAAAGAGGCAGAGATTAGTAGAATTACTAGAATGACACGCACGCTTTGCCGCGCCGAGAACTCACATTGATCATTGCTGGAAAGTTGCAAACCAATCTGTAATTGAATGGTTAGAAGAATAGTGATATCCCCAATCTATCAGGGTTCAAGTCCCGGTGCTTGCGACTCGATCTCTCGGAGGTGCTCATAAGGATTGATTGTGCGTGTGTGCCTTCACAGGGGTGAGCGTATGCACGTTCATACGAGCGTCTGCGTCTGTCCTGTGTTCGAATAAAATTACTGATTTTTTTTTAAAAAAAGGCAAAAGATTTGTCTCATCAATTAATTAAGAAGAAGGGAGCTGAGAGTTAATTTCAGAAAAAACGATAAAAGCCAATACAAACAACCCAAAGACATACTACTCACACAACATGAAGCACCATGAGTGCACATATGGCCCTCCTAGTGCACAACCGCGACACTGGACACTTGTGCAACACAACAAAGCTCCGGACAAGAACATCGCCCACGATAAAAACAAAGCACCCTCCTATTGGGGAACGTTGCGTGGGAAACAAAAGATTTTCTATGCTCACCAAGATCAATCTAGGAGATGAACATCTACGAGAGGAGAGATTGCATCTACATACCCTTGTAGATCGCTAAGCGGAAGCGTTAAGAAACGCGGTTGATGTAGTCGAACGTCTTCGCGATCTAATCACGATCCGTCCCGCGAACTCCGATCCAAGTACCGAACGGACATCACCTCCGCGTTCAACACACATACGGCTTGATGACGCCTTCACCTCCTCAATCCAGCGCGATGGTGAAGTAGTAGCTCGACTCCTCCGGCAGCACGACGGCGTGGTGGCGATGATGGTGATGGAATCTCAGGAGAGCTTCGCTAAGCACTGCGGAGAGGAAGATGGCTACGAGGGAGAGGAGAGGCAGCGTCGTGGCGTGGCGCGGAGATGTGCTCAAGAGGTGCGTATGCCCTCTCTCTACCTCTCTATATATAGGGGGAAGGGAGGAGGCGGGGGTGCCCTAGATCCCATCTATGGGGGGCGGCCATATGGGGAAACCCTAGATGGGTTTTGGGCGCCTCCCCCGGGAGCCTTGGCCCCCAAGGCAAAGGGGTTGGCTGCCCTAGGGGGGCGCCCCCACCCCTTCTGGTTATGTGGGATGGGGTGAGGGGGCGCACAGCCCCTTAGTGGGCTGGCTTGCCCCCTCCCCTTGGCCCATGAGGCCCCCCAACACTTGTCGGGGCCCTCCGAAACACCTTTCGGTCATGCTGGTCATCACCCGGTATCCCAGGAATAATTCCGGACTCCAATACCCTTTGTCTTATATATCGATCTTTGTCTCCGGACCATTTCAGAGTTCCTCGTCATGTCCTGGAACTCATCCGGGACTCCGAACAACCTTCAGTAACCACCACAATGACTCAACTATACTTATATCGTCACCAAACATTAAGTGTGTAGACCCTGCGGGTTCGAGAACTATGCAGACATGACCGAGACACCTCTATGACCAGTAACCCATAGCGGGACCTGGATGCCCATATTGGTTCCTACATATTCTACGAAGATCTTATCAGTCGAAACCTCGATGTCAAGGATTCAGCTAATCCCGTATGTAGTTCCCTTTTCTCTATCGGTATGTTACTTGCTCGAGATTCGATCGTCGGTATGTCCATACCTAGTTCAATCTCGTTACTGGCAAGTCTCTTACTCGTTCCATAATACAAGATCCCGTGGCTAACTCATTAGTCACATTGCTTGCAAGCTCATTGCGATACTGTATTACCGAGTGGGCCCTGAGATACCTCGCCGTCATACGAAGTAACAAATCTCAGTCTTGATCCATGCCAAACAGACACCTTCGGAGATACCTGTAGAGCACCTTTATAGTCACCTAGTTACGTTGTGACGTTTTGTACACACAAGGTACTCCTCCGGTGTCAGTGAGTTGCATGATCTCATGGTCATAGGACATATACTTGACATGCAGAAAACGATAGCAATAAACTTGACATGATCATATGCTACATTCATAGTCCGGGTCTCGTCCATCACATCATTCTCCTAATGATGTGATCCCATTATCAAATGACAACTCATGTCTATGAATAGGAAACCATAGCCATCTTTTATCAACGAGCTATCCCAGTAGAGGCTTACTAGGGACGTGTTGTTGTCTATGTATCCACACATGCATTTGAGTTTCCGGTCAATACAATTATAGCATGGATAATAAACGATTATCATGAACAAGAAAATATAATATAACCACTTTATTATTGCGTCTAGGTCTTATTTCCAATAGTCTCCCACTTGCACTAGAGTCAATAAGGAAGACCATCGCTCGTCCCTGACAGCGACTCATAAGGAAGACAATCAATAAATAAATCATGCTCCGACTTCATCACATAACGGTTCACCATATGTGCATGCTACGGGAATCACAAACTTTAACACAATTATTTCTCAAATTCACAATTAACCACTAGCATGACTCTAATATCACCATTTTATATCTCAAAACAACCATAAAGAATCAAACTTCTCATAGTATTCAATGCACTTTATATGAAAGTTCTTATTATATCCCTCGTTGATGCCTATCATATTAGGACTAAATTTATAACCAAAGCAAATCACCATGCTGTTTAAAGACTCAAAATAATATAAGTGAAGCATGAGAGTTCAACAATTTCTATAAAATAAAACCACCGCCGTGCTCTAAAAAGATATAAGTGAAGCACTAGAGCAAAATTGCCTAGCTCAAAATATATAAGTGAAGCACATAGAGTATTCTAATAAATCACGATTCATGTGTGTCCCTCTCAAAAGGTGTGTACAACAAGGATGATTGTGGAAAACTAAAAAGCAAAGACTCAAATCATATAAGACGCTCCAAGCAAAACACATATCATGTGGTGAATAAAAATATAGCCTCAAGTAAAGTTACTGATAGACGAAGACGAAAGAGGGGATGCCTTCCGGGGCATCCACAAGCTTAAGCTCTTGGTTGTCCTTGAGTATTACCTTGGGGTGCCTTGGGCATCCCCAATCTTAGGCTCTTGACACTCCTTATTCCATAGTCCATCAAATCCTTACCCAAAACTTGAAAACTTCACAACACAAAACTCAACAGAAAATCTCATAAGCTTCGTTAGTATAAGAAAATAAATCTTCACTTTTGGTACTGTTGTGAACTCATTCTTTATTTATATTGGAGTAATATCTATTGTATTCCAACTTTTCCATGGTTCATACCCCCCGATACTACTCACAGAATCATCAAAATAAGCAAACAACACATAAAAAATAGAATCTGTCAAAAACAGAGCAGTCTATAGTAATCTGCAACTCTCGAATACTTTTGTAACTCCAAAAATTCTAAAAAATTAGGAAAACACAAGCAATTTGTTTATTAATCTTCTGAAAAAGAATCAGTATTTTATCATGCTTATGTTAAAAATGAGAATTATTTCCTGAGTGCAAAAGATTCTGTTTTTCAGCAAGATCAAATCAACTATCACCGTAAGCCATCTGAAAGGTCTTACTTGGCACAAACGCTAATTAAAACACAAAAATCTAACCAGAGGCTAGATGAATTATTTATTACAAAACAGAAAGTAAATATATTGGGTTGTCTCCCAACAAGCGCTTTTCTTTAAAGCCTTTTAGCTAGGCATTGAGATTTCAATGATGCTCACACGAAAGATAAGAATTGAAGAGCATCATATAACACGTGACAAACACATCTAAGTCTAACATACTTCCTATGCATGGGCATTATATAAGCAAACAAATTATGAAGACAAGCAAAAACTAGCATATGAGAGGAAGAAGAAAGAAACAATAGCAATCTCAACATAATGATGATCACTAGACCAACTGTTCAAGACATGACACCATTGGTTTACAAAGCAGAGAGAAACATTATAGCGGCCATGTCCTTGATGTCATATGTTGGCAAACTGGCCCTCATGAACTCGATGATCACCTCTCTGATTATGTTCTCTATGGGCACCATTAGGCTCCCCCAAAAAATTGTGGCTCAACTAGATAAGATCAGAAGACACTACTTGTGGAGGAAAAGGACTGATGATGGGATCAAATGCAACTCTCTTGCGGCCTGGGACATGGTGTGCAGACCAAAGAAGAGTGGAGGCTTGGGGATCATTAATTTACGTGTTCAAAACGATGCCTTGCTGCTCAAGTTCCTTCATAAGTTCTACAACAGACAAGATATACCCTGGGTAAACTTAATTTGGGAATCTTATTACAACAGCTCAGTCCCTCATGCCCAAGACCCTTGTGGTTCTTTTTGGTGGAAAGATCTAATCCAACTCATGCCCGTCTATAGAGGAGTGACAACAGTTCAAACAGGGGCTGGGTCTTCGGCCCTCTTCTGGAAAGATAATTGGAACCAATCAATTTATGCCGAAGAATATCCCAGGGGCTTCTCCTACACATTAAATGAAGACATCTCGGTTAAAGACCTCCCGACGTCTGCTGACTTGCATGTGAACTTTCAACTTCCACTCTCAATACAGGCAAGGGATGAACTGCGATCGATTCAATCTGAGGTGGCCACGGTCACCCCACTTAACATACATGACACCTGGAAATGCGTCTGGGGGTGACACTTTTAAGACCACTGCCTACTACAGTTTCTTCTTTAGAGAGGTGGTTGCACATGAGGCATTCAAGTGGCTGTGGAAAGACAAATGCATACCCAAGATCAAAGTTTTTGGGTGGTTCCTATTGTCTGATCGCCTCAATACTAGAAACATGCTCAAAAGACGACACTACAATATTGGTACCAACCTAGACTACCTTCTTTGTGGCCAGCATGTAGAGGAAACCGTGGAACATTTATTCTTTGATTGCGCTTTTAGCCAAGAATGTTGGAGAACCCTTGGATTCCACTGGTCCACGCATAACCATAGACCACAAATGATAAGTCACCAGAAAAACCTTCACCCCGGAAAGATGTGGATGGATATTTTCTTGATCTATGCTTGGAGCCTCTGGAAAGAATGCAACAACCACCATTTCAGAAAGGTGAATGTTGGGGAACGTAGTATTTCAAAAAAATTCCTACGATCACGCAAGATCTATCTAGGAGATGCATAGCAATGAGAGGGGGAGAGTATGTCTACGTACCCTCGTAGACCAAAAGCGGAAGCATTATGAAACACGGTTGATGTAGTCGAACGTCTTCGCGATCCAACCGATCAAGTACCAAACGCACGACACCTCCGTGATCTGCACACGTTCAGCTCGGTGACGTCCCTCGTACTCTTGATCCAGCAGAGGCCGAGGGAGAGTTTCGTCAGCACGACGACGTGATGACGGTGATGATGAAGTTACCGATGCAGGTCTTCGGCTAAGCACTACAACGATATGACCGAGGTGGAAACTTGTGGAGGGGGGCACCGCACATGGCTAAGACAACTGTCAACTTGTGTGTCTATGGGGTGCCCCCCTCCCCCGTATATCAAGGAGGGGAGGGCCGGCCCTCTCTATGGCGTGCCCAAGGGGGAGTCCTACTCCCAGCAGGAGTAGGTTTCCCCCCTTCCCTAGTTGGAGTAGGAGAAGAATTAAGAGGGGGAGAGAGGGAAGGAAAGGGGGGGGGCACCCAATTCAGATTGGGTTTGGGGGGGGCATGCCCTCCACATGGCCGCCTCCTCCTCTCTCCCACTAAGGCCCAATAAGGCCCATTGACTCCCCGGGGGGTTCCGGTAACCCCCCGGTACTCCGGTAAATGCCCGAACTCATCCGGAACCATTCCGATGTCCAAACATAGCCTTCCAATATATCAATCTTTATGTCTTGACCATTTTGAGACTCCTCGTCATGTCTGTGATCACATCCGGGACTCCGAACTACCTTCGGTACATCAAAACACATAAACTCATAATACCGATCGTCATCGAACGTTAAGCGTGCGGACCCTACGGGTTCGAGAACTATGTAGACATGACCGAGACTCATTTCCGGTCAATAACCAACAGCGGAACCTGGATGCTCATATTGGTTCCTAAATATTCTACGAAGATCTTTATCGGTCAAACCGCATAACAACATACGTTGTTCCCTTTGTCATCGGTATGTTATTTGCCCGAGATTCGATCGTCGGTATCTCAATACGTAGTTCAATCTCGTTACCGGCAAGTCTGTTTACTCGTTCCGTAATGCATCATCCCGCAACTAACTCATTAGTCACATTGCTTGCAAGGCTTATAGTGATGTGCATTACTGAGAGGGCCCAGAGATACCTCTCCAACAATTGGAGTGACAAATCCTAATCTCGATCTATGTCAACTCAACAGACACCATCAAAGACACCTGTAGAGCATCTTTATAATCACCCAGTTACATTGCGACGTTTGATAGCACACTAAGTGTTCCTCCGTGAAAGGATCGATATAGTTGACTAGAGGGGGGGGGTGAATTGGCAACTAACAATTTTTAGCTTTTCTTTACCAATTTAAACTTTGCATCAAAGTAGGTTGTCTAGATATGCAACTAGATGAGCAACCTATGTGATGCAACAACAATAAGTAAACAAGTGAGCAAGGGAAGTAACACAAGATAAGCTTGCACGAGTAAAGGGATGAGATAACCAAGAGTGGAGTCGGTGAAGACGAGGAGGTGTTACCGAAGTTCCTTCCCTTTGAGAGGAAGTACGTCTCCGTTGGAGCGGTGTGGAGGCACAATGCTCCCCAAGAAGCCACTAGGGCCACCGTATTCTCCTCACGCCCTCACACAATGCGAGAAGCCGTGATTCCACTATTGGTGCCCTTGAAGGCGGTGACCGAACCTTTACAAACAAGGTTGGGGCAATCTCCACAAATTAATTGGAGGCTCCCGACAACACCACGAAGCTTCACCATATGGTTCCGCGTTGACCTCAACCGTCTAGGATGCTTAAACACCCAAGAGTAACAAGATCCGTGAGGGATTAGTGGGGGGATCAAATATCTCTTGGTGGATGTGTAGATCTAGGCCTTCTCAACCAATCCCTAGGAGATCAACAAGTTTGATCACCTAGGGAGAGAGATCGGGCGAAAATGGAGCTTAGAGGTGTGATATGTCTCCAACGTATCTATAATTTTTTTATTGTTACATGCTATATTATATTCTGTTTTGGACATTATTGGGCTTTATTATACACTTTTATATTATTTTTGGGACTAACCTATTAACCGGAGGCCCAGCCCAGAATTGCTGTTTTTTTTTGCCTATTTTAGGGTTTCGCAGAAAAAGAGTATCAAACGGAGTCCAAACGGAATGAAACCTTCGGGAACGTGATTTTCGGAACGAACATGATCTAGAGGACTTGGACCCTACGTCAAGACATCAACCAGGAGGCCACGAGGTAGGGGGCGCGCCTACCCCCCTGGGCGCGCCCTCCACCCTCGTGGGCCCCTTGTTGCTCCACCGACGTACTCCTTCCTCCTATACATACGTACGTACCCCCAAACTACCAGAGACGGAGCCAAAACCCTAATTCCACCGCCGTAACTTTTTGTATCCATGAGATCCCATCTTGGGGCCTTTTCCGGAGCTCCGTCGGAGGGGGCATCGATCACGGAGGGCTTCTACATCAACACCATAGCCCCTCCGATGAAGTGTGAGTAGTTTACTTCAGACCTACGAGTCCATAGTTATTAGCTAGATGGCTTCTTCTCTCTTTTTGGATCTCAATACAAAGTTCTCCCCCTCTCTTGTGGAGATCTATTCGATGTAATCTTCTTTTGGGCTGTGTTTGTTGAGACCGATGAATTGTGGGTTTATGATCAAGTTTATCTATGAACAATATTTGAATCTTCTCTGAATTCTTTTATGTATGATTAGTTACCTTTGCAAGTCTCTTCGAATTATCAGTTTGGTTTGGCCTACTAGATTGATATTTCTTCCAATGGGAGAAGTGCTTAGCTTTGGGTTCAATCTTGCGGTGTCCTTTCCCAGTGACAGTAGGGGCAGTAAGGCATGTATTGTATCGTTGCCATCGAGGATAACAAGATGGGGTTTATATCACATTGCATGACTTTATCCCTCTACATCATGTCATCTTGCTTAAAGCGTTACTTTGTTCTCTTGAACTTAATACTCTAGATGCATGCTGGATAGCGGTCGATGTGTGGAGTAATAGTAGTAGATGCAGGCAGGAGTCGGTCTACTTGTCTCGGACGTGATGCCTATATACATGATCATACCTAGATATTCTCATAACTATGCTCAATTCTGTCAATTGCTCAACAGTAATTTGTTCACCCACCGTAAGTACTCATGCTCTTGAGAGAAGCCACTAGTGAAACCTATGGCCCTCGGCTCTATCTTCCATCATATTAATCTTCCAATACTTAGTTATTTATTGCCTTTTATTTTACTTTGCATCTTTATCATAAAAATACCAAAAATATTATCTTATCATATCTATCAGATCTCACTCTCGTAAGTGACCATGTAGGGATTGACAACCCCTTATCGCGTTGGTTGCGAGGATTTATTTGTTTGTGCAGGTGCGAGGGACTCGTGCGTGGCCTCCTACTGGATTGTTACCTTGGTTCTCAAAAACTGAGGGAAATACTTATGCTACTTTGCTGCATCACCCTTTCCTCTTCAAGGGGAAACCAACGCAAGTGCTCAAGAGGTAGCAAGAAGGATTTCTGGCGCTGTTTCCAGGGAGGTTCACGCAAGACAAGTCAAGATTTGTCTCCTGACAATGAGTCATTTTTGGCATCGTTGCCGGGGAGGTCTACGCAAAAGTCAACACACCAAGTAACCATCACAAACCCTTATCTCCCGCATTACATTATTTGCCATTTGCCTCTCGTTTTCCTCTCCCCCACTTCACCCTTGCAGTTTTGTTCGCCCTCTCTATCTCCATCCTCCCTCTCTTTCTACGTTTGCCTCTTTTTGCCCGTCTCTCGTTTGCTTGTGTGTTGGATTGCCTGCTTGCCACGATGGTTCTACCTAGATTTGGTGATCTTCACCTTAAAAGGTTAGAAGAGATCGAAAGCAACATCAGGAGTTTTATGGTTTTACAATTTGAGCATAATAATTTATTTAGAAATGAGCTTAAAGAACAAAAAAAATTATGGGTTATATGAATAAAGAGCTCGATGATATGTCTAAAGAATTTGATGGTTTGAAATCTCAGATTGCTCATCTTGAGAAGTTAATAGCTGAAGTTTCGGATAAGCAAGCCACTTTAGTTAATAAGATGGCCGCTAAGCTAGAATTTTTTTGGAAGATAAAGATGAAGATCTAAAAGTTATTGATGTGTACCCTATTAAATCTTTGTTTTGCAATATGAATCTTGATAATGATGGGACTGAATATGATCCACCTTTGCCTAGATGGCGTTTCAAAAATTCGGAGTCTTTAGATCTTGATGCTAAAATTGTTAAAAGTGGGATTGAAGAAGTCAAAAATTTAAATAGTAATGAACCCACTATTTTGGATTTCAAGGAATTTAATTGTGATAATTGCTCTTTGATAGATTGTATTTCATTGATGCAATCCGTGCTAAATTCTCCTCATGCTCATAGTCAAAATAAAGCTTTTACTAAACATATCGTTGATGCTTTGATGCAATCTTATGAAGAAAAACTTGAGTTGGAAGTTTCTATCCCTAGAAAACTTTATGATGAGTGGGAACCTACTATTAAAATTAATTAAAGATCATGAATGCTATGCTTTGTGTGATTTGGGTGCTAGTGTTTCCACGATTCCAAAGACCTTGTGTGATTTGCTAGGTTTCCGTGATTTTGATGATTGCTCTTTAAACTTGCACCTTGCGGATTCCACTATTAAGAAACCTATGAGAAGAATTAATGATGTTCTTATTGTAGCAAATAGGAACTATGTGCCCGTAGATTTTATTGTTCTTGACATAGATTGCAATCCTTCATGTCATATTATTCTTGATAGACCTTTCCTTAGAACGATTGGTGCAATTATTGATATGAAGGAAGGGAATATTAGTTTCCAATGTATGTTAAGGAAAGGAATGGAACACTTTCCTAGAAATAAAATAAAATTACCATATGAATCTATTATGAGAGCCACTTATGGATTGCCTACCAAAGATGGCAATACCTAGATCTATCCTTGCTTTTATGCCTAGCTAGGGGCGTTAAACGATAGCGCTTGTTGGGAGGCAACCCAATTTTATTTTTATTCCTTGCTTTTTTGCTCCTGTTTAGTAATAAATAATTTATCTAGCCTCTGTTTTGTTTGTGTTTTTTGTGTTTAATTAGTGTTTGTGCCAAGTAGAACCGTTGGGAAGACTTGGGCAAAGTCTTTTTAATCTTGCTGTAAAAAACAGAAACTTTAGCGCTCACGAGAATTGCTGCCATTTTTATTTGGAAATTGATATTTAGTTAATTCTTTTTGCAGATTATTAATAGATAAATTCCTCACGTCCATAAATTTATTTTAGAATTTTTTGTGTTCCATATCTTGTGTTAGCTACAGATTACTACAGACTGTTCTGTTTTTGACAGATTCTGTTTTTCGTGTGTTGTTTGCTTATTTTGATGAATCTATGGCTAGTAAAATAGTTTATAAACCATAGAGAAGTCGGAATACAGTAGGTTTAACACCAATATAAATAAATAATGATTTAATTACAGTACCTTGAAGTGGTGTTTTGTTTTATTTTGCTAACGGAGCTCACGAGATTTTCTACTTTAAATTTTGTGTTGTGAAGTTTTCAAGTTTTGGGTAAAGATTTGATGGATTATGGAACAAGGAGTGGCAAAAGCCTAAGCTTGGGGATGCCCATGGCACCCCCAAGATAATCTAAGGATACCTAAAAGCCAAAGCTTGGGGATGCCCCGGAAGGCATACCCTCTTTCGTCTACTTCCATCGGTAACTTTACTTGGAGCTATATTTTTATTTACCACATGATATGTGTTTTGCTTGGAGCGTCTTGTATTATTTGAGTCTTTGTCTGTTATTTTTCCATAATCATCCTTTCTGTACACACCTTTTGAAAGAGACACACATGATTCGGAAATTGTTAGAATACTCTATGTGCTTCACTTATATCTTTTGAGTTATATAGTTTTTGCTCTAGTGCTTCACTTATATCTTTTAGAGCACGTCGGTGGATTTGTTTTATAGAAACTATTCTTCTCTCATGATTCACTTAGATTATTTCGAGAGTCCTACAAAACAGCATGGTAATTTTCTTTAATTATGTTAGGCATTCAAGATTAATATTTTTTTTCTTATGAGTGTGTTGAATACTATGAGAAGTTTGATACTTGATAACTGTTTTAAGATATGGAGATGGTAATATTAGAGTCATGCTAGTTGAGTAGTTGTGAATTTGAGAAATACTTGTGTTAAAGTTTGTGATTCCCGTAGCATGCACGTATGGTGAACTGTTATGTGATGAAGTCAGAGCATGATTTATTTATTGATTGTCTTCCTTATGAGTGGCGGTCGGGGACGAGCAATGGTCTTTTCCTACCAATCTATCCCCCTAGGAGCATGCGCGTAATACTTTGCTTTGATAACTTGTAGATTTCTGCAATAAGTATATGAGTTCTTTATGACTGAGGTTGAGTCCATGGATCATACACACTTTTCTTCCTTCCACCATTGCTAGCCTCTCTAATACCGCGCACCTTTCGCCGGTATCATACACCCACCATATACCTTCCTCAAAACAGCCACCATACCTACCTATCATGGCATTTCCATAGCCATTCCAAGAGATATTGCCATGCAACTTACCACCGTTCCGATTATTATGACACGCTCCATCATTGTCATATTGCTTTGCATGATCATGTAGTTGACATCGTATTTGTGGCAAAGCCACCGTTCCTAATTCCTTCATACATGTCACTCTTGATTCATTGCATATCCCGGTACACCGTCGGAAGCATTCACACAGAGTCATATTTTGTTCTAAGTATTGAGTTGTAATTGTTGAGTTGTAAGTAAATAAAAGTGTGATGATCATCATTATTAGAGCATTGTCCCAAGTGAGGAAAGGATGATGGAGACTATGATTCCCCCACAAGTCAGGATGAGACTCCGGACTGAAAAAAAGAGGCCATAAAAAAGGGGGCCCAAATAAAAAAATGAGAGAAAAAGAGAGAAGGGACAATGCTACTATCCTTTTACCACACTTGTGCTTCAAAGTAGCACCATGATCTTCATGATAGAGAGTCTCCTATGTTATCACTTTCATATACTAGTGGGAATTTTTCATTATAGAACTTGGCTTGTATATTCCAATGATGGGCTTCCTCGAAATGCCCTAGGTCTTCATGAGCAAGCAAGTTGGATGCACACCCACTTAGTTTCTTTTTGAGCTTTCATATACTTATAGCTCTAGTGGATCCGTTGCATGGCAATCCCTACTCACTCACATTGATATCTATTGATGGGCATCTCCATAGCCCGTTGATATGCCTAGTTGATGTGAGACTATCTTCTCCCTTTTTGTCTTCTCCACAACCACCTTTCTATTCCACATATAGTGCTATGTCCATGGCTCACGCTCATGTATTGCGTGAAGATTGAAAAAGTTTGAGAATGTCAAAAGTATGAAACAATTGCTTGGCTTGTCATCGGGGTTGTGCATGATTTAAATACTTTGTGTGGTGAAGATAGAGCATAGCCAGACTATATGATTTGGTAGGGATAACTTTCTTTGGCCATGTTATTTGAGAAGACATAATTGCTTAGTTAGTATGCTTGAAGTATTATTATTTTTATGTCAATATTGAACTTTTATCTTGAATCTTTCGGATCTGAATATTCATACCACAATTAAGAAGAATTACATTGAAATTATGCCAAGTAGCATTCCACATCAAAAATTCTGTTTTTATCATTTACCTACTCGAGGACGAGCAGGAATTAAGCTTGGGGATGCTTGATACGTCTCCAACGTATCTATAATTTTTGATTGTTCCATCCTATATTATATTCTATTTTGGACATTATTGGGCTTTATTATACACTTTTATATTATTTTTGGGACTAACCTATTAACCGGAGGCCCAGCCCAGAATTGCTGTTTTTTTGCCTATTTTAGGGTTTCGCAGAAAAAGAATATCAAACGGAGTCCAAATGGAATGAAACCTTCGGGAACGTGATTTTCGGAACGAACATGATCCAGAGGACTTAGACCCTACGTTAAGACATCAACCAGGAGGCCACGAGGTAGGTGGGCGCGCCCTCCACCCTCGTGGGCCCCCTGTTGCTCCACCGACGTACTCCTTCCTCCTATATATACCTACGTACCCCCAAACTACGAGAGATGGAGCCAAAACCCTAATTCCACTACCGTAACTTTCTGTATCCACGAGATCCCATCTTGGGGCCTTTTTCGGAGCTCCATCGGAGGGGGCATCAATCACGGAGGGCTTCTACATCAACACCATAGCCCCTCCGATGAAGTGTGAGTAGTTTACTTCAGACCTACGGGTCCATAGTTATTAGCTAGATGGCTTCTTCTCTCTTTTTGGATCTCAATACAAAGTTCACCCCCTCTCTTGTGGAGATCTATTCGATGTAATCTTCTTTTGCGGTGTGTTTGTTGAGACCAATGAATTGTGGGTTTATGTTCAAGTTTATCTATGAACAATATTTGACTCTTCTCTGAATTCTTTTATGTATGATTAGTTATCCTTGCAAGTCTCTTCGAATTATCAGTTTGGTTTGGCCTACTAGATTGATATTTCTTCCAATGGGAGAAGTGCTTAGCTTTGGGTTCAATCTTGCGGTGTCCTTTCCCAGTGACAGTAGGGGCAGCAAGGCATGTATTGTATTGTTGCCATTGAGGATAACAAGATGGGGTTTATATCACATTGCATGACTTTATCCCTCTACATCATGTCATCTTGCTTAAAGCGTTACTTTGTTCTCTTGAACTTAATACTCTAGATGCATGCTGGATAGCGGTTGATGTGTGGAGTAATAGTAGTAGATGCAGGCAGGAGTCGGTCTACTTGTCTCGGACGTGATGCCTATATACATGATCATACCTAGATATTCTCATAACTATGCTCAATGCTGTCAATTGCTCAACAGTAATTTGTTCACCCACCGTAAATACTTATGCTCTTGAGAGAAGCCACTAGTGAAACCTATGGCCCCCGGTTCTATCTTCCATCATATTAATCTTCCAATACTTAGTTATTTATTGCCTTTTATTTTACTTTGCATCTTTATCATAAAAATACCAAAAATATTATCTTATCATATCTATCAGATCTCACTCTCGTAAGTGACCGTGTAGGGATTGACAACCCCTTATTGCGTTGGTTGCGAGGATTTATTTGTTTGTGCAGGTGCGAGGGACTCGTGCGTGGCCTCCTATTGGATTGATACCTTGGTTCTCAAAAACTGAGGGAAATACTTACGCTACTTTGCTGCATCACCCTTTCCTCTTCAAGGGAAAACCAACGCAAGTGCTCAAGAGGTAGCAAGGTGGAAGAGATAGTCAACTCGGATAAGAAGACTCCCCTTATATAGTGGAAGAACAAATCCAACCGTTATCCACCAACTCAGCCTACGAAGCACGGTACTACCGCACTGGAGGCGTGGTACTACCGCTAGGGCACATGGTACTACCGCAAGTCAATGCAGTACTACCGCCCATGCAGCAGAATCCAAAGTAGCCCTGATGCGATGAAGCAGAGGGCAGTAGAACCGCTGGCGCGGTACTATCGCTCCCCCCTGCGGTACTACCACAAGGCAGGGATAGTCCAGAATTGGGAAGGCATGGACATATAAAAATACTTCCGTGGCAACTTCCGCTGAGTTAGGATCTATGCAAAAATCCGGCACGGTAGTGCCGCATGCCTGGAGCGGTACTACCGCGTAGGGCGCGGATGTAAAAAATTACATCCGTGTAACGCCCTCGATGCGGCTATATCTCCCACGTGTCGAAGCACAACTTAGTGGCATAACCGCATTGAAAGCAATGTCGCAAGTGAGGTAATCTTCACACAACCCATGTAATACATAAGGGAAAGAGATACATGGTTGGCTTACAATCGCCGCTTCACACAAATACATGAATATAACATTACATCATCCAGATACACTCAAGGTCCGACTACGGAACCAAAATAAAAGAAGAATACCCCAAATGCTACACAGATCCCCGATCGACCCCAATAGGGCTCCACTACTGATCAACTAGACGATACAACACAAAGGACAAGGTCTTCATTGAGCTCCTCCTTGAGCTTGGTTGCGTCACCTGCACGGTTTCATCGGCACCTACAATCTGGTTTTGGAAGTATCTGTGACTCACGGGGACTCAGTAATCTCACACCCTCGTGATCAAGACTATTTAATCTTATAGGTAGGGAAAAGGTATGAGGTGGAGCTGCAGCAAGCGACTAGCATATATGGTGGCTAACAACGCAAATGAGAGTGAGAAGAGAAGGCAAAAGCACGGTCGAGAAGCTATGATCAAGAAGTGATCCTAGAACAAACTACGTCAAGCATAACTCCAACACCGTGTTCACTTCCCGGACTCCGCCGGAAAGAGACCATCACGGCTACACACGCGGTTGATGTATTTTAATTAAGATCAACTTCAGGTTTTCTACAACCGGACATTAACAAATTCCCATCTGCCCATAACCAGGGGCACGGCTTTTGAAAGTTCAAAACCCTGCAGGGGTGTCCCAACTTAGCCCATCACAAGCTCTCACGGTCAACGAAGGATATTCCTTCTCCCAAGACAATCCGATCAAACTCGGCATCCCGGTTACAAGAAATCCTCGACAATGGTAAAACAAGTCCAGCAAAGCCACCCGAATGTGCCGACAAATCCCGATAGGAGCTGCACATATCTCATTCTCAGGGCACACCGGATTGTCCAAGGTTCCGGTAGGCCAGCCTAGAGTTGCCCATGGTGGCCACCGGCAGCTGACAGGTTGGACCAACACTCAAAGGAGCACTGGCCCGGGGGTTTAAATAAAGATGACCCTTGAGTCTGCAGAACCCAAGGGAAAGAAAAGGCTAGGTGGCGAATGGTAAAACCAATGTTGGGCCTTGCTGGAGGAGTTTTATTCAAGGCGAATTGTCAAGGGGTTTCCATTATAACCCAACTGTGTAAGGAACGCAAAATCCGGGAACATAACACCGATATGACGGAAACTAGGGCGGCAAGAGTGGAACAAAACACCAAGCATAAGGCCGAGCCTTCCACCCTTTACCAAGTATATAGATGCATTAATTAAATAAGAGATATTGTGATATCCCAACAAAATATCCATGTTCCAACATGGAACAAGCTCCAATCTTCACCTGCAACTAACAACGCTATAAGAAGGGCTGAGCAAAGCGGTAACATAGCCAAACAACGGTTTGCTAGGAAAAGGTGGCTTAGAGGCTTGGCTTAACAATATGGGAAGCATGATAAGCAAGTGGTAGGTATCGCAGCATAGGCATAGCAAAAGAGCGAGCAACTAGCAAGCAAAGATATAAGTGATTTCGAGGGTATGGTCATCTTGCCTGAGATCCCGCAAGGAAGAAGAACGAGTCCATGAAGAAGACAAACGGACGAAGTCGAACGAATCCTCACAAACGTGACATTATCGGAACCAACCCGAAGAAGCAACACCGGAAAGAAGCACACAACATATTAAACAACCAACACATGAACATGGCATGATATGCGGGATGCGGTATGTGATGCATATGCATGATTTGGAAAGGAATGATTGATCCTGGCCTCAACTTGGAAATCCAAGAGTGCCACTGGAAAGAGGAGTTGATTTCGGTCGAAATCGATATAAAGACCACCGGAATCAGATGCACGGTTTGGAAATGGCAAGCAAAACAAATAGGGCACCGGTCTGCGATAAACAAGAATTGGCCATCTAAATGCATCAAGAAAAATAAGCTACTGCACTCAAACATGGCAACAAAATACATGGCAGGTATCCACTCATGATTCTTGACAAAAGATGAACACTGAGCTATGGCTAATTCACTCAATAACAGGTTCAAACAAGCATGGCAAAAGTGCAAAAGATAACAGGTTTCAGACTTAGTGAAGCACGTCAGGAATTTATCATCAGGAAGCAAAGTTTAGAGCATGATAACTACATGCATATCAAGGCAAAGCAAAGCATGGCATGAAGATACTCAAAGCATATAACAAAAGTCCCTTAGTGACCATAAGCCAAAAAGGGATCAGAAAATACAATTGCAAGCATGTGAACATAGCAAAAACATAAACAGATTCAGACTTGGTGAAAAACTGGAGCATGCAAAAACAGATAACAAGTAGACATGTTTACAAGCTCGATGCACTCACTACGAGGCATTGCATGACAAACTAAGCATACACCCAGCAAATAGACATGGCATAGAAGCTAAACATGGCAAGAACAACATCATAGCATGCACGTATCAACAATAATAAGCTCGGCAAAATTGCTAAACATGTTAACAATCTTCCAGGAACATTTTATAGCAAAAGTAGAGCTCGATTGACCCAAGCTAGGGTGCTCCATAATTGCAAACAAAGACATGGATGGATAGAGCACCACAATATCTACAAAACATCCTTACTAATCATGCTCAAAAGAGGCATGGATCACTAGGAAACAACCTGAACATATGGCATAAAAATAAGGACAGGGCAAGGACTTAGTGAAATTCTAAGTCCCTGAAATCAACATAATTGAGTAAGCTACTTTGCATGCTTGTGCTAGTCACCACAAAGATCACAAAAATACATGGCATACACCCCTGTAAAGATGGCATGGCATTCTACAAAACACATGTAGAGCTCAGGATCATAGCATACACACATTAATCATGGCAAAAATGACAAAAGTGCATTTGCTGAAACAGATCTGAAACTATCATCACATAGGCCTCTTCCAACAGCATTTCGGGCATCAAGATGAGCTCAAATGAAAATGATGCAATGAGATGAAATGATGTACTTGTCAAGACGAACATTTTGATATGCTACACGCATGAATCGGAGCCACGATGATGAAGTTATGATGCGTCAAAGTATGCAAATAAACTAGGGTTTCGGGGGGGGGGAAGTCAACCGAGGTGGATCTGGATCTGGATCCAGATCGGGCGCGGAAACTAAGGCTGTCAGAGTTCCTGTAGATGCCGGAGAGGAGGGGCGGCGAGGTGGAGCGAGGATGAAGCCGGCCGGAGTGGAGGTTGGTGCCGGCGAGGTCCGGCCGGCCGGTGCCGGATCCAGGCACGGCGGCGGCGGTGGTTGCGCCGGCGACGAGGACGCGGGTCGCCGGCGGGCGGCGGCGCGCGGCGGCCAGCGCCGACGAGGTGGCATGCGGCGGCGATCCCCGGTGAAGGGCGGTGATGAAGGACGGCGACGTTGGGCGCGCGGACTTCTCGGGCGGCGGCGCGGAGCACCTCGGGCGGCGGCGAGGAAGACGGGCCCCGCGGGCCAGACATGGGCCTCGCGGGGCGGTGGGAGGCGTGGGGCGGTGGGGCGCCAAGTGGCACGCCGCAGTTGGACGAGGGAGCGGCGGAGCTGAAGTGTCGCGATGCGATTGGCCGGGCGACGTGGCTGGAGGCGGCGGCCATGTCCGGCGTGGACGGACATGTCCGGCGGCGCGGAGGGAGTTGGATCTAGGGTTAGACTACGCGAAAATTTCGGAGGGGATCACATATATATAGGTAGAGGGAGCTAGGAGAGTCCAAAAGAGGTGCGATTTCGGCCACGCGATCGTGATTGAACGATCTAGATGATGGAGGGGGTTTAGGTGGGTTTTGGACCACTTTGGAGGGGTGTTGGGCTGCAACACACACGAGGCCTTTTCGGTCCCTCGGTTAACCTTTGGAGTATCAAACGAAGTCCAAATGGTATGAAACTTGACAGGCGGTCTACCGGTAGTAAACCAAGGCCGCTTGGCAAGTCTCAGTCCAATCCGAGAACGTTTAACACCCGCACACGAAAATAGGTAGAAAGGGACACCGGGTGACATAGGAGCGCCGGAATGCAAAACGGACAACGGGGAAAATGTTCGGATGCATGAGATGAACACGTATGCAAATGAAATGCACATGATGACATGATATGCAATGCATGACACACAAGCAATGACAAGGCAACAACAACAAAAAACTGGAGGACACCTGGCACATCGGTCTCGGGGCGTTACAATCCGCCCCTACTTCTGGTCATGTTGTTGTGCCAGGCTAGGGCTCACGGTACTACCGCACCCATGGGGCGGTACTACCGCGTAGGGCGCAGATGTAAAAAAATTACATCCTCCCCTACAACCGCTCGAGCGGCTGAGCCTGGACAGAGGCCACGGTACTACTGCTCCCAAGGAGCGGTACTACCGTGAGTACCCGCGGTACTACCGTGTCTATGGCCGGTACTACCGCAAGGCCCCGCGGTACTACCGCTCCGAAGAACAGTACTACCGCATGCCCCATAACAGCAACAACAGGAGTCCTTCATTTTGCAAAGACGTGGAGAGACGGAGGATGCTCCAAAGAGCCAAAGGAAAGGTGGTGCAAAAAGGAGCAGACGTGTACGTGTTGATTCCACCCAAACCTTTCCAATGCGGACCCCCTCTTAATAGTACGGCTTTCCTACGACTCAAGTCCACCGAAAAGAAATGTAGAGAAACGCCGTCTTCGATAAGCTCCAAGGGGTACCAAATCGTCTTGTACTTAGACACGGTATATCTGAAATGCTCATTGCACACGATTAGTCCGCAAAAGCATTGTCATCAATCACCAAAACTACTAAGGGATAAACATGCTCTTACACTCCGGTATTCGGGAGTTGCATAATCTCATAGTCATAGGAACATGTATAAGTTATGGAGAAAGCAATAGCAATAATCTAAACGATCATAGTGCTAAGCTAATGGATGGGTCAAGTCAATCACATCATTCTCTAATGATGTGATCCCGTTCATCAAATGACAACTCATGTATATGGTTAGGAAACTTAACCATCTTTGATTAACGAGCTAATCAAGTAGAGGCATACTAGTGACACTCTGTTTGTCTATGTATTCACACATGTACTAAGTTTCCGATTAATACAATTCTAGCATTAATAATAAACATTTATCATGATATAAGGAAGTATAAATAACAACTTTATTATTGCCTCTAGGGTATATTTCCTTCAGTGAAACCTACTATAGCAGCCTAGAAACAAAGATTCAAGTCTGACTTCTCCAATCTTAAATATAGGGTGCAACACTCCAAAGTGCAGTTTATTACTGCCCTCCTATATTCCATACATTAGTTGATAGCTCTACAACTCTAGTTCTTTCCCCTGTGTAACGTTTCACCATGTAAATTGTACTATACCATTACATTAATACACATGCACTAGGAGCCTTTCCTACTGTCTTAATAGTAAAAAAATTGTGACTACGCGAGAGGTAATTTAGTAACATGAAAATTTCTACAACCATATTTTCCTCTCTCATAATAATTACATGTGGGATCATATTCAAATTCAACAATATAGCCATCATATAAAATTTTCTCTACATGATCCACATGCATGCAAAGTTGACACTCTGCCAAAATAGTGGGAATATCATTAACTAAATTCATGACCTCTCCAAACCCACTTTTATCATAAACTTCATAAGATTGAACATTATCCAAATATGTGGGATCTAAAGTTGACACTCTTCCAAACCCACTTTCAGTATTATTGCAAACATTATTATCAATCTCATATTCATCATGGGGCTTAAATAAATTTTCAAGATTATAAGAAGAATCACCCCAATCATTATCATTGCAACAAGTAGTGGACATAGAAAAACTAGCATCCCCAAGCTTAGGGTTTTGCATATCATTAACACAATTGACATTAATAATATTTATAATAATATCATTGCAATCATGCTTTTCATTAAAGGAGCTATCATGACTCACTTCATAAATTTCTTCTTTCAACACTTCTTCACAATTTTCAGATTCACAAATTTCAAGCAAAACCTCATAAAGGTAATCCGGTGCAATCAACTCACTAGAAATTGGTTCATCATAATTTGATATTTTAAAAATATTAGCAAGTGGATGAGGATCCATATCAATAGATTTTTAGCAAGCGAAGATGCAAGCAAATAGAGGGCGCATGGCAACACGAGCAAATAGAAGGATGAACGGAAGAAGGTCGAAGAAAAGGGCAAATCTTTTCGAAAATCGTTTTAGAAGTGGGTGAAGGAAATATGCCCTAGAGGCAATAATAAAGTTATTATTTATTTCCTTATATCATGATAAATGTTTATTATTCATGCTAGAATTGTATTAACCGGAAACATAATACATGTGTGAATACATAGACAAACAGAATGTCACTAGTATGCCTCTACTTGACTAGCTCGTTAATCAAAGATGGTTATGTTTCCTAACCATGGACAAAGAGTTGTTATTTGATTGATGGGATCACATCATTAGGTGAATGATCTGATTGACATGACCCATTCCATTAGCTTAGCACCCGATCGTTTAGTATGTTGCTATTGCTTTCTTCATGACTTATACATGTTCCTATGACTATGAGATTATGCAACTCCCGTTTGCCGGAGGAACACTTTGTGTGCTACCAAACGTCACAACGTAACTGGGTGATTATAAAGGAGCTCTACAGGTGTCTCCAAAGGTACATGTTGGGTTGGCGTATTTCGAGATTAGGATTTGTCACTCCGATTGTCGGAAAGGTATCTCTGGGCCCTCTTGGTAATGCACATCACTTAAAGCCTTGCAAGCATTGCAACTAATGAGTTAGCTGCAGGATGATGTATTACGGAACGAGTAAAGAGACTTGCCGGTAACGAGATTGAACTAGGTATTGGATACCGACGATCGAATCTCGGGCAAGTAACATACCGATGACAAAGGGAACAACGTATGTTGTTATGCGGTCTGACCGATAAAAGATCTTCGTAGAATATGTAGGAGCCAATATGAGCATCCAGGTTCCGCTATTGGTTATTGACCGGAGACGTGTCTCGGTCATGTCTACATTGTTCTCGAACCCGTAGGGTCCGCACGCTTAAGGTTACGATGATAGTTATATTATGAGTTTATGCATTTTGATGTACCGAAGTTTTTTCGGAGTCCCGGATGTGATCACGGACATGACGAGGAGTCTCGAAATGGTCGAGGCATAAAGATTGATATATTGGAAGCCTATATTTGGATATCGGAAGCGTTCCGGGTGAAATCGGGATTTTACCGGATTACCGGGAGGTTACCGGAACCCCCCGGGAGGTATATGGGCCTTAGTGGGCCTTAGTGGGAGATAGGAGAGGTGGCCAGGGATGGGACGCACGCCCCTCCCCCCCTTAGTCCGAATAGGACAAGGAGAGAGGGGGCCGGCGCCCCCTTCCTTCTCTCTCTCTTTCCCCCTTCACGAATCCTATTCCAACTAGGAAAGGGGGGAGTCCTACTCCCGGAGGGAGTAGGACTCCTCCTGGCGCGCCCTATGATGGCCGGCCGGCCCCCTACTTTAAGCCTTTATATACGGAGACAAGGGGCACCCCTAGAGACACAAGTTGATCCACGTGATCATATTCTTAGCCGTGTGTGGTGCCCCCTTCCACCATAGTCCTCGATAATATTGTAGCGGTGCTTAGGCGAAGCCCTGCGATGGTAGTACATCAAGATCGTCACCACGCCGTTGTGCTGACGGAACTCTTCCCCGACACTTTGCTGGATCGAAGTCTGGGGATCGTCATCGAGCTGAACGTGTGCTAGAACTCGGAGGTGCCGTAGTTTCGGTGCTTGATCGGTCGGGCCATGAAGACGTACGACTACATCAACCAAGTTAACGCTTCCATTGTCGATCTACAAGGGTACGTAGATCACACTCTCCCCTCTCGTTGCTATACATCACCATGATCTTGCGTGTGCGTAGGAATTTTTTTGAAATTACTACGAAACCCAACAGTGGTATCAGAGCCTAGGTTTTATGTGTTGATGTTATATGCACGAGTAGAACACAAGTGAGTTGTGGGCGATATAAGTCATACTGCTTACCAGCATGTCATACTTTGGTTCGGCGGTATTGTTGGACGAAGCGGCCCGGACCGACATTACGCGTACGCTTACGCGAGACCGGTTCTCCCGACGTGCTTTGCACAAAGGTGGCTAGCGGGTGACAGTTTCTCCAACTTTAGTTGAACCGAGTGTGGCTACGCCCGGTCCTTGCGAAGGTTAAAATAGCACCAACTTGACAAACTATCGTTGTGGTTTTGATGCGTAGGTAAGATTGGTTCTTGCTTAAGCCCGTAGCAGCCATGTAAAACTTGCAACAACAAAGTAGAGGACGTCTAACTTGTTTTTGCAGGGCATGTTGTGATGTGATATGGTCAAGACATGATGCTAAATTTTATTGTATGATCATGTTTTGTAACCGAGTTATCGTCAACTGGCAGGAGCCATATAGTTGTCGCTTTATTGTATGCAATGCAATCGCGCTGTAATGCTTTACTTTATCACTAAGCGGTAGCGATAGTCGTGGAAGCATAAAGATTGGCGAGACGACAACGATGCTACGATGGAGATCAAGGTGTCGCGCCGGTGACGATGGTGATCACGACGGTGCTTCGAAGATGGAGATCACAAGCACAAGATGATGATGGCCATATCATATCACTTATATTGATTGCATGTAATGTTTATCTTTTATGCATCTTATCTTTCTTTGATTGACGGTAGCATTATAAGATGATCTCTCACTAATTATTAAGAAGTGTTCTCCCTGAGTATGCACCGTTGCGAAAGTTCTTCGTGCTGAGATACCACGTGATGATCGGGTGTGATAGGCTCTACGTTCAAATACAACGGGTGCAAAACAGTTGCACACGCGAAATACTCAGGTTATACTTGACGAGCCAAGCATATACAGATATGGCCTCGGAACATGGAGACCGAAAGGTCGAGCATGAATCATATAGTAGATATGATCAACATAGTGATGTTCACCAATGAAACTGCTCCATCTCACGTGATGATCGGACATGGTTTAGTTGATTTGGATCACGTGATCACTTAGAGGATTAGAGGGATGTCTATCTAAGTGGGAGTTCTTAAGTAATATGATTAATTGAACTTAAATTTATCAAGAACTTAGTCCTGGTAGTATTTTGCAAATTATGTTGTAGATCAATAGCTCGCGTTGTTGCTTCCCTGTGTTTATTTTGATATGTTCCTAGAGAAAATTGTGTTGAAAGATGTTAGTAGCAATGATGCGGATTGGATCCGTGATCTGAGGTTTATCCTCATTGCTGCATAGAAAACTTATGTCCTTGATGCACCGCTAGGTGACAGATCTATTACAGGAGCAGATGCAGACGTTATGAACGTTTGGCTAGCTCAATATGATGACTACTTGATAGTTTAGTGCACCATGCTTAATGGCTTAGAATCGGGACTTCAAAGACGTTTTGAACGTCATGGACCATATGAGATGTTCCAGGAGTTGAAGTTAATATTCCAAGCAAATACCCGAGTTGAGAGATATGAAGTCTCCAACAAGTTCTATAGCTAAAAGATGGAGGAGAATCGCTCAACTAGTGAGCATGTGCTCAGATTGTCTGAGTACTACAATCGCTTGAATCAAGTGGGAGTTAACCTTCCAGATAAGATAGTGATTGACAGAATTCTCTAGTCACCATCACCAAGTTAGTAGAACTTCGTGATGAACTATAATATGCAAGGGATAACGGAAACAACTCCCAAGCTCTTCGTGATGCTGAAATCAACGAAGGTAGAAATCAAGAAAAACATCAAGTGTTGATGGTTGACAAGACCACTAGTTTCAAGAAAAAGGGCAAAGGGAAGAATGGGAACTTCAAGAAGAGCGGCAAGCAAGTTGCTGCTCAAGTGAAGAAGCCCAAGTCTGATCCTAAGCCTGAGACTAAGTGCTTCTACTGCAAAGGGACTGGTCACTGGAAGTGGAACTGCCCCAAGTATTTGGCGGATAAGAAGGATGGCAAGGTAAACAAAGGTATATTGGATATACGTGTTATTGATGTGTACTTTACTAGTGTTTATAGCAACCCCTCGGCATTTGATACTGGTTCAGTTGCTAAGAGTAGTAACTCAAAACGGGAGTTGCAGAATAAACAGAAACTAGTAAAGGGTGAGGGGACGATGTATGTTGGAAGTAGTTCCAAGATTGATATGATCATCATCGCACACTTCCTATACTTTCAGGATTAGTGTTGAAACTAAATAAGTGTTATTTGGTGTTTGCATTGAGCATGAATATGATTTGATCATGTTTATTGCAATACGGTTATTCATTAAAGTCAGAGAATAATTGTTGTTCTGTTTTCATGAATAAAACCTTCGATGGTGATACACCCAATGAAAATAGTTCGTTGGATCTCGATCATAGTGTTACACATATTCATAATATTGAAACCAAAAGATGCAAAGTTAATAATTATAGTGCAACTTATTTGTGGCACTTCCATTTAGGTCATATCGGTGTAAAGCGCGTGAAGAAACTCCATACTGATGGACTTTTGGAACCACTTAATTATGAATCACTTGGTACTTGCGAACCATGCCTCATGGGCAACATGACTAAGACTCCGTTCTCCGGAACAATGGAGCGAGCAACAAACTTGATTGGAAATAATACATACTGATGTATGCAGTCCAATGAGTGTTGAGGCTCGCGGCGGGTATCATTATTTTCTGACCTTCACAGATGATTTGAGCAGATATGAGTATATCTACTTGATGAAACATAAGTCTGAAACATTTGAGAAGTTCAAATAATTTCAGGGTGAAGTGGAAAATCATTGTGACAAGAAAATAAGGTTTCTACGATCTGATCGCGAAGACAAATATTTGAGTTACGAGTTTGGTCTTCAATTAAAACAATGTGAAATAGTTTCACTACTCACGCCACTTGGAACACCACAATGTAATGGTGTGTCCGAACGTCATAACCGTACTTTATTAGATATGGTGCGATCTATGATGTCTCTTACCGATCTACCACTATCGTTTTGGGGTTATGCATTAGAGACAGCTGCATTCACGTTAAATAGGGCACTATCTAAATCCGTTGAGACGACACCGTATGAACTATGGTTTGGCAAGAAACCTAAGCTGTCGTTTCTTAAAGTTTGAGGTTGCAATGCTTATGTGAAAAAGTTTCAACCTGATAAGCTCAAACCCAAATCGGAGAAGTGCGTCTTCATAGGATACCCAAAAGAAAATGTTGGGTACACATTCTATCACAGATCCGAAGGCAAGACATTCGTTGCTAAGAATGGATCCTTTCTAGAGAAGGAGTTTCTCTCGAAAGAAGTGAGTGGGAGGGAAGTAGAACTTGATGAGGTAACTGTACCTGCTCCCTTATTGGAAAGTAGTTCATCACAGAAATCTGTTCTTGTGACTACTACACCAATTAGTGAGGAAGCTAATGATGATGATCATGTAACTTCATATCAAGTTACTACCGAATCTCGTAGGTAAACCAGAGTGAGATCCGCACCAGAGTGGTACGGTAATCCTGTTCTGGAAGTCATGTTACTAGACCATGACAAACTTGCAAACTATGAGGAAGCGATGATAAGCCCAGATTCCGCGAAATGGTTTGAAGCCATGAAATCTGAGATATGATCCATGTATGAGAAGAAAGTATGGATTTTGATGGATTTGCCCGATGATCGGCAAGCCATAGAAAATAAATGGATCTTCAATAGGAAGACAGACGCTGATAGTAGTGTTACTATCTACAAAGCAAGACTTGTCGAAAAAGGTTTTTGACAAAGTTCAAGGTGTTGACTACGATGAAATTTTCTCACTCGTAGCGATGCTTAAGTCTATCCAAATCATGTTAGCAATTGCCGCATTTTCATGAAATCTGGCAAATGGATAAACAAAACTACATTCCTTAACGGATTTAAAGAAGAGTTGTATATGATGCAACCAGAAGGTTTTGTCAATCCTAAAGGTGCTAACAAAATATGCAAGCTCCAGCGATCCATCTATGGACTGGTGCAAGCATCTCGGAGTTGGGATATACGCTTTGATAAGTTGATCAAAGAATATAGTTTTATACAGACTTGCGGTGAAGCCTGTATTTACAAGAAAGTGAGTGGGAGCACTACATCATTTCTGATAAGTATATGTGGATGACATATTGTTGATCGGAAATAATGTAGAGTTATTCTGCAAAGCATAAATGAGTGTTTGAAAGGATTTTTTTAAGAAAACCTCGGTGAAGCTGCTTACATATTGAGCATCAAGATCTATAGAGATAGATCAAGACGCTTGATAAGTTTTTTTCAATGAGTACATACCTTGACAAGATTTTGAAGTAGTTCAAAATGGAATAGTCAAAGAAAGAATTCTTGCCTGTGTTACAAGGTGTGAAATTGAGTAAGACTCAAAGCCCGACCACGGCACAAAATAGAATGAGAATAAAAGTCATTGCCTATGCCTTGGCCATAGGTTCTATAAAGTATGCCATGTTGTGTACCAGACCTATTGTATACCCTACACTAATTTTGGCAAGGGAGTACAATAGTGATCTAGGAGTAGATCACTGGACAGCGGTCAAAATTATCCTTAGTGGAATAAGGATATGTTTCTCGATTATGGAGGTGACAAAAGGTTCCTCGTAAAAGGGTTACGTCGATACAAGTTTTGGCACTGATCCGGATGACTCTTAGTCTTCATCTGGATACATATTGAAAGTGGGAGCAATTAGCTAAAGTAGCTCCGTGCAGAGCATTGTAGACATAGAAAATTGCAAAATACTTACGGATCTGAATATGGCAGACCCGTTGACTAAACTTCTCTCACAGGAAAAACATGATCACACCTTAGTACTCTTTGGGTGTTAATCACATAGCAATGTGAACTAGATTACTGACTCTAGTAAACCCTTTGGGTGTTGGTCACATATCGATGTGAACTATGGGTGTTAACCACATAAAGATGTGAACTATTGATGTTAGATCACATGGCGATGTGAACTAGATTATTGACTCTAGTGCAAGTGGGAGACTGAAGGAAATATGCCCTAGAGGCAATAATAAAGTTATTATTTACTTCCTTATTTCATGATAAATGTTTATTATTCATGCTAGAATTGTATTAACCGGAAACATAATACATGTGTGAATACATAGACAAACAGTGTGTCACTAGTATGCCTCTACTTGACTAGCTCGTTAATCAAAAATGGTTATGTTTCCTAACCATAGACAAAGAGTTGTTATTTGATTAACAGGATCACATCATTAGGAGAATGATGTGATTGACTTGACCCATTCCGTTAGCTTAGCACTCGATCGTTTAGTATGTTGCTATTGCTTTCTTCATGACTTATACATGTTCCTATGACTATGAGATTATGCAACTCCCGTTTACCGGAGGAACACTTTGTGTGCTACCAAACGTCACAACGTAACTGGGTGATTATAAAGGTGCTCTACAGGTGTCTCCAAAGGTACATGTTGGGTTGGCGTATTTCGAGATTAGGATTTGTCACTCCGATTGTCGGAGAGGTATCTCTGGGCCCTCTCGGTAATGCACATCACATAAGCCTTGCAAGCATTGCAACTAATGAGTTAGTTGCGAGATGATGTATTACGGAACGAGTAAAGAGACTTGCCGGTAACGAGATTGAACTAGGTATTGAGATACCGACGATCGAATCTCGGGCAAGTAACATACCAATGACAAAAGGAACAACATATGTTGTTATGCGGTCTGACCAATAAAGATCTTCGTAGAATATGTAGGAGCCAATATGAGCATCCAGGTTCCGCTATTGGTTATTGACCGGAGACGTGTCTCGGTCATGTCTACATTGTTCTCGAACCTGTAGGGTCCGCACGCTTAAGGTTTTGATGACAGTTATATTATGAGTTTATGAGTTTTGATGTACCGAAGGAGTTCGGAGTTCCGGATGAGATCGGGGACATGACGAGGAGTCTCGAAATGGTCGAGACGTAAAGATCGATATATTGGACGACTATATTCGGATATCGGAAAGGTTCCGAGTGGTTCGGGTATTTTTCGGAGTACTGGGGAGTTACGGGAAACGGGAGAAGAAGTATATGGGCCTTATTGGGCTTTAGGGGAGAGGGAGAGGCAGGCCCCCCCCCAAGGCCTAGTCCGAATTGGACTAGGGGGAGGGGCTGCGCCCCCTCCTTCCTTCTCTTCCCTCTTCCCCTTCCTTGTCTCCTACTCCTACTACATGGAAGGACTCCTAGTTGGACTAGGAAAGGGGGAATCCTACTCCCGGTGGGAGTAGGACTCCCCTAGGGCGCGCCATAGAGAGGGCCGGCCCTCCCCTCCTCCACTCCTTTATATACGGGGGCAGGGGGCACCTCTAGACACACAAGTTGATCCACGTGATCATATTCTTAGCCGTGTGCGGTGCCCCCTTCCACCATAATCCTCGATAATATTGTAGCGGTGCTTAGGCGAAGCCCTGCGACGGTAGTACATCAAGATCGTCACCACGCCGTCGTGCTGACGGAACTCTTCCCCGACACTTTGCTGGATCGGAGTCCGGGGATCGTCATCGAGCTGAACGTGTGCTAGAACTCGGAGGTGCCGTAGTTTCGGTGCTTGATTGGTCGGGCCGTGAAGACGTACGACTACATCAACCGCGTTGTGCTAACGCTTCCGCTGTCGGTCTACAAGGGTACGTAGATCACACTCTCCCCTCTCGTTACTATGCATCACCATGATCTTGCGTGTGCGTAGGAATTTTTTTGAAATTACTACGTTCCCCAACACTTGTTGCTCCTGTCCGATCAACTTTGCATATGCCAAGTTCAGAGTTTTG
Source organism: Triticum urartu (assembly GCF_003073215.2). Lineage (NCBI taxonomy): Eukaryota > Viridiplantae > Streptophyta > Magnoliopsida > Poales > Poaceae > Triticum > Triticum urartu. The sequence continues at coordinate 378,597,747 of NC_053027.1, read as the reverse complement.
CATATACCGCTAGTTCATTTTGGACATAATGAATTCTTTGAAACCATGATTATTTAGGAGTTGATCGTGTCAGACATGATCAGTGATAATCAAGATCCGACCCCAATGGACTACGAACTAGGGGATCCAACCGGCCCTTCATTTGAAGTTGGGACAACATCAAATCACAATCCGAGCAACAACAACAAGAAGAAGAAGAAGGCAAAGACAGCAAAGGCAAGAGGTCCAGCATTCTCAACTTTTGAGGATATCTTATTTGGTAAAGCTTGATTGGCCACAAAAATGGATCCAATATGCGGCATAGAGCAAAAGGGGAACAAGTACTGGGAGAAGGTTTGGAAGGAATATCATGAACAAAAGCAATATATGGAGCTGCATCCTATCGTCACCAACTGCAATGTGGCATCTCTCCAACGTCGATAGAGGATCATTCAAGCGGAAGTGAACAAGTACGTCAGCTACTACTCACAAGTGACTGGCCGCCCTCAAAGTGGGATGGGTGTGGCAACTCACGTAAGATAATTTATTTCATCTTGTCATCATTTGCATATGCTTGTTATTGTTGCATACTCATGCTTATACATATTTTGTTTGCTAGACGATGGTGACAACCACTATGTATCGAGAAGAAGTCATTTGGTTTTAGCCATGGTTGGGTGATATTGAACGACAACCAAAGGGAACACAACTTGTGGACGATCTCAAGACCAGCGAGAAGACGAATGATGGCTCAAACTCCCACCGATCAATTGGGTTGGACCAAGAAGACGAAGATGAGTGGAGAATGGAAGAGCCACCGCACAAAAGAATAATCGACAAGTCATGGGAAGCAAGTGCGAGAAGGCAAGGGCCTCCCGTGACGCCGTGGCTACAAAAATGCCCTCCATATGGATGGGCATTTTTTTATGAGGGAGAACAAGAAAGAGAAGAAGTACAAGCTCATGTTGGATGTGCAAAAGGAGAGGACAGAATGAGACCGAAAGAGGGCGAAGAAGAAGCTAGAAATTGAGAGGAAGAAAATTGAGTTGAAGAAGTAAGAGGCCGCGATCAAATGGGATCTCGAGAAGGCTGAGACATTTGAAGAGATTGAACTTGAGAAGGAGAGGTTGCAAATCATACGGGACGTGAAGGATGCGAAGATAATGTTGTTAGACGAAAACCTCTGAGATGAGCATGCAAAGAAGTGGTTTGTGGAAAAGAAGAAAAAGGAGATCAACGACCGTAGGGAGAACAAGACGGCGAGAGCGGCTACGGCAACATCGGCAAGGATGCGGGCGAAGCATGCGGCCCGGATGCAGGCTGCATGGATGGCGTCTGGCAAGTGATCCGGCACGCTCCGACATTGATTTTTTTTTGCATGTCCTGATTGTTGAATTATAATTTATTTTGCTTTATCGTATTTGTTTCAATTGTTGAATTGGGATGATTTGTATCAAATGATTGACGTGCATGAATTGTATGAATTTAAAGATTCGTATTTGAGATGTGTGAATATATGGCTGCCCAAATGAGGGATCCTCCGACGCTGCCCGCAGTCGTATGGGTGCCGGATTTGTAAAGTCCGGTTGTAGAAACTCTCACAATAGCCAACGTTCAAGTGATGGTTTGCTTTCATCACGCACATCGTTTGCCTCCTGTTGGTACGGTAAAGGCACCCGCTTTGAGCCCCCGCGCCATGATTCCTGGTGGTCGGTCTCATAGCATCCGCTCAGGTCCTCTCCTCAATCCACCTCATTTTCAGCGTACCTGCGACAGGTTCGTGAGAAGCAACGAGGAGCGCAAACTTTGTCGCAGCAAGTCTGCCATGGCTAAAGTTTCTTAGCGTTGATTGGTTATTGTATTTGCTGTTCCCGCACTCGGAGAAGAGCACTCAAAATGAGGCGAGGCGAGGAACAATCTACGCGAGAGGATTACGAGCACCGGAAAAGCAGTGCATTATTTACGTGGTTTTCTGCCGAGAATGCTTCTAGAAAGGAGCATCAGGTTTTTGAAACCTGAACCCGTGCCGTGACATCCAAATCCTCAAACAAACCACGACGTACGGTCTGCGACGCGCCGGCCGGCAGCACGGCTTCGGGGTCGAGGTCGACGTACTGTTGTCACGGAAACTCACAAGCATGTCGAGTGGAGAGCTCCTTTCCCTACCACGTTTCAGATAACAATCACTACTCCTCCTATCGACACATAAATCATCTTACGAAAACCAAACAATCTCAAAATACTTAAATACGATGCATTAACTTTCACTTCATTTCAGATGACAGTTACACCTTGTACTTGATGAGATGCTCATGTTTACTGTGTTAAAAAAAAGATGGCTCATTGTGTTACACAAGCGCTTCTTGCCACGATATGCTCTGGTGTTTGTTTGGTCCGCGCAGAATTGTTTTTGTTTTTTAGAAAGAAAAAAAAACAGGGGCCCTGGAGCTGGAGAGCAACAACACAAAGTACTCAGGTGTAGATACTTCCAAGAAAAGCGTCCGTGAACTCAGGTGTGCAGAGGATGAGATGTATGGATGGCATGGCATGTTGATTGATCAAAGCTTTGGGTATTTTGGTTTTGTTGTACTATATTATGGTGGCTAAAGGAAGCCGACAAGTTGGCGGTCAAAGACTCTCCAAAGTGCCAAGATCAATTTCCCAAGCCTTTTGCCGCTAAACATGTGAAATGTGATGCGAGCTTTTGTTTGGAGGAATTATATATGTGTACTGCACAGTACTTTCTCACAGTAGACAAAGCTGGAGTACGCGTGCATGCTGAGACTAACACTTTTCAATCAACAAAGGTAATATGAAAAGGATGAAATGGATTGTTTATTGAGCTTGTCTATACATGCAGCATCTCTCTCATTCAGCTCCCTGCCTTTGTTTTCACATCATCACCCTAGTCTAACATCAACAACAAACCCAGTAGGCAAATCAAATATATACATTTTCTGGCAATATTTACAAACTTCATAACATCAGTTCAAGCACATCTCATTGGATCAATGGTATAAATAAAAACCGGAGCTAAAAAACTGCAAAAAACGTGAGCAAGCCTAGTCTACGCAAAGTCGCAAAACCAAAGACAAACAAAGAAGAGAAAAGAACTATACACATGGAGCCTTCGCTCCAGCCAGCTTCCACTGCTCCACCTCCACCATGATCGATTCGGCTGCAAGATGTTGTTCAAGACCACAGTCGTTTCTCAGCTCGCCACATAGTCAGGAGGATGTTGAGTGATCGTGCACCTCTCAATTTGCCTTCCCCTGCGCATGTTGCAGCTTGCTCAAACCAGGAGTTGCAAGTTTTACCCGACTGCCGACCAGTGGCCTGCAGCGACAAGGGCGAGAGGACCTCATGCCAGACCTGTCTTACAAATGGACATTCAGTTAGCATGTCTGACAGTGTTTCAGTTGTCTGATCGCGAAGGGGGCAGCGACCAGACCACGGCGTTTGAGATGATCTGCCATCCAATATCTGTTTGCTGCACCAACCAAGAATAAGACCTTTCAACGGAGCCCATCCGTCCCGAAGTGTTGACTCAGAAGTACACCCGAAGAGGGCATTTATGCTCATTTAGCTGAATAGGAACCTTAGTCAGATAAATTCCAGATAAACTGGTCTTCGATGCCAGGGTAGATGGACCGGGTGTCGCTGATTTCCACAGGATGGAGAAACTCCACAATGTCTTGCACATTCAGAGTTCCAGCAATGTATCTGGTCCAGCGGCTGTTGAGGATGGCATCAGAAAGTGACCTCTGCTAAGAGTTCACGACCCTGACCACGGAAAGAACTGTAGGTGCCAGCTCGGCTATGGACTGACCTGCGATCTATCTGTTCATAACCGCGCAGGCGTTCCATCACCAACAGTCAGCGAAGCTGCATGCACAAAGCCAGCACCACACTTATTCACCTTGATTGGAAAATTTGCCCCAAGGTTTGGAGGGGTCGACTTGACTCAGCCAGGGCCATAAAGCATGCAGTTGCGTCCAGTGGAATTTATCGTCCACTACCAGGGTCAGTCTACACAGAAACAGATAGCACTTCAAGGAACAATGGAGTGCAGAGCTACCACCTTACACCATCAAAAGATAACATGGGAGTCTCGCTGATGCTATCTCTAGTAGAGCAAGAACCAAATAATGCAAGATCCGATGTACCAAACAAGCAGCTCTTGGTGTTGCCTTCGACTAGCGTCATACTGTTGTCATCTTCAAAATCATTGCAAATACTTCCATTCGACGAGAAACCAAACATACCTTCCAAATTACCACCACGAGATTTGACATGATGTGATGATGACCGCAATTCTGTGGAGAAATCACATAAGCTTTCCCAGTTTTGCTTACAAGAACGCTCTGAATATGAGGATAAGGAATCCAAACAAGTCTCATTTGCATCCATGCGCAAAATGCTGTAGCAGTCCTTTGGGTCATGATGATGATCAAGAATTCCAGACGTATACTTGGGAAAACTTGAAGCAGTGAATTTCAAAGGTAGCTGATCCAGTCCCTGTACAAGCCCAGTATCAGGATCATCAAACAACTCTGCCTCTGTCAAATGTCTCTCCACCATTCCATCCATACAGGATATAGGGACAGCAGAGTCACAAAAGCTCTTTGACCGCTGCTCAAAAGGGTAATCTGAAGTTGAACATATGGAATTCAGGCAACTTCGGTCTGGATTCAACACAATGCTCTTGCTCTGACTAACATGGAAGTTGGAGATACTGCTAAAACCATTATTATCAAGAATTCCGTTTCTAAGGCCTAAAAATCCTGAAGTGCATTTCTCATGTGACTGATCAAATGCAGATTGAAGTCCAGCATCAGAATCATCAAACAATCCTGCCTCAATCAAGCCATCCACCTCCAGTCCAAGCGACTTAGAAGTACAATGCTCTAGGGATCTGGAAAACTCAGGTTGCCATGAAGTATCTGATATTGCACGCGACACCACAGACTGCTCTCTGATCTGACAGGGGAAGGACAATCGATTTGGAAATGGTTCAGTGACTGCTAGCAACAGCATTGGATCCCATTCATCATGATCATATGGCTCAGATTGAATATTGCAGCCCAATTCATTACCCGAAGCTAATTTGCCTTTGGTGAGGTGTTGAACATCCTCTAGCAACAAGTTGGAGACCTGGTTGTGAACAGTGTCCCTTTTCCAATCAGAACTTGAAAGTTTTGTAGAATATGCTGATGGTAATGACATGCTCTCATGTGCTCCATTGTCCACACAAGATAAATCGTCTTTCCAATCAAGAAAACTTGGAAGACCCTGATCGTCTACCCATGGCAACGCTAAGAATTGACGTGATTCGTCACTTGCATATGAGGATGACTCTTTGCCCAATATCAGTTTACTTGATGATTTGAAATCACCCCCATAATCAAGCATGTTTTCAAAATGACCTTTGGGATCAGAATGAGCACGTCTGTGAACCATTTCCCTCTGTCTCATGGGCTCTTTATGATGCTGCATTGCATTAGGTAGCTGTCAGAGGTAAACCAACTAGATAACAGAACTTTTAAGTAGGTGATGATACATTTGTAACTATAAGTGTTCAAACTAGAGGGGCTCAGCAAAGAATACCTCTCTTATTATGTCGTTGGCGCCTAACCTTTGCAAGATATCAGCAAAAAAATCTGATCTGAAAAGTTCAATCACCGCACCAACAATATTAGAGTACATGAAAATATAAAAAATAATTGAATTATTCAATAATATAATAACAACCTTTTTCGCAACAACTCAGAACTTTCCATTGACACAGTTTTTGCAGCTAGCTTTAATAATTTTCTTCTCTTTTCTGAAAACATGCGTCCACTCCCAGGTTCTGCGTCTATTACCGGTACACGAGAAGTGGAAACATAATGGGATTAGCATCTCATCTGAATGTAGCAATTTTAAATTTGCTAGAAATACACTGCTAACAACATATGATCTCATGGGCACAACCTTACAAAAGATTTTCAGAACTTGGGAATTGCAGAATTTAGATACGGTGAATCATCATCTCAACAAGGTGATGTATCTAATCAGTAACATGTGCTTGTAGCAGGGAACGATTGCAGGACACATATCAGCATCATGCAAGGAAAAATTATGTACATTTCAAAAACAGATATCCGCTAGCTAGCAAGGAAAAAGAGCATCCAAGACTAATAAAATACCATGATTAAAGGCATGATATTATTACATTCGCATCTATTTTAGTTTTAGTACTAGTAGTACATCTTTAGTTTGTTCACTCCCATTGCAACCATGTTAAATAAAGTTTCAACCATGCCATATGTCATATAACTGTACAAGAACAACAACAAAGCCTTTAGTATAACTGTAAAGTTACCAGAAAGGTTGACTACTGTATACAGCAAAACTTTCAGCAGTATGTAGTATTTCTTTTGATAACAAAGCAGTAAAGTAGTGATTGCACTAAACATTTGTATCGAGTAATGAGCATGTGCTCACCGGTATTTCTTGAAATCCCTGCGATTTCAAATGGTGTCTGAATCGTGGGTGTGAAAACATGACCCATTGGCAGGATATCACATGGTTTTAACTGAGGTGTATCATGATTGTGATATTCTGCAGAGAAGAGGATCAATAGTGAGAAGAGTCTAACGACATATCACTCATAATTAAAAGAAGGGGTCAGAGAAAGAAAACCGGACCAGAATGTGAGGCTTGCACTTCCACTTGCTCATCAGAGATTTCATTGTTTGAGGGTGTGGCTGGGGTCTCATCAGGACACAGAGTAACATTCTGCGCAGGGAACTTCTTGTGCGACGTCATGTTCTGTGGTTCTACAAGTGCAGAAAGAACGAAGAAGTTCATAGGACTGATGCATTGCAGCTCCTTTTAATGTATGAAGCAAGAAGAATCAAAGAGAATGATACTATAGGACAGCAAGAGTGGATACAAAATTACAAACCCATTCTATCACCCTCTTTTTGCTTGGAGATGCTTGGCACAATGTTTTGATGAGGTTGTCTGAGGGAACGGGATCTACATCCTGACTGCTCCCACAATTTCTTAAAGAATTTGAGTTCGGTAGTTTTCGCATCGGAACCTGCATAGGAAGTGATGCCCAAATAGGAGTGTCAAATAACACACATCATTTATTACTATTGCTGTTTATTTTTATTTTCTGTTACTCCAATCTTCTTAGGCAGACTAGATTGTCTGATTCTGTGTATTTTGCAAATTTGAATGTTTGAATACAAGTCATCAGGTGGGTTGTTCCCAGCCAAACATTGATCCTTCCAACAGAAAATTAAATATCGCATGGCTCGAACAATCTAACAGGTACATTGCAAGCATCCTTTTGAATTTAGAGCATATTGAACCTTTGACTAGGAATTCCAATAAGCAAACAGGTTGACACATAAGAAAAGAATTAATGTTACCAGATTATAGTTGTGGCACAACGCCCCTTTAAGCTGTGATTACAGAATTGCAAGATGCAGAAACATATAGCGTCTAAAAGAGTACTAATGCATAAATTCAGTACTGTTAAGAAAGACAGGAGTTACAGTGAGACTAGAGGCACCTTGGGGCTTAGTTTTCTCAGCTTTGCTTGTGTTAGCATCCTGTCTCGCATGCATGTGATGACTACCAGCTTCACTTGCAAATCGAACCTTTTTTCTTGGCCTTCCATCTGCCATTAGATAGTGAATCATTGCATGAAGCCAGAAATACAGAATGATTTACAGGATGAAACTCTCACTCAAGAAAGGCTGCAATGACCAACATGTTGGTACTTAAGGGTCACTTAGCAAGATTTCGCAATACCAGAGCTGTACAGACAAAATTCAAAGAAGTAAAAAGAAGATCCTAAAACCCCATGACCTCGCAGAAACCGAACATGCCACTCAAGAACCACAAGGAACGCATGGAAAACGTCAGCATGTAGCTAGGGAACGGAAGCGCACGGCCTTTAAACAGATACCAGATCCTACTAAATCGAGAGTGAAATGATCCCAACTCTCCCCAAAATGCCACGAACTCTTCTGTTTTTCTTTGCGGGGGAAACGCAGGATAGGCATTCCAATCCAATTAGAATCGAACGGCAGATTTAACTCCGAGGCGTCTTCCTGAACCCCCAAAAATCCCAACTCAACCCACAAGACTTGAACTTCTGCATCAATCTTGGTTTCAAGAACTCGAGGGGTAATACAAGAATCGTAACAGCGGTGGAGGCGAGGGAGACGAGCCTGGAGAGGAGGGCTTGGGGGGAGGCCTCGACGCTGGCGGGGGCTGGGCGGCCGAGCCTCGCGGTGGCCGCAGCGGCTTAAGAGGGCGGCTGCTAGGGTTCCGGAGCTGGGGGCGATCCATCGCTCGCCGCCGCCGCCGCTTGGGTGGGTGCGCGCCAACACTCGGGCGCAGGAAGTTTGCGCGTTCGGTTCTCGCGTGTGGTCAACTGACAAGTGGAACCCACGTGGAAAGTTTATTTTTGCTTTTTGCGAATGCCCACATGGTAAGGGCAACTCCAACCGCGTGCATCAAAATGCAGCGTCTAAACCGTGTGATCCAAACACTTTTTGCCCTTCAACATAGTGCATCCAATGTACAGAGGATTATATAGCATGTCACTTAAATAAGAACGGCACTTTCTCGGTTCGCTCAGCGTATTACAAATAGTGAGAAGAGACTTATGCCCAGGAAGATTTGATGGGGAACTACCGATCTGGTTCTAGACCACATCCAGTATGGAAGAAGATTTGGAAGCTCAAACTGCCAAGAAAGACTAAGATCTTCATTTGGAGGTGCTTACACAATGTGCTACCATGCTTCAGCGTTCTAACTAATCGACATGTTGGTACTAACTCTCAATGCCCTGTCTGCAAGATGGACGCGGAAGATATATGCCATGTACTGTTCTCATGCCCACGTGCTCTAGTTGTTTAGGAAGCCTTGGGCGTTGGCAATATTATCAGGGACGCCATGTGCATAGACCGCTCTGGAGCAGCGATAATAGATTTTTTCTTATGTGATGAAGCTAATCAGCGTATGTACTCAGGCCCAATAGAATTGTCAGAGATTATTGCTGGAACCAGCTGGTACATCTGATGGTAGTAGAGACAATTTGTGCACGGAGAAACTGTCCACTCGCCGGAACAAACTGCGATATTGATCCGGACTCTAAGCCTAAATTTTGTTCGGACAGCAGGGAAACCGAAGGAGAGACCTCGACTGAACAAGTGGCCTGTTGTTTTGTCCAGCCAACAAGTACTAAACGTTGATGCATCGTTTTATGTTGAAGATCATACAGGCGGGTGTGGAGCAGTAGTAAGAGACACCCGCGGGAAATTCATCGGGGCATCAACGGCTTATCTCATGCAAATCCCGGATGTCGTCTCGGCGGAAGCTGCAGCTTTGTTAGAAGGCATAAAACTTCTCCAAGGCCTAGGTTGCAACAATGTGATGCTGAGAATGGATAATATTGTGGTGGTTGATGCTCTACGGATGAATGAAGGTCATGCTATGATGGCAGCCCTAGTTTTAGAAGAATGTAGATTCTTGCTTCGTGAGTTCGGGAAGGTAAGTATTGAGCATTGTAATAGAGAGTCAAATGTAGTTGCTTATGAGCTAGCTAGTTGGGGAAGTACAAACTCTCCCTCTGTATGGGTAGACGCACCCCCTGAGTTTATTGTAAAATCTCTAGCAAACGATGTAAGTGTGATTGATTAATAAAGCTAGCCGTGAAGGCCTTCCCGTCAAAAAAGATAGTGCGTAGAATGTTTAGTAGTATTTATTATTATGTAATTAGTAGGTCGATATCATTTTCAACCGTAGCTGTTGAATGTCATATGCACCTTGTTTACCATATGCATTCAAATTTTATCAGCATTCTGGCCAATAATGACATATTTTCATACAATTCAGTCATCCACTTTCATAGCAACACCTTTATTTTCTTTCACATAGATACCATTAAACCTCCAGTTTTCAACTGGCCCCTCAATTCTGCCATCAGAACGACCACGACTGCTACCGGGGCCAAATCCAACCCCCTCCTCCTCTACCAAAAGGTTCGGTTAGGTTTGAACTCATCATCTTCTCTTCCTTTACATCAGCCACGACTGGGGCCGCGACCTCTACCTCGCCATTTGGATGAATTCCCCACTCCAAACTTGCGGGGTCATATTTGCCCGTTCCACATTCTTGCTGCCAATAACCAAGAAGGCCACAAACACCACAGAAAATTGGTAATTTCTCATATTTCACCATGTAACAATCCTTCTTACTGGCTTTATTTATTGCCACAAATCTACTAAGTTTCTTGTTAACATCAAGTCTTACTCTCACATGAACGAACTCACAGATGTAGCTCAATCGGAACTTTTTTCACCTTCCCCATGTTCATGCACATGCCTTTGATCACCTCTAGAACCAAATACTAATGAGGAAGTTGATGACACGAGTCCAAACGGTGATCCTATCCAGAACAATGTCCATAGAGTTTGTGAACCCATTTGTACTCTCCAATGATCAAACCTTGATTTTGGAAAAGCCATGGACCATAGTCATCACAGTGTTCCAATCACCCGAACACCTGAACTGTAATGTGAAAAGGGTTATCATCGATTTTCTTTCAATGAACCTCCCTTGCCAGATTCCATGTCAATGTCATATCTGTGTATAGAGCGGAGGGGCTAAAGCCCTTGTTCACCTCCACCTTCGCTATGGCAAGCCACTTTGCTTGCACGCGTAGATCAGCCACTTCGATTCCCACATAAACTCATCCTCCTCATATTCATGCAGATCGAGATGACTGAGTAGGTCTTCCACCCTTTCGGCACCTCCCTTACTTCCGCTGAATTCACCCTCTGTCGACACATGCAACCTAGCATACATGAAACGACAAGATCACAAGACCTAGATGATCCCTCCGCCGTGGGAAGGAGCACAAATTTGAGGAATCAAGCTCTTGGTGGCAGCGTTGTCGGAGTGGACATAAACCCTAAGTTTTTCGCTAGTGGAGTTTCTAAAAGAGCGAGGCAAGTTTATGCGACAAGACGGGCGGGGTCTTGGGAGAATTCACATGACAAATTGAAACTCTAATTGCCTTCCACTACACCATTTTCAACCTTTTGCACAAGACCACACCCTATGTCCCTAAAGAACTTGCCTAACACCATTGGAGGCAAATCCTCCTACATGGACTATGGCACTGTGGGTTTAGGCTATGTGTTGGCCATGCCTTAAGGGATAAACTGAGAACTGGGAACGACCATCTCTCCTGAAGAAGAGAGGCATTTTTAGGACACAGAGTTTCTGAGCTCGAGCTCAAATGAGCTCAGGTGAACGGTAAAATCCAGAAAAAAGAAAACAAATTCTGAAAAATTTATGGGGAAAACATTGACAAATGTTTTCTGTGCTTGCAAAATTTCAGCAAAGAATGACATTCATGGAAATCGTGGCAAGAGTGTTATTTTCAAAGCATTTTGAGGTGTTGGGTTTTTTACCGGACTTCCATGAATGTCATTTTATGATGAAATTTTGCAAGCACTTAAAGCATTTGTTTGATTTTATTTCTATTTTATTTTCACTTTTTTGTGATTTTACTGTTCATAGCGAGCTCAAATAAGCTCGCAAGTAGAAGATGACTTTCGCGAAAACTCGCTTTTACGCACGGCGTCCAGTGCTATGCATATCTGGACCATGCATGCATATTTGGATCAGTCACAACGCATTCAATTGTCCCCGTATTCAGACCTAGCATTGTGTATTAAAACCGTTGTATGCTCACTGTAACTATCTCGTAGCGACACAGGACATCACGATGGTCTATGTTGCGGCACTATCTCATCTCGCCCCCAGGTGCAATCGTCGTAGAGTAAATTGCACAAAAGTATCACAATTGGGGCATTGGAAGCAGATTGGTATCAAGATTGGTAATTTTTACGTGTCAGTACCAAGTTTGGGGCGAGACGTTGCAAAAGAGGCTAAAAGTGTGTTTTATACGTATTGACAGGTATTCTGACCGGTTGGGCCCGCCCGTCAGGCGCCACGCTGGCCAGTGAGCGCGTGCCCGCGCGTTGACTCGGGCGAGCCCGGGTCGAACCGTTGAGCGGCGGCTGGTGCGTTCCAGCCAGACCCCAACCCGTACGCTGCCCTGTTCCTCCTCCTCGCTCCCTCGCCGCCGCCTCCCTCCCCGCCCGCCCCGCCGACCACCACACTACGCCGCCGCAGCCATGGCTCGAACTGCTTAGGCTTTGTCCTCCCCCCCCCCCCCGCGGCTGCTCCTCCCTTGCGCCCTCCTCTCCCCCGCGGCTGCTGTGCCCTAGGAGACGATGGCATCGACCACTCCGGCGGGCGGCGAAGGCTGGGGCGATGACCGTGGTAGCGGCGGCGGCGTCCTCCTCCGCTTAGGCGTCGACGACAGTGGCGGCTACTCCACGTCGGAGTACAGTAGAGACGACGATGATTTTTCGGAGCCAGCATTGTCGATGGAGCAGAGGCTGCGGATGGCGCGAATTTGGGTGGCCAACCCTAGCACCGCCCATCAGTGGACTCATGGCATCGGTGGTGTTCTGTAAGTGCTCCACTCTTCAATTTTTGCTAACTGAAATTGAGGATTAGGGTTTACTGCCTTCATGTTGATCACTATAATTGCTACTGTTGTATATGATGTACATTGTTATTTCTGAGTCCAAATTGGGATTAGGTGTTACCTAACTAGAGTAGAGTAGCATTATTCTGTTAACTACTTCTCTGAAAATACAAAACATCAGTTTGCTATCATAGGGTTAACTACCCATTGAGATAGTTGTTTACATTGTATACTATCATTATGCTTTGCTCTCATATTCTTAGTTTATTCATAATATGTTTGATTTGTAGTAATTGTGTTTATTGGAATTGTTGACTAGGGCTAAGGGTAAATAAAAGCTTTGTTCATATGTTAACTTAAACAAAGCTTTGTTTATATGTTAACTAAAAAGTGTTTATATGTTAACATATCTGAGAATAGTAAAACAAAGCTTAAATGTTAACTAAAAATTGTTTTATGCTTAAGTTAAACTTGGGTACTGAATAGTTGAAAAATCCTTGTTAACCTATCTGTTAATTAAAATTGTTTATTAGCCATGGTTAAATTTTTAACCATTTTTGTCTGTTATTTCATTTTGCAGTTTGTATGATGACACTTTGGATGTTAGGTTCCATTTTGATGCTTTAGAAATGTTTGAGGTGAAGCTCTGCAGTTCAGATGTAACATATCTGAATATGATTGCAGTGATGAAAACCCAAGGATTTAGTGAATATGATCTATTGTTTCACATTGAAAATCCAGATTTAGGGGAGAAAGGATTGGAGATGGTAGAGAGTAATGCTGAGTTGCAAAGAGTAAAGAGGCAGGTTCAGGAGTGTAAGGTTATAAATTTGCTAGTGAGGGCATGTCCACCTCCTTGCAGCCAGTTTGAGAGGTAAGAATTGTCCACAGTTGTGTATGAAGAGCATGTGTTATATGATCTCAGTGAGCCACCCATCTATGTTGTTGATCAAGAAGGAGTTATCTTTGAAAGTCAGAGTAGCAGCTGCAGTGCAGCTCATGGTACTGGTGTTTGCACACAAGAGAGCAAGAATGTAAAAGTAAAGTTGAAAGCTGTTTTGGAACTAGAAGAAGATGGATATGATGGCAATGGTGGTTCTGATTGTGAAGGTGAATATGACAGTGATGGAAACCCTTTTTATATGGGTGATGCTGATGACATAGAGATGGATGAGGGAAAGAGACAGATAAGTATGATGAAATAGAAGAGGAAGAATCAGATGATGAAGAATCTGAGGAGGAAGAAGTGTTGCATTATGAGGGTGACACAGAGGTTGAGGAAATTTTTCAAATGGATGAAGATGACACAGTTGTTTCAGAGGATGAAGAAACTATAATTGTACATGAAGAGAAGAAGAAGAAACAGAAGCTTCCAATTAGGAGAGGGCCAACAACAAGGTCACATTCCAGTGTAGTGCAAGAGAAGGAGCCTGATTTCAAACCTTCATCTGATGAAGAAGAGAAATGATTGTTGAAGGAGGCTGATGATGATGGTTTTGAGCCATTGTCATTTGTGCTGCCAAAGAAAAGGAAGAGCACGGCAAAGCAGAGGCCTCCTAGGAAATGGTACAATGAGAAAATGGAGGCACCACATGAGCAATTATGTCTAAAGATGTGTTTCAAGGATCAACATCAATTCAGAGAGGCTTTGTTGAACTTACACATCACTCAAGGCAGAAACTTCAAATATCACAAGAACTCGGATCAAAGGATAATTGTAGAATGCAACCAAAAACATTGCAACTTCTTTATGGTGGCAGCAATTATAAAAGGTGAAACTACTTTTGTAATTAAGAAGATGAGAATTGGGCACACTTGCCCTATTAGTACAGAGACAACAAGGGTAAGTGCCAAGTGGCTTGCCAACAAGTATGAGTCACTGTTCAGATCTGATCTAACAACTGGCATTCAAACTTTGATTGATGCCTGCATGGAGAAGTATGGTGTGGATGTGCCGAAGTCAATGTCATATAGGGCAAAGAACCTAGCTATTGATGCTGTGTTAGGAGACCACAAAAAGCAACACCCTAGCTTGAAAGACTATGCTCAGACAGTGATGGATACACCCATTGAAAAAATCCCCCATACAGGCCCAAGATTCCATGCCATGTTCTATTGCATCAATGGAGCAAGGGAGGGGTTTCTCAATGGGTGAAAACCCTTCATTGGTCAGTTTTTTCACCTTCTACATTAGTTACATATTGTTTTATCTTTAAATGCATTTGAATGTTTTAGATATTGAATTTGCTTGCACATTCAGGTGTTGATGGGTGCTTCATCAAGTTAACTACTGGTGTTCAACTACTTGCTGCCACTGGTAGAGATGGCAGCAACAATATATACCCACTAGAATTTGGTATTGTTGGGAAAGAGGACACACCTAGCTGGTGTTGGTTTCTACACCAACTAAAAATCTGCCTAGGAGGAGAAGTGGGACAGTTTGGTCCATATACAATAATGTCAGATAGACAAAAGGTATGTGCTTGCATCATCTCACCTTGTTCTTATATGGTTGTTTTGTGATAGATAGTAGCTTAGCTAGTTTAACTGTGTGTCCCAGGGCGTACTAAATGCAGTGAATGCAGTCTTTCCTAAGTGCAACCAAAGGTTCTGCCTTAGGCATATATATGCAAACTTCCAAACTACTGGGTTTAGGGGGGAAGATCTGAAGAAGTATATGGATAATGCTGCCTATGCATATAGTGAACACAAATTTAACATTGCAATGAATGACCTAAGAACTGAATGTGAGGAAGCTTGGAAGTGGCTTAGTGATGTACCCAAGAAAACATGGGCAAGGCATGCATTTGGCACAAACTGCAAGACTGACCTTGTAGTTAACAATTTGTTTGAGGTGTTCAACAAGTATGTACTAGATTTTAGGAAAAAACCAATTAGGACAATGTGTGATGGAATAAAGGATACGCAGATGGTGAGGTGGCATAGGAATAGGGAGAGTGGAAAGAAAGCTAGATGGGAGATAACACCCCATTATAGTGAGAAGCTAGAGGTTGAGAAGGAGAGGGCCAAATTTTGCAAACCTATTTCAAGCTGGTGTGGACTTGTGGCAAATTACAAGTGGGCAACAAACCCATGCTGTTAACTTGCAACTTCACACATGTGGTTGCAGAAAATGGGACCTCACTAGCATCCCATGTAACCATGCCATCTCAGCAATAAATAGGGACAAAAGAAAACCATAGGATTATGTCAGCAATTTCTTCAAGAAACAATTCTATGTGGCAACAGCTTATGAACCAATGATCTATCCAGTTCCTGGTGAGCATGATTGGACAAGGACCCCTGGTCCAAACATTGACCCACCTGCATTTAAAGTGAAAAGGGGAAGAAGGAAAGAGAAGAGGATCAAGGGGAAGTTTGAAGTTCCAAAGCCAAAGGACACATCAAGAATGGGGACTATAACATGTGGCAATTGTGGACTGCAAGGACATAGGTACACAAGCTGCATGAAACAGTTGAAGCTTGAGCTGGCTTTGAGGAAGAACAAACATGTGGTAAACCTATTTTAATTACTAACATGTGTTCCTTCTTTATTTTAGTATTTGCTAACTCATTTCCATGTTTCTGCCAGCCTCTTGCAAGGAATTCAAGTGATGGTGCTGCTGCTCCTCCTACACCAGCACCAAGAGCTTGTCATCCAGCTCCTACAACAGCACCAACTGTTGCAACAGGAGGTGCTGGGAGAGGGAGAGGGAGAGGTGCTGCACCAGGTGGTGGGAGAGGTGCTGGGAGAGGGAGAGGTGCATTCTATGCCCCAAGGCAATCTGCTCCCTCCACATCTACTGCTCCCTCTACATCTACTGCTCCTCCACCTTCTGGTGGTAGAAACAGAGGATGGAGAGCCTACTTCTATGCAAGTGGTAACCACTAAATGGCACATGTGCCATGTAATGTTCAAAACTAGATACTTTATGTGTGTTCTTGAATCCTATGGTACAATGTGATCTTGCTGGTGCTCTCAGTGTACTTTGCTGGTGCTCTTATTGTACTCTGTTGGTGTACTTTAAGAATCAATGCCATATATGGCTTTTGTTCATGTGAATGGATGGATCTATTTATTAGTTAATGCCATTTCTAGAGCTGGCTTTTGTTCATGTGGATGGATGTGATCTTGCTATTTATTAGTTAATCAATGCATGGAATGGACTATGTTCATGTGGATGGTTCTTTTTATATCTTCTTATGATTGATATGTTCATGACAATGGTGCATACTATTGGATAGAGTAACTTTGTTGTTGGATACATTGTTGGATATGTTGTTAAGGTCTAGGCTAAAACCACCTAAACCTATAAATTAAGGTTTTGGTGGCTCGGGGTCGAAGAAAACACCTAAACCTATCAGCTAGGCTCTAGGGTGGCTCGGGGTCGATGAAACCACCTAAACCTATCAATTAGGGTTTTGGTGGCTCGGGGTCGACGAAACCACCTAAACCTATCAATTAGGGTTTTGGTGGCTTGGGGTCGACAAAAACACCTAAACCTATCATCTAGGCTCTAGGATGGCTCGGGGTCGACAAAAACACCTAAACCCATCAATTAGGGTTTTGGTGGCTCGGGGTCGACGAAACCACGTAAACCTATCATCTAGGCTCTAGGGTGGCTCGGGGTCGATGAAACAACCTAAACCTATCAATTAGGGTTTTGGTGGCTCGGGGTCGACGAAACCACCTAAACCTATCAATTAGGGTTTTGGTGGCTCGGGGTCGACGAAACCACCTAAAATAATCAATTAGGGTTTTGGGTGACAACATAACAAAAGAATGATGAGGAAGCACTTAAGCATAAGAAACTATTCCTTTTGCAAATGCATCTAAGCATTTAAGCATGAGTGTAACATAAGCATTTTCCAATGCTTTGTATGTCATCATTTTCAGCAACAAACTAGCAACCATTTTCAGCAACAAACTAGCAACCATTTTCAGCATCAGTATAACATAAGAAAACAATACTTACTGCAGTTCAACACATTATAGGCATACACAACCATTGTTCACAATACATAGTGGAGTTCAAATGCACAATCCATCCTTTTCTCACAAAAGGATGAATAGCATAACTACTAGGTAGAGAAACATCCAGAGTTCACAATTACTAGAACCATACATTACACAACCATAATTCTAAGTTACTAGGTCATTGCACAACCATCCTTCCCAAAAAAGGTCTACAATGCCCAATAATCTCACTTCATCTTCTTTAGTTCTGTAAGATGGCCTGGATCCCCTTGATCTTCTCCTTAAGCTTCTCCTCTGCCATCATGAGCTCACAAATCTTAAGCTCTTGCATGTACTTCTCTTCATTATGGTTTTCCTTGAGCTTCAGCAGATCAGCAACCTGAAACTTCAACTCTAGCTTCTCTTGGGTCAGCTTCTCCTCAAACTTTGTGAACTCTGCATTCTTCAACTCCAAATTCATCCTAGCCTCACTAAGAAATTCCTTCTCTTTCATATTCTTCAACTTCAGGTTCTGGATGGCAGTTGCTTGAGCACTTGTCAGGTTGCACACGAGTTCATACTTCTGTTGAAGCTTCTCTGTAACTTCATCTTTCTTTGCCATTTCTGCCTTCATACCAGCCACCAATTCAGCTCTACATTGGTGCTGATATGTGATGTTGGACTGCAGATAACTGAAATCCACAACCCTCTCCTCCTAAAAGTCCACAAGTTGATGCACATCTTTCACTAACTTGTCATAGTCTGCATCCACTTTGTTCTTTTCTTCTGTCGAATGGTGAATAGTTAAAGCACTTTCAAGATTATCATTCACCCTAACACACTTGCTCTCTTCAACCATTGACCAAAGCTTCAACAATGCATTCTCCATTGTTAGGGGCCACTACTCATCAACCCACTGAACAAACCCACAATTCTGACCTTCCTGGAAAAATAACAAGGGCAAAATTTAGTACAATACAACTACTATGAGTAGTAAGCAACAGTTAGTTCATGGCAGTAGCTAATGTTGGTACTGACCAACACTGAATTTGCACAGCCATGTGCTAAGCAACAGGAGCACATTGTAAAATAACTTAATGTAATCCTACAATGGGGGATCAGTATATATTTAGCAGAGTAACGCTCCATTCAACTTAGCATAATAATCAACTTAGAATTGGCCATTAATATAATGGAATCCTACAATGTGCACTACCACTCTACCAGTTAACTACTTTGCCATATATCACTAACAAATGGAACATAGACACCACTGAATGAAGAGTTATTAAACCAGACTACATTAGCCTAGCTAAATACACTACATTAGCCTGCAACAACAAACTAGCTAATGACAGTACCTACTGTCAGCAGTAAGCAACAATTACTTATTAGGAGTAACTGTCGGTGTCAAAACCGGCGGATCTCGGGTAGGGGGTCCCGAACTGTGCGTCTAAGGCGGATGGTAACAGGAGGCGGGGGACGCGATGTTTACCCAGGTTAGGGCCCTCTCGATGGAGGTAATACCATACTTCCTGCTTGATTGATCTTGATGATATGAGTATTACAAGAGTGGATCTACCATGAGATCGTAGAGGCTAAACCCTAGAAGCTAGACTATGGTATGATTGTTGTTGTCCTACGGACTAAACCCTCCGGTTTATATAGACACTGGAGGGGGCTAGGGTTACACAGAGTCGGTTACAAGGGAGGAGATCTACATATCCGTATTGCCAAGCTTGCCTTCCACGCCAAGGAGAGTCCCATCCGGACACAGGACGAAGTCTTCAATCTTGTATCTTCATAGTCCAACAGTCCGGCCAAAGGATATAGTCCGGCTGTCCGGAGACCCCCTAATCCAGGACTCCCTCAGTAGCCCCTGAACCAGGCTTGAATGACGATGAGTCCGGGCGCAGATTTGTCTTCGGCATTGCAAGGCGGGTTCCTCCTCTGAATACTCCATAGAAGATCTTGAACACGAGGATAGTGTCCGGCTCTGCAAAACAAGTTCCACATACCACCGTAGAGAGAATAATATTTCCACAAATCTAATCTGCTGACAAGTTTAGCAACATGACATCATGTCATGGCTCGGTCATTATTCGAACCGTTTTTCTCAACTAGCACTGCACATATCACGAGGCGGTTTTCTTGACACGTCTTGTCGAAGCAGAGATCGTGTCCCCTTATCACGGGATTCTCATCAATACGGACGTGGGTAACCCAATCGTGCCCGTTGGTATGACTACTCGATTTTAGGCAAGTCCCAAACGGCCACGAGGAGGACGCTTGATATTCACCCTCTTTATAAAGAGGCCAAGGCCTGTCCTTTTTTCCCTCTCATACTCAGTCGAATCCTTCCCCCGCCTCGAGTTCCAACACCCAAGGCTCGGGTTAGGTGCTTCGGACCTTCAACCATGTCTGGATCCAACCTTCAAGGTCGGTGGATGCCTTCCTCTGTCACAGAGGAAGACGTCAAGAAGCTAAGAGAGGCCAGGTATTTGACCGGTGAAATCTCGCACAGGCTGCCTGCTCGAGGGCAGGTCATTCCCACTCCCAAACCCGGCGAGAGCGCTGTATTCATCTCTCACTTCCTCCAAGGGCTAGGCCTCGCTCTGGATCCCTTTGTTAGGGGGCTCATGTTTTAGTATGGGCTGGATTTCCATGACCTGGCCCCGGATTCCCTCCTTCACATCTCGTCGTTCATCGTCGTGTGTGAGGCCTTCCTCCGCATTACCCCACACTTCAGCCTGTGGCTCAAGACTTTCAATGTGAAGCCGAAGATGATCGAGGGGCGACACGCATAGTGCGGAGGTGCCATAATAAGCAAAAGCGCTGATGTTCCATGGCCAGAGGGTTCCTTCCCAGAGGTGTCCAGTTTATGGCAACGGAAGTGGTTTTATATCATAGCTCCCCGGGGTACCAAGTGGGTAGCCGCCCCTGCCTTTCGCCCGGGCCCCCCACCACAACTGACGTCATGGATCAACAAGGGGTTGGAATGGGGGCTAGTAAATGATGTGCCGATATTGCAGAGTCACATCCGAGATCTCCTCGAGGGAGATGTCAGCCTAGCCACGGTAATGCAAGTCATGCTAGTTCATCGAGTCCCGCCTTGCAAACGTCGACCCCTCCGTATGTGGGAGTTAACCCCGGAAGGACCGCGAACTATTCAGCACTTCCTCGGCATGACGATCGAAGAGATGTACAAATTGTTCTTCGGACCACAAATAAGGTGTCCGGACACCACCAAGGATGTAGGTTGATGACCCACAAGTATAGGGGATCTATCGTAGTCCTTTTGATAAGTAAGAGTGTCGAACCCAACGAGGAGCATAAGGAAATGATAAGCGGTTTCCAGCAAGGTATTCTCTGCAAGTACTGAAATAAGTGGTAACAGATAGTTTTGTGATAGGATAATTTGTAACGAGCAACAAGTAACAAAATTAAATAAAGTGCAGCAAGGTGGCCCAATCCTTTTTGTAGCAAAGGACAAGCCTGGACAAACTCTTATATAGAGAAAAGCGCTCCCGAGGACACATGAGAATATCGTCAAGCTAGTTTTCATCACATTCATATGATTCGCGTTCGATACTTTGATAATTTGGTATGTGGGTGGACCAGTGCTTGGGTACTGTCCTTACTTGGACAAGCATCCCACTTATGATTAACCTCTATTGCAAGCATCCGCAACTACAACAAAAGTATTAAGGTAAACCTAACCATAGCATGAAACATATGGATCCAAATCAGCCCCTTACAAAGCAACGCATAAACTAGGGTTTAAGCTTCTGTCACTCTAGCAACCCATCATCTACTTATTACTTCCCAATGCCTTCCTCTAGGTCCAAATAATGGTGAAGTGTCATGTAGTCGACGTTCACATAACACCACTAGAGGAGAGACAACATACATCTCATCAAAAGATCGAACGAATACCAAATTCACATGACTACTAATAGCAAGACTTCTCCCATGTCCTCAAGAACAAAAGTAACTACTCACAAATCATAAACATGTTCATAATCAGAGGGGTATTAATATGCATATAGGATCTGAACATATGATCTTCCACCAATTAAACCAACTAGCATCAACTACAAGGAGTAATTAACACTACTAGCAACCTACTAGCACCAATCCCGAACTTGCAGACAAGAATTGGATACAAGAGATGAACTAGGGTTTTGAGAGGAGATGGTGCTGATGAAGGTGTTGATGGAGATTGCCCTCTCCCGATGATAGGAGCGTTGGTGATGATGATGGCGATGATTTCCTCCTCCCGGAGGGAAGTTTCCCCGGCAGAATAGCTCTACCGGAGCCCTAGATTGGTTCCGCCAAGGTTCCGCCTCGTGGCAGCGTAGTTTCATCCGAGAAGATGGCTTCTTATTTCTTTCCCATCGAAAGACTTCATATAGCAAAAGATGGACACCGGAGGGCCACCAGGGGGCCCACGAGGTAGGGGGCACGCCCAGGGGGGTAGGGCGCGCCCCCACCCTCGTGGGCACGGTGTGGCCCCCTTGGTGAATCTCTTTCGCTGAGTATTTTTATATAATCTGAAAACGTCTTCCGTGAAATTTCAGGACTTTTGGAGCTGTGCAGAATAGGTCTCTAATATTTGCTCCTTTTCCAGCCCAGAATCCCAGCTGCCGACATTCTCCCTCTTAATGTAAACCTTGTAAAATAAGAGAGAATAGGCATAAGTATTGTGACATAATGTGTAATAACAGCCCATAATGCAATAAATATTGATATAAAAACATGATGAAAAATGGATGTATCAACTCCCCCAAGCTTAGACCTCGCTTGTCCTCAAGCGAAATCCGAAATCGAAAAATATGTCCACATGTTTAGAGATAGAGGTGTCGATAAAAATAAAATACATACATGAGGGCATCATGATCGTTCTTAGAACAACAACTTACATAATTCTTGTCATATAATCTCTTATGCTAGAGTAATAATTCAATCACAATTTCAAGTATGAATCGTAAACTTCATTGAAAACTAACAAACTATAATCTCAGTCATTGGAGCAATTGCAATTTATCATAACATAGGGAAGAGTCAATGTATAAGAGCTTTTCAGCAAGTACACATACTCAACTATCATATAATCTTTCACAATTGCTGACACTCACGCAATACTTATGGGTATAGAGTTTTAATCGGACACAGAGAAAGATAGGGGCTTATAGTTTTGCCTCCCAACGTTTTACCTCAAGGGTAATGTCAACAATAATAGTTCATGAAAACTCACATCCAATTAGCCATATATACCAGGATCTTTCCAACATACCGTGCTTGCCAAAGGATAAAATGTAAAAAGGAAGGGTGAAGATCACCATGACTCTTATGCAAGGTAGGAAGTGAAAGTAAAAGATAGGCCCTTCGCAGAGGGAAGCAGAGGTTGTCATGCACTTTTATGGTTGGATGCACAAAATCTTAATGTGAAAGACCGTCACTTTATATTGCCACTTGTGATATGGACCTTTATTATGCAGTCTGTCGCTTTTATTTCTTTCATATCGCACGATCGTATAAAGCTTATTTTCTCCCACACTAATAAGTCATACCTATTTAGAGAGCAATTTTTATTGCTTGCACCGATGACAACTTACTTGGAGGATCTTACTCAATCCATAGGTAGGTATGATGGACTCTTATGGCAAAACTGGTTTAAGGGTATTTGGAAGCACAAGTAGTATCTCTACTTGGTGCAATGAATTTGGCTAGCATGAGGGGGAAAGGCAAGCTCAACCATGTTGGATGATCCATGACAATATAATTTATCTCAGATGTAAGAAAACATAACCCATTATGTTGTCTTCCTTGTCCAATGTCAACTCTTTAGCATGTCATATTTTAATGAGTGCTCTCAGTTATAAAAGATGTCCAAGATAGTATATTTATATGTGAAGACCTCTCTTTCTTTATTACTTCCTATTAATTGCAACGATGACCAAAACTATGTTTGTCAACTCTCAACAACTTTTATTCATCATACTCTTTCTATGTGAGCTCATTACTATCCATAAGATCCATATGATCTCTTTGTTTCCTTTTTATTCTTTCTCTTTTCTTTTATCCACTTAGGATCATGGCAAAACAATCAAGCCCTTGACTCAGCACTAATCTTTATTATATATAGCTCACGGACTCGATTACATAGAAGGATCATAAAGCAAAACTCACAACTAGATCATACTAAAAGCTTTTATTCTACTAGATCAAGATATTATCAAAAGGATCGAACTAAGAAAAACGGTAAAGATAAAAGTGATGGTGATACGATACCGGGGCACTCCCCCAAGCTTGGCAGTTGCCAAGGGGAGTGCCCATACCCGATGCTCAATTCTTCTTTGTTGGTGAAGAAGGGCGAGTTCACTACAAAAAAAGACACATCCGTGACATTTTGGGCCGAACGAATTTTTTTCCTGTCATACATATGACACTTCTATGATGATAATTGTGACAAAACCCGGTATCATCATAGATGTGGTGGGCTCCTACTTCTATGAAAAAAAATCAAGACAGAAAATGGGCTTTTCGTCCTGGGCGGGCCAGAGACGCAGCTGCATGACATTCTTTGGGCCGTCCATGACGGAAAAACCCGTGGTAGAAGCGAGGGGGAGGAAAATTTCGGGGAGTTCCCGGTTACGGTGGGAGGTCGGGGGCCGAGCGATGCACGTTTATCTCGTACACGTACGCGCGTGTGTGCGAGGCGTTGGCTCTAACTAAACCCGAGCGATTGCACTACAGGCTACGCGTTACTGAACCCGAGCGATCGATCGATGGCTGTTAACTGAACCCGATCGATCGATTCCTTCGCTACTGCTGCTAACTGAAGCTGATCGATGCTGCCTCTGGGATGAACAGTGAGCGTTGCGCGAGGGGGGGGGTTGGATGAACAGTGAGCGGTGGCGTTGCCTCTGGATGAACAGGACCCCGTGGTGTGGTGGAGGGCTGGATGAACAGTAGCCGGTGGAGGGGTGCCCGTGGAGGGGTGGTTGAACAGGACCCCGTGGTGTGGAGGGCTGGATGAACAGTGGACGATGGAGGGGTGGTTGAACAGTAGCCGGTGGAATAGCACGCGGTGGAGGCTGGATGAACAGGAGCCCATGGAGGCTGGAGGAGGTCAACGGTAGCCCGTGGAGGCTGGAGGAGGTCGACGGTGGAGATGAACAGTATCCGGTGGAGCCCCGTTTTGCGGTACGCCACACCCCTCCCGATCAACAGGACCCCCGTTTTGACCGTAGCGCTCCAACACAAGTCTGTTTCGTCCGTTTTGCGGTATGCCACACCCCTCCCGATCAACAGGACCCCCATTTCAACCGTAGGAGGTCCGTTTCCTCCGTTTTGCGGTACGCCACACCCCTCCTGATCAACAGGACCCCCGTTTCGACCGTAGGAGGTCCGTTTCCTCCATTTTGTGGTACGCCAGACCCCACCCGATCAACAGGACCCTGTTCGAACGTAGGAGGTCTGTTTCCTCCGTTGTGCGGTACGCCAGGCCTCGTTTCCATCGCCTGTTTCGTCCAAGCCCTCCCGACGAACACGACCACGCATTCCGTTCCGACCCAGCCGGTTGGCTCCCACGCGTTCCGTTGCCTCCCGATGAACACGACGCATTCCGTTGCCTCCCCATGAACACGACTGTAATGCTATTTATGTACTTTGTTTGACGTGGCAAGTGTAAGCCAACTATGTACCTTCCCCTTTTATTATCTATTTACATGGGATGTTGTGAAGATTGCCTTACTTGCGACATTGCTTTCAATGCGGTTATGCCTCTAAGTCATGCTTCGATACGTAGGAGATATAGCCACATCGAGGGCATTACAAGTTGGTATCAGAGCCTTCCCCGACCTTAGGAGCCCCCACTGCTTGATCGTTTTTAGCAGCCGTTGTTGAGTCTAGAAAAATGTTTTGAGTCATTTAGGAATTATATACCGGAGAGTTTAGGAATTCTTTTTACTCCATAGTCCCTTCATCGCTTTGGTAAGGCATCCTGACGTAGAGTTTTGACTCTTCTCTTCTCAAATTTCACTAAAAAAAATTTTAGGATCACGCGGGTATCTTGGAATCGTTCCGATGGATTTGTGACGAGAACATTGTTCTTGGTGCCTCCTATCTTTAGGGGTTGTGGCAGTGTCCCGGGGAGTTGAGCTCCGAGGTGTTGTCGTCACAATTTTATCATTGCAGTTCTGGAATACCTGAGTTTAGTTCGCCGACATCGAAAATCTCTTTTATGCATTTGTTGGTGAGATAACCTTGACGCCACCCAGTACTGGGGCGGGAGTTCGGGAGTATTTCCATAACTTGTATAACGGATGCTTTTCGAAGGTTGAGGTAGATGGTTTCCGAAGTTTTTCTCGGTTATGTGTTGAAGGATGGATACAGCTGGATGTAGGATTTGCTAGATTTGGGTGAGATATTATGCTTCCCCTGTATCCCCAACACCTGATTGCATAACCGGAAAGCTTCGGGAGTTTCATAGGTGGGAATTCTTGTAGCTCTAGTTCTTCTTCCACGGATATTTGGTTTGAGATTGGGTGATCTTTACCAAGTATTCGTTCTTGCTCCGTACCTTGTTGATTTTGTTCCTCTACCTAAATTCTAAGTGGCTTCTCAATTTATGGATACGTGACCATTTCAAGTGGAATGCATTCGTTCTTATGTTCGGATGTGAAGACTATATGTTGCAATTTCAACCCGCTTGATTCAGCTTCAATTTTATCTGTTAATGTGCTAACGGATGTCACCCTCTTCAGGATGGCTCCCGCTAAGGGCAACAATCAGAATCAGAATCAGGATCCACCTCCCCCTCCTCCGGAGGCATGGCAAGCTGTGATGGCTGCTACCAATGCAAACACGCAGTTGATCATGCAAATTCTTCAAGAGCGCAACCAAGTGAACCAAGGCAACCAAGGCAACCAGGGCAACAATCAGAATCACTTTGCTACACTCAACCAGTTCCTTGCTAACCAGCCAAAGACCTTCAGCAATTGTGTTGAGGCAACTGATGCTGACGATTGGCTTGTGGACTTGTGCAAGCATTTCGAGTGCAGTAACGTCAGGCCTGAGGACTTTGTCAAGTTCGCTTCCTTCCAACTCAAAGACCAAGCTGCAGAATGGTTCCAGCAGTACAAAGATTCCAGAGGAGGCTCCGTCAAGACTTCAAAGCTCATCATATTCCTCAGAGCATGGTTGAAAGCAAGCGTGAGGAATTCCGCAACCTGAAGCAAGGCTCTATGTCTGTCTATGACTACAACAAGTTGTTTCAGAAGCTCGCCCGCTTTGCTAAGCAGGACGTCCCTGACGAGAAGAGCATGGTATACCAGTTCAGGGGTGGTCTCAGAAAAGAAATCCAGCTAGCTCTTGTTCTCTTTGAGCCCTTGAGGTACGATGAGTTCTACAACATGGCATTGAAGCAAGAGGCTGCTCAACTGAAGTGTGATGCTTCCAAGAAGCGAGTCAGAGATGCTACTCCTTCTTCTACTCAAGTGGCCAAGCAGCAGAAGTATTGGCTTCCTCCTCCTCCGTTCTGTCAGCCGTATTAGAAGAGCAAAGGTGGCAGTGGATCTTCCCATCCACCCAACCCTGGCTTTTAGAACAAGACTTCGTCTCAAGCTCCAAGATCGAGTGCTCCGTATCACCGTCCGCTTTCAGAGGTCACGTGCAACAAGTGCCAACAAAAGGGTCATTATGCCAACAAGTGCTTCAACAAGAGGCGCCTCCCTCCTCCTCCTCCTGTGAGATCGACAAGTACAGCTGTGGTCAAGCATAACCCCAAGCACGCCAAGGTCAACTTGATGAACGCAGCTCAGGCAGAGGACTCGTCAGATGTCATCATGGGTAACCTTCCTGTTAACAATGTTCCTGCAAAAGTACTTTTTGACACTGGTGCATTGCATTGTTTCATTTCCAAACCTTTTGCATCAAAGTATGAGTGCGATTATCAGTATTTGCAAAGTTCCTTGCAAATCGTGTCACTGGGCAAGCAAATGACAGCTAATACCTGCGTCCCGGGTGTTACTATCACGTTGGGCGACTACAAATTTCTAGCTTCTCCTATTGTTCTGGGCGACTCGGATATTGATCTTATTCTCGGAATGGAATTGCTTTCTAAGCACAAGGCGCATCTTGATTGTGCTGCCAGGCAGATTCAATTGACTCATTCATCTGAGGATGTAATTATCTTTGCCGCTCGTGATGATACAATCCGTCTATTTTCTCTCAATGAGAAGGGAGAACTGGATGCTATCTCGCAAATTCCAGTCGTTTGCGAATATCAAGACGTCTTTCCAGAAGAGCTTCCAGGAATGCCTCCGCACCGGCCAATTGAATTCATCATCGATCTTGAGCCTGGCACGGAACCGGTTTGCAAGCGTCCGTACAAGCTCGGACCTGAAGAGTTGAAGGAGCTGAAGAAGCAACTCGATATTCAAGCGCGAATGGGTCTCATCCGACCTAGTTCCTCTCCGTGGGGTTGTGGAGTACTCTTTGTGAAGAAGAAGGATGGAACGGACCGACTTTGTGTTGACTACCGTCCATTGAACAAGAAGACTATCAAGAACAAATACCCACTTCCCAACATCAATGAGATGTTCGAACAACTCAAAGGTGCCCAAGTATTCTCCAAGCTTGATCTCCGTATGGGTTATCACCAGATTCGAATCCGTGAGCAAGATATTCCCAAGACGGCTTTCAGGACAAGCTATGGTTCATATGAATACACTGTCATGTCTTTTGGCCTCGTCAACGCTCCTCCGACTTTCTCTCGCATGATGAACTTCATCTTCAACGCCTACACAAACGACTTTGCTTTGGTCTATCTCGACGACATTCTGGTCTTTTTGAAGAACAAGGAAGATCATGCCAAGCATTTGCGTTTGGTGCTCGATAAGCTCAGGGAACATCAATTCTACGCCAAGTTCTCAAAGTGCAAGTTTTGGCTCGATGAGGTTCTTTATCTTGGGCATATCATCTCTGCCAAGGGCATTGCGGTAAATCCTGAGAAGGTGTCTGCAATTGTGAATTGGGAACCACCTCAGACCGTGAAGCAACTCCGTAGCTTCCTCGGTCTCGCAAGCTACCGTCGAAGGTTCGTTGAGAACTTTTCAAAGATCGCGAAGCCTCTTTCAAACCTTCTCTAGAAGCACGTCAAGTACGTTTGGTCTCCGGAATGTGACATTGCTTTCAACACGTTGAAAGAGAAATTGGTCACTGCTCCAGTTCTGACTCCTCCTGATGAATCCAAACCGTTCGAGGTCTTCTGCGATGCCTCTCTCCAAGGTCTTGGTGCAGTGTTGATGCAAGAGAAGAAAGTTGTGGCTTATACCTCTCGCCAGTTGAAGCCCAACGAGAAGAACTACCCCACTCATGACCTAGAGTTGGCGGCAGTTGTGCATGCTCTGTTGACTTGGAGACATCTTTTATTGGGAAGAAAAGTGGACATCTTCACTGACCACAAGAGTCTCAAGTACATCTTCACTCAGCCTAATCTCAACCTCAGGCAGACTCGATGGGTCGAAATGATTCAAGAGTATAATCCGAGTATCGAGTATACTCCGGGAAAGGCCAATGTGATTGCTGACGCATTGAGCAGGAAAGCGTAATGCAACAGTCTGATTCTCAAGCCTTATCAACCCGAGCTTTGTGAAGCTCTCCGCAAACTTAATCTGCAAGTTGTTCCTCAAGGTTTCCTCGCCAACCTTCAAGTCTCTCCTACCTTGGAAGACCATATTCGCGAGGCTCAACTTCTTGATGCTATGGTGAAGAAGGTGAAGATTGGGATTGCCAAGAGTCAACCCAAGTACAAGTGCTACCGCCTTGATGACAAGCATACTCTCTTCTTCGAGGATCATATTGTTGTGCCCAAAGGTGACCTTCGTAAAGTGATCATGAACGAGGCTCACAATTCTCTCCTCTCCATCCACCCTGGGAGTACGAAGATGTATCAGGACCTCAAGCAGGCTTATTGGTGGACTCGAATGAAGCGCGAGATTGCTCAGTTCGTGAATGAATGTGATGTCTACAGAAGAGTGAAGGCAGAACACCAAAGGCCAGTTGGTCTCCTCCAACCTCTTGCCATTCCAGAATGGAAGTTTGACCACATTGAGATGGACTTCGTGACTGGGTTTCCAAAGTCCAAGCGTGGCAATGATGCTATATTCGTTGTCATCGACAAACTCACTAAAGTGGCTCACTTTCTGCCTATCAAAGAGTCTATCACTGCAGCTCAATTGGTGGAGCTGTATACCTCTCGGATTGTCTCGCTGCATGGTATTCCACAGGTGATCTCTTCAGACCGTGGCAGCATCTTTACCTCCAAGTTTTGGGATTCTTTTCAGAAGGCCATGGGCACCAACATCCGCTTCAGCACAGCTTTCCATCCTCAAACTAGCGGTCAAGTCGAGCGTGTCAATCAGATTCTTGAAGATATGCTCAGGGCTTGTGTGATCTCTTTCGGTATGAAGTGGGAGGATTGTCTTCCATATGCTGAATTCTCCTACAACAACAGTTTTCAAGCAAGTTCGGGCAAGGCCCCATTCGAAATTCTGTATGGCAAGAAGTGCCGTACCCCTCTCAACTGGTCTGAAACCGGTGAACGTCAACTTCTTGGTAATGACTTAATCACAGAGGCAGAGGAGATGTGTAAAGTAATTCGAGATAACCTCAAAGTAGCGCAATCGCGCCAGAAGAGCTACTATGATAGTAAGCACCGTGATTTGGCTTTCGAGATCGGAGATCATGTTTACCTCCACATCTCTCCAATGAAAGGTACTCGTCGCTTCGATATCAAAGCGAAGCTTGCCCCTAGATACGTGGGTCCTTTCAAGATCGTCAGCAAGAGAGGCGATCTCTCCTATCAACTCGAGCTTCCTTCAAACTTTGCAAATGTGCACGACGTGTTCCATGTCTCTCAGCTCCGCAAGTGCTTCAAGTTCCTGACCGCACCGTCAACTTCGAAGACATTGATCTCCAAGAAGATCTCTCTTATCGTGAGCACCCCGTTGCTATTCTTGAAGAGACTGAACGCAAGACTCGCAATGAGTCAATCAAATTTCTCAAAGTCAAGTGGTCACACCATTCCGATCGTGAAGCCACCTGGGAACGCGAGGATCACCTCCATTCTAAGTACCCGGCGTTCTTCCAGTCCTAGATCTCGGGACGAGATCCTTTCGTAGTGGTGGAGTGTTGTAACACCCCGGATGTAATTTACCTAATATGTAATCCAACTCTTGCCGTTTCCGGCGCTAAGTTATTTTATTTTCTCGGGTTCGGGTTTTTGTCTCTGTTGTGTTGTTGTCGTTGTCATGCATATCATATCATGTCATCATGTGCATTGCATTTGCATACGTGTTTGTCTCATGCAACCGAGCATTTTCCCCGTTGTCCGTTTTGCATTCCGGTGCTCCTATCTCCTCCGGTGGTCCTTTCTACCTTCCTTTCGTGTGTGGGGGCTAAACATTTCCGGATTGGACCGAGACTTGCCAAGCGGCCTTGGTTTACTACCGTAGACCGCCTGTCAAGTTTCGTACCATTTGGACTTCGTTTGATGCTCCAACGGTTAACCGAGGGACCGAGAAGGCCTCGTGTGTGTTGCAGCCGAACACCCTTCCGATTTGGACCAAAACCCACCAGAACCCTCTCCATCATCTAGAGCGTTCGATCACGATCGCGTGGCCGAAAACCACACCTCATTTGGACACTCCTAGCTCCTCCTATGCCTATAAATAGGTCCTCCTCCGAATTCCCGGATCTCCTTCGTCCCCAAACCCTAAAAAATCGCATCGCGCCGCGCCGGACATGTCCATCCCTGGCCGGACGCTTCGCACCGCCGCGCCCGGCCAGTGACATCGCGCCACGTGTCGCCGCCGCATCGCTCCCGCCGCCGGCCCGCTCGGCCCGCCGCGGGCCCCCGAGCCCGTTTTCCTCTGCGCCGCCCGCGCCTGCCCTTCCCCGCCCGAGCCGGCAGGCTCCTTCGCCGGCCACCGCGACCGCCATTGCCAGTCACCGCCTCGCCTTGTCGCCCCCTCGTCGCCAGCCATCGCCTCGGCCGCCGATCCTCGCCGCCCGCGGCCACTCCGGCGCGCCGCTCCTCGCCAGCCCCGGATCCGGCGAGATCCGGCCGGCCCGCTCCTCCGGTGAGCTCCGGCAGCCGCCTCCCCGACGAACTCCGGCACCGACCCCCGTGAACATCGACCCGCGCGCCGCCCATTCTCAGATCCAGATCTGAAACCCTAGGGTTGACTTCATTTTTTTTCCTAAGTCTGCAGATTATATTGCCATGTTCATCATGCTATATCTCCTCATCCGTAGATCCGTTTTGGGCGTGTAGCATATCAAAATGTTCGTCTCAGAGAGTACATCATTTCATCTCATTGCATCATTTTCATTTGAGCTCATCTTGATGCCCGAAATGCTGTTGGAAGAGTGCTATTCGAGTTAATTGTCAGATCTGCTGCACCAAATAGCTATTTGTCATTTTTTCCATGATTAATGTGTGCATGATATGCCCCTGAGATCTACATGTGTTTTGTTATATGCTTTGCCATCTTTCCAGAGGTGCTATCCATGTATTTTTGTGATATGTGTGGTGACCAGCACAAGCTTGCAAAGTGGTGCATTCGTTAATGCTGATTTCAGGGACTTAGAAATTCCATTAAGTCCTTGATCTGTTTTTATCAATATGTCATATGTTCATGTTGTTTCCTAGTGATCCGTGCCTCTTTTGAGGATTATCAGTAAGGATGATTTGTCAATATTGTAGTGCTATATCCATCCATGCCTTTGTTTGTAATTATGGAGCACCCTAGCTTGAGTCAATCGAGCTCTACTATTGCTATTTCGTGAATCTAGGCAGATTGTCTACTTGTTAGCGATTTTGCCGAGGATGTTGTAGTTGATCCGTGCATGCTATGTTGTTGTTCTTGCCATGTCTAGCTTATATAATGTGTATTATTGATGGGTTTATGCTTAGATTGTCATGATATGCTCTTTAGTGAGTGCATCGAGCTCGTGAACATGCCTACTTGATATCTGATTTGCATGCTCCAGTTTTTCTCTAAGTCTGAGATCTGATTATGTTTTTGCCATGTTCACATGCTTGCAATTGTATTTTCTGATCCCTTTTGGCTCAAGGTCACTAAGGGACTTTTGTTAAACTCGTTGAGTAGCTCCATGCCATGCCTTACGTTGCCATGTTAAGTTCCTGTAGCATCTAGTTTTTCATGCTCCAAAGTGTGCTACCTGTTCTGAAATTCCAGGCTTGTGTTAATTTCACCAAGTCTGAAACCTGTTTACCAATTGCACTTTTGCCATGCTTGTTTGAACCTGTTAATGGATGAATTGGCCGTAGCTCAGTGTTCATCTTTTGTTAAGCATCATGAGTGGATCCCTGCCATGTATTTTGTTGCCATGTTTGGGTGTTGTAGCATGTTTAACTTGTTGCATTTAGATGGCTACTTGCTGTTTATCGCAGACCGGTGCCATATTTGAATTGCTTGCCATTTCCAAACCGTGCATCCAATTCCGGTGTTCTTTATATCAATTTCAACCTAAATCACCTTACCTTTATAGTGGCACTCTTGGATCTCCAAGTTGAGGCTAGGTTCATTCATTCCTTGTCAAATCTTGCATATGCATCACATGTCGCATCCCGCATAGCATACCATGTTTGCATCATGTTGTTTGAGCTTTGCACGTGGTTGATTGTGTTCCTCTTGCTTGTTTGTCTTGCTTGGGTAGAGCCGGGAGACGAGTTCGCTAACGAGGAGCCCGTTGAGTTTGCTTTTGAGGATCCAGTCAACTCTGACAACTTTGCAGGCAAGATGATCATACCCTCGAGATCACTTCTATCTTTGCTTTGCTAGATGCTCGCGCTTTTGCTATGCCTATGCTACGATGACTACCACTTGCTTATCATGCCTCCCAAATTGCCATGTCAAACCTCTAACCCACCATGTCCTAGCAAACCGGTGATTGGTTATGTTATCGCTTTGCTCAGCCCCTCTTATAGCGTTGCTAGTTGCAGGTGAAGATTGGAGACCGTTCCTTGTTGGAACATTATTTTCTTGTTGGGATATCACTATATTATTTTGTTATCTTAATGCATCTATATACTTGGTAAAGGGTGGAAGGCTCGGCCTTTTGCCTAGTGTTTTGTTCCACTCTTGCCGCCCTAGTTTCCGTCATATCGGTGTTATGTTCCTGGATTTTGCGTTCCTTACGCGGTTGGGTAATAATGAGAACCCCTTGACAAATCGCCTTGCATGAAACTCTTCCAGCAATGCCCAACTGGTTTTACCATTTGCCACCTAGCCTCTTTTCCCTTGGGTTTCCGGAGCCCAAGGGTCATCTTATTTTAAACCCCCCCGGGCCAGTGCTCCTCTGAGTGTTGGTCCAAACTAGAGTCCTGTGCAGCGCCCCCTTGGGGAAACTCGAGGTTTGGTTTTAGTTGTAAGGAGCGCTCAGCTGAGTGTGCCCTGAGAACGAGATATGTGCAGCTCCTATCGGGATTTGTCGTCACATTCGGCCGGTGTTGCTAGATTGGTTTTGACTTGTCGAAGTTGTCTTGTAGAACCGGGATACCGAGTCTGATTGGAATGTCTCGGGAGAAGGTATATCCTTCGTTGACCATGAGAGTTTGTCATGGGATAAGTTGGGACTCCCTTGCAGGGATTTGAACTTTCGAAAGCTGTGCCCGCGGTTATGGGCAGATGGGAATTTGTTAATGTCCGGTTGTAGATAGCTTGAACCTTAACTTAATTAAAATGAATCAACTGTGTGTGTTACCGTGATGGTCTCTTCTCGGCGGAGTCCGGGAAGTGAACACGGTGTTGGAGTAATGCTTTTCGTAGGTTGTTCTCTAGTTTTTCGTTCGTGCTTTGCCTTCTCTTCTCGCTCTCTTTTGCGGACAGGTTAGCCACCATATATGCTAGTCGCTTGCTGCAGCTCCACATATTACCCTTACCTATAAGCTTAAATAGTCTTGATCGCAAGGGTGCGAGATTGCTGAGTCCCTGTGGCTCACAGATTACTTCCAAACCAGATGCAAGGCCTGATGACTCCGTTCCAGATGATGCGCTTGAGCTCAAGTGGGAGTTCGATGAAGCCTCCCGTCGTTACTATGTGTCTTTCCCTGATGATCAGTAGTGGTGCCCAGTTGGGGCGATCGGGACCGTGTCGCATGTTGGGTTGATCTTTTATTTTGGTACCGTAGTCGGACCATGAGTGATTAGATGATGTAATGCTATTTATGTACTTTGTTTGACGTGGCGAGTGTAAGCCAACTATGTGCCTTCCTCTTTTATTATCTATTTACATGGGATGTTGTGATGATTGCCTTACTTGAGACATTGCTTTCAATACGGTTATGTCTCTAAGTCGTGCTTCGACACGTAGGAGATATAGCCGCATCGAGGGCATTACAACGACGCATTCCGTTGCCTCCCCATGAACACGACGACGACGCTGTTTCTCCGTTCCGACCCAGCCATGTACATGAGCCCTGGCCGTACGTATGCGCGAGTAGGCATTGGAGACCCCGCCCGTATGTACACATATGTGGCCGTATTTTCTTTGTTGCACCCTGGCCGTTGTACGTATGTGTACATGCTACGTGCGCGCCTCTACTACGGCACGTACGCGCCTCTACTACGACACGTGCGCGCCTCTACATCCACCAGTATATATGTACGTACACGTTCACGACCAGAATGACAACACTACGTACGCTTCGACCAGGTGGGTCCCTAGTGTCAGGCACTTCCTTGCCTGCGAAGATGTAGCTGGTGGGTCCCAGCAGTCAGGGGGGCGAATTGTTTTTTTTGCCCGGACGCACTTCCTTGCGTGCGAAGATGTAGCTGGTGGGTCCCAGCAGTCAGGGACAAATGTTTTTTTCGCAAAATACGGTGGCCCATCCGGTGGGTCCCGGCTGTCAGGTGGAGGAATAATTATTTTGCACGTAATAAGGAGGCACTTCCTTGCTGCGGCCGTGGACCCAGCTGTCAGCCTCTCCACATATAGTCCACGTCCGATGGAAGCCGTTCCTTAACCATGTTGACCACGCCGCACCGAGAGCACCAGGGCGGTGGACGATGGCGAGGCCTAGGAAGGGGACGCCGCAGAGCCGGGGAAGACGCGACAGTGGATGCCCACGCGTAGAGGAGTACGAGGGTTCACTGGTTCGCTGTGGTGTGAGGCTGCCGTCGCCGCAGAATAACAGGGGGTGTGGGTGAGTAGAGGGATGGCCTGGCCAACGGTGGGAGTAGTAGGGGGCGGTGAGGCCTCCGCCACATCGCAGCCGGCCACGGGGGGCAGGAGCACGAGGCACGACCGGCGCTGGTTTGGGCGGCTGGAGCAAGAAGACCAGAGGTTGAAGAAGCACTATGACCGTTGGATGGACATCATACGGTCACTCGAGCTAGAATCGTGCATATTGACTAAGTTGACAAAGCCCTCCGTCCCTGTCAACTTAGTAGGCCCACAAGTCAGCCTGCCACTATGCTGGGTCCCAGCTAACAGGGGGAGTATTCATTTTTTTGTGCATAATAAGGAGGCACTTCCTTGCGTGTGAAGATATAGCTGATGGGTCCGAGTTGTCAGCGGTGGTAATGTTTTTTTTCGTGAAATACAGAGGCCCTTTCGGTGGGTCCCCGATGTCAGGTGGAGGAATCATTATTTTGCACGTAATAAGGAGGCATTTCCTTGCGTGCGGCTGTGGACCCAGCTGTCGGCCTCTCCACGTACAGTCCACTTTAGATGCATGTCGGTCGTTGACCACGTTGACCAGGCCGTGCCGAGAGCACCAGTGCGGTGGATGACGGCGAGGCCTAGGAAGGGAATGACACGGAGGCAGGGAAGACTCGGCAGTTGTTTCCCACGCGGAGGGGAGTATGACTGTACGAGGGTTTACTGATTCGTCTGCCATCACCGGAGAATAACAGCAGGTGTGGGTGAGTAGAGGGATGGCTAGGCCAGCGATGGGAGTACGGTGGGGCAGTGAGGCCAGCGCGGCAGCAGAGCCGACAGCGGGGAGGAGGGAGCAGGCAGTCCCGCCGGTGCTTGTTTGAGCGGCTAGAGCAGGAAGAGCAGAGATTGAAGAAGCACGACGGGCGTTGGATGGCCATCCAACAGTCACTGCTTGTGCGTCAACCTTTTTTAGGAAATCCTCAAATCTGTGGAAAACAACATACAACCCATTTGCCATGATTTCTAATAATTTACAGCCTATTTGCTAATTATTAAGGTTTTTTTGGAGCCCATATTCTTTTTGTTAGCATTACAACCCATATTGTAGCCACGGTTAAAAAACTATACGAAATTTTGCATATTTCGGTGCGGTCCGAACTGTTTTTAATCTCGAAATTTCGACTCACATTCAAACTGATTTTAAAAATAAATGTATATCAATATAAAATCCAACAAATTCTCCAGGCATAAAAATTAATGTAATTTAAAATCTCGAAATGAAAAAAAAGACATTTGAAAGTAATTGCCGGTTTGATGTGTTTTAAAAATGTACAACCCATTTCTCATTACTGATGGGCCATTTTCTTGGCCAGCCGAATGAAAGCTCTCCTCGTGTTGAAATATTTGCAGCCCAACAGGCCTGACAAAGCGACTTACTTGGCAAATCACAAAAAAACTGGGCTGTGGCCATGGACCCAGCTGTCAGCCTCTCCACGTATAGTACTCTTCCAATGGAATGTCGTTGACCACGTTGACCACGCCGTGCCGAGAGCACCAAGGCAGTGGACGACGGTGAGGCCTAGGAAGGGGACGACGCGGAGCCGGGGAAGACACGACAGTGGATGCCCACGCGGAGAGGAGTACGAGGGTTCACTGGTTCGGCTGCGGTGTGAGGCCGCCGCCGCCGCAGGGCCTGGCTAGCGGTGGGAGTAGTAGGGGGCGATGAGGCCTCAACGGCAGCACAGCCGGCCACTGGAGGCAGGAGTAGGCGGTCTCCCCGGCGCTGGTTTGGGTGGCTGGTGCAAGAAGAGCAACGATTGAAGAAGCAGCAGGACCGTTCGATTCAAATCCAATGGTTACTGCTGCTAGAATCGTTTGTTGACTAAGTTGACAAGCCCTACGTACGCGTCAACTTAGTAGGCCCACAGGTCAGCCTCCTAACTGGTGCGCCCCAAATGTCAGTGGAAGGAATCATTTTTTTGTGTAATAAGGAGGCAGTTGATTGCGTGTGGCCAGGCCAGCGGAGGGAGTAGGGTGGGCCAGGGAAGCCTACGCGGCATCACAGCGAGCCATAAGAGGAGGGAGCAGGCAATCCCGCCGGCGCTAGTTTAGGCAGCTGGAGCAGGAAGATCAGAGATTGAAGAAGCACGTCGGTCGTTGGATGAACATCCAACAGTCACTGCTGCTAGAATCATGTGTTCACTGACAAAGCCTTGCGTAAACAAGTCAGCCTCGAAATCTGTGGCGTGTACAGCCCATTTGCTATTATTTTTATAATTTTTACTCATTTTCTAATTCATATGGAATTTATTGCAGCCCGTTTTCCATTTTTAGAATTGCTGGCCATTTTTTGGTCAGTACCAGGGTCAAAAAATTAACTAAATATGTGGGAAATTTTGAAAATTCACAATTTTTTGCTGGGGAACGAAACATTCTTAATCCAATAATTAATAGTCATAATAAAATAAATTTAAAAATAAATTAGTACTATGTCATGTTAAATCCAATGAAATACGTATAAGATATCAATGAAGAACAAAAACAAAAAAAGAAACTTATATCCCATTTGCTATAATTTTTTTGGAATTATCAACCCCTTTTGATATTACTTTTAACGGACATTGACCATACTCTTAAGCCAGGCCGGAATGCATCCCTCCTCGTCTTGAAAGATTTGCAGCCCAGTAATTTGGAGAAAACAAATAGGCCTAGCTTGGGTATTCTTCAAAAAGAAATATTGGGCTACCTATTTTCCCAAAGAACTGGTGCATGAGCATTTAGCTTTATTTATTTATTTACTTATTTATATTTAGGGGACCATGAGCATGTACCTGGACCGGATTCATGTGAGAGCCTCCCTTTCAGTTAATTATGGGCTTCTCTATTGGGCCTTCATCAGTGAGCTGCATGTTATCAACAAGTGGAAAATGTGTTCCGTATGAAATATAGTATGCGCTATGTACGGTACGGGGCACTAAAGGATCGAACTGTGCAACGACTTCCAAAACATTGTGTTTGTCGTTCTAACAACACATTTATTCAACCAACAGACGAAATATACTACTGATTGTACATTGAAAACAACAGCAGCAACAACCAGGGCTGGGGGTGCAACAGAAGCAGTAAGCAAGCCAGAAGAGTGAAGACGCAACTCTCTCTTCCAAACCAAACATCAGCCATCATTACAAAAGGGCTACCAAAAAAGAACAAGTGTATGCATCAAACTAAATAAAGATCCTACTACACCAAGTGTACGCATCTAACTAACTGGCTCAGTTAGACGTTACTATTTATTAAGCTATGGAGATTGGCTGACGGCTTGAACTAGATGGGTGCCTGACGGGGGAAACTCCAGCCAGCAAGTCGAAGTCTGATACTTGTGACCCTCTCTCCTACTTTGGGCTGCAGAGCATGGCGGCACATATCAGAGTATGGTGCATGCAGAGACGCATGGTATGATGTGTACACACAGTTTGCCTGATGAACGAAACCGCGCTGCCATCATGATCCTTGCTCGGTTATCTCCTGGTTAATCGGATAATTCAGTCCGACAAACAGAGAGCATGTACCAAGGCTACTTACCAGCCTCCAGTCAAAAATTCCTGAAGGCCCAGAGAAGCTAGGATTCTGCTCAAAGACCTTGCAGTGATTGTGATTGTATTCCGCGAAACAACACATCTGGTACGTGCGAACGATCATCAATCTTTCGCCGTCGTCTGATCGAGCCAGGAACCACCTGCAACTGCCATGCCACTTTTCTTTGAAAGGTTCTGGGATTAGGAAGGGTAGGGACACCGGGCGGCCTACAACATCATATCAAGTTGGAGTCAAATAAAAAGGGCTCTTGATTTAGTCAATCTTAAGAACAACATGTTATGAGCATGAATATTTTTCAGCAAATGTTGACAGTAATATAAGCAAGCCATCATGATATCATAGGAAAGTAACATACTGCTGTAACAACCATTTGTAGCATTGACTGGAGTAGGCCAGCAATACGTCCAGCCATAGAAGGAGTCGACAGTGTAAATGAAGACCTAGTGTTCAATGGCATCAGAGAACCATGGAGGATGTATGATCCTGCGACGGATGTGCAAATTTATCCACTTACCGCATTGACCTGTCAGATAGGCGAGACCGCGGTTGAAGAATGCAATTAGCCTGAAGTCTTTATAATTCGCAGATCTTGTGGGCACTTGGCAGATTACAACCTTGAGCAAATCAAACTTGGTATCATGTTGGCTACTGTAAGATTCCGAGTATTCTGGGCCGCGGTGCCAGAGAAGTGAAGTGTTAATCGAAGGAAGGGGGATCAATCGTCGGGTGTAGACCTCCACGAGCATCCAGCTACCGCGACCATTGATGA
The DNA here is from genome assembly GCF_003073215.2 of Triticum urartu. Taxonomy (NCBI): domain Eukaryota; kingdom Viridiplantae; phylum Streptophyta; class Magnoliopsida; order Poales; family Poaceae; genus Triticum; species Triticum urartu. Next base: position 378,557,673 of record NC_053027.1, on the reverse strand, counting down.
GCACCATCCAAGACGTGTTCATGCCGACCCAGTACATACCGTTAATGTAGTTGAGGCTGACGGGGATCGGATCGCAGTCAAGGGGGTTGATGCTCGTCACCCTATGATTGTTATGATGCGTGACATGCCATTTCTGAAGATCAGGCGGCATCAGCAAGCAAGGAGCTGGCTTAAAAAGCTCCGTCCTGAGGGCTTTGAGTAAACGGTACAGCCCCGATGAGCACGCGACAAGCGGCATGGTACTGAGATTGTCCACACGCGAAACAATGAGCTTGATTACCTCTGTGGGGAGCGAATTCCAGCCACTCTTTCGGCGGACGCTGCTCGGTTCTGCCATTGTTAGTGCTTGGGTTTCGGACGAGGGGGGGGAGGCGCCTTAGCAGGGATGGAAGATTGGACGAGATTATGTGCGGACAAAGATGGAGAAGCGAATATGTGTTGTGGGAAGTGGACAGGTAATGATGACTACAGCACGCCGCTTGACTTACGAGACACATACCAACAGCGTAGGGTCATGTCGATGCCAGACAACTTGCTTGAGTGATCACAGTACTGGTACTCCCTACAGTGCTATGCCCTAACTTGCTTGAGTAGAGTAGTAGAGTAGGACTCTGCTCTACTACTAGCACCGGAGGAGTAGTATATTCTAATCTAAAATAGTTACAAACTTCAATGCCCGAGCGTGGAACGACTACGAACCATGCTCAAAGACCGTGTCTACGTGGTGTTTGGACATGGGCGACAACCTCAACACCAACGGTGCTGCTCCCGTTGCACCGTATGTGTTTCTGTCCTTCCTGTTCGAAATCGTGGTAGAATTCATAATTTATTTTGTGCTTATTCGGATTAAATCTCGTAGTAACTTGCTCATATATTCAACTGGCGCAACGTCCCCTACAACCACTCCCGTTTCATGGACGGCCTGGTCGATGCCTCCAAGGAGTCCTTCGTCCACTGCTATGAGTGCCCGATGCCGTTTGTGGCTCGCCGGCGGACATGGTGCATCACCTCACGGATGCGTGCAGTGGTCACTGCTGGCCCTTGGCGGAGAACATCAAGTACGAGACGTGCTACCCGTTCACCATGCCGGAGTCGCTGGAGGATCGACGTGAGAGGGAGGGGGAGGAGATAGTGATGAACGTGAACGTGAGGGGGAGGAGATAGCGATGTCGTGGGAGGCGCGGTATTTATAGTGAGCAATGGCACACCTACGTAAGATATGGACTGAGCTGCACTGACTTAACTGCAGGTCCAGTTGCGTCACTGACATGTGGGCTAGACCCCTGTTGGGCCCATATGTCAGTGACCCAACGCACCTGCAGTTAAGTAACAACTACGTGGGCATATTTGTTGGAGTAAATTACGGGGGAGCGAAGGGGTGGAAATATTGCTGGTCACAATGGATTGGACGAGCGTGGGGGGAGGAGAGTCATGCATGCAGATTTTTTCACACGGGATGGAGTGGTGGGACCGCCGGAGGGAGAAGGAGAGTTTGGCAGGCATATTGTTTCCACACATGGAGAGGAAAAGATTTGGAGACGAACGGGCTTCCTGCGGGTATGGGGAATGGTGCATAATAAGTCATCTTGCATGCCGGGCTAGGTATAGTCTCAAGTCATTAAAAACATAGACGCCCCACACATGTTCATATTTCAAGGTGCACTAAATTATTGCATGCGATGATTAAGCCTGGCCATAATGGTGGTATCTTAGCTGGTATCATGCACACGGGAATAGCAAACATGCTGATGTGGCAAAGAATTAAAGAAGAGAGGGGGGTTAGAGTAACTAGTGTTCATGCATGCATTGGTAAACACATTTTTTGTGAAGAACGACAACACTAGTTGAGTACTTTTGCAGACTTCAAAAACTATTCCACCGCCTCTACTATCTTGCTAAGAGTAGGTGAAATTTTTGAATCGATCCCTTTAAACTAGAAGGGAGGTAGTGGTACTCTAATAGCTAACATTGTTGTGATGACAAGATAGGACATGGCACGCATCTGGACGGAGGAACTTGTCTGCATTGTGCATTTAAGTTTTGTCTGAAGTCAATGTACCTCTACTTTCACCAGACTTATAGAAAAATGTGTCAACATTCACAATTGTCAAAGATTAGCCGTTCGGCCAATAAGGTGGCACACTTAATCGCTAAGTATAGCTTTGACAATAGATTAGATGGTATTCTTGTAAATAACGTACCGCCCTGTGTGGTGAATATTGTATCAAATGAGTGTACTGGTGTGGCTGGTTAATTAGTATAAGGTGGTGTTCAAAAGAAAAGTATAAATTTGGTCAAACACTTTGCAAACGGTTTACGGGAGTAGAAAGGACCAGAGGGAGTATCATGCATGCGGAGTAGGCAAAAAAAATTGCTTGTCTAAAAAAAGGCAAAAACAATTGCTCATTTATAGCCGGTCGAAGTCTCAAAGGGCGCGACCGCGCAAGGGAGGCGAAGGTCATGGGAGGCGCGACGTTTGACGGAATTAAGTGAAGTTACATCCACGCGCCGGCATGGCGTGCGAACAGGCAGAAGCTATACCGTCAGGCCTACGATATGGGTCTAGTAGACATGACATCTAGTGGGTCCCGCATAGTTCTCGAGAACTCTTTGGGGGCTTGCAGCCGTTTATCCACCGGGCAAGCCAGCAACCCCACGCCGTTCGCATGCCCTACTCGTCCCTGTCTTCTACCTTACAACAGTTCGCTCCCAGTTGTCCCGTCCTTTCACATTAGTTCGCTCCCAGTTTTTTTTGCGGGGTAAAACAGTTCAACTTGTCCTAACCCTCCTCCAAAATCCATGGCCTCCCAAATCTCCATGGTCGCTGCTAAGTACCAGGTTAGAGCCATCACCGCCGATCAGTTCATCGTCATCTACACATGTGGATCCGAGACGGTGAAAGCATGGCTTGCTCGCTTCCTACACATGTTCAATAGTTCAATGGATGAGTGGGTCGCTGGGCTAGATGTTGAGTACACCATAGTCCTGGGACGAGAGAAGGATCTAAAGGACAAAGAGAGGAAGAAGCCCGCCATGATCCAGGTTTGCTTAAATAACGTTTTCTTGGTCTACGACATATGCCATGCCGACATTGAGTTCCAGGAGTTTAAGAACTTCCTCAAGGACAAAAGAGTGAAATTCGTTACTATAGGCTTTAAGAACGATAGGGATGTCCTGCGTCAGATAGGTCTCGTTGTAGGCTAGCCCTTCGATCTCCAGAAGGCAAGCCTGGTGTCCTCCTCTCAATATTCAATGCTGACCCTGGCAGCAGCCATGATTGATCCTTCGTAAGCTAAACTGAAGAAACCTCATCACAAGTTTCATCATGCATGGGAGTCGAAGACATTAGATGAAGATCACATCCTGTACACAGCAATGGATGCCTACCTTTGTTTAAATATCTACAAGGGTTGGATGAAGAAGCAGAGCCCAGTGTCCGGTTCAAGCAAAGAAGTGTCGGCGAAGAGGAAGAGGAAGAGGGACGAGGACGAAGTCGAGGATGTGGACTCGGACTCCGAGTAGGTGACAGTGTCATCGCTCATGCTGGTTCTACTGCAGTGTCAAGCGGACTAGTTGCTTAGTTTGTTTTCAAGGGTGCGTTCTGCTGAGGCCCCAGCATAACTATGTTTATGTTCTTTCTCGTTATTTGAACTCTTTAGTACGTATAGTAGTACTAGTATTATGTCTTACTACTGTTCTTCTTGCAGTTGGTACTACTGCTCGTATCTTCGTGTTCCTACAGTACTTAATACGTTCGTACTAGTAGTATAATTTGGGTCAGTCAATTTGTGAAAGAAGTTCGACGGAGCGAAGGAAGAAGACGGCAGAATAGGTGGAAGAAGCCCTTCTAGCCATCCATGTTGCATCAAATGGCTCACATGAGTCGACTGACCCAAATTGCTCCTTAAGATTGCAGGATCCACGTGGCATTCAAGGTCTCCAAGGTAGATTCCGCGTCCGCACCCGGTTTGCGGGCTCGACGCGCGCGCGACCGGCTTCCGCCGCGACAGCCACCATGCGCGCCTCCTCCACGCGGGCAGAGATGACAATGACATGGTAGTTCCTCCTCGCCGGCGTGCTGGAGCATGCGCTCGTCCTCCTCTTCATACGCTGCGTGCATACGCGGCTCCACCAGCTGCTCGCGTGCTTGGCAGCGCGGCGGCATCGCGAGGAGGGACTGCAAACGACATGAGCGGGCGAGCCTTCGGCTTCATGGCACAGGGATGGCGACGAAACGGCGGTGATGGGCGAGAAATTGTTGGACGGAGTAGGTGGGCGCCGACATGCGCAATGGCGGCGGCGGCATATTGATGAGTGCACGTGTGGGAGCTTACTTTAGTTAATATATATAAGGTTGGTCAAACTTAAAAGAAAACTATACTAGTACACGTAAACATTAGACTTAGGCAGCGCTTTTATTAGTTAGTACTACAACCACGATAAGGAATCCTGTGCAAGCGCGTGAACCGCGGCCGCGCGGTCGATCGAACGGTGCGTCACCGTGTCGCGCTCGAAGGACATCCACCGAACCTTTTTGTGTGTGTGAAAACAATCCTCGAATATTACTCAACTTTTTTTCTGTGAAAGTTCTTGACGCTGCAATATTTCCATAGATTTGAATTTAGCTCCAGTTTGTGTTTATTTGGATTTGGACGTTTTAGGTGTGCCCTAGTTTTTTTAATACTGATTTTGTGTGTGTGACAGAGAGAGAACGTTTGTATGTGTCCATATGTGTGTTGTGGCGGAAGGGCAATGTGGAGACGGTGTGCGTGTGATACAGACATAGAGAGGCGTGAATGTGCAAATGATCATGAATGAGTGAGACATAGACAGATGCCGATACGTTGTGTATACATGAGAGAACGGTCTTCTAGTTTAGGGCCTGTTTGGTTCCAATAAGTCACTTGACTTATAAGTCAGGTGACTTAAAATCAGTGACTTATAAGTCACGCCTGTTTGGTTGTCATCTGACTTATAAGTCACCTGACCACACCTTCCCACCTTGTTTCTAATGTAAAGGTGATGGGACCCACGTAAAAAGGGGTGACTTATAAGTTTTAAGTTGGGGTGGAGCAACTTATGACTTATAAGTTGGGGTGACTTATAAGTTGGGTCCGTTTGGCAAAATAAGTCACTTTTTGCACTTTTCGACTTATAAGTTGGTGACTTATTTGGAACCAAACAGGGCCTTACTTGTGTGTGTGTGTGAGAGAGAGAGAGAGAGGGAGAGAGAGAGACAGAGAGAGGAGCATCTGTAACACAACAACCATCTCTCTCGATTCGTCCATCCCTCGCACGGTCGCATGCAACACATGCATCAACGCGCACATTTTGACACCCTCACCCTGCCCCTGCCCACCTCAAGGCCCGCACAATATCTTCGTGAATACCCATTTCTCTCCTTAGGTTTGTTTTCTCTCAATATCTGACACACACAGAGAGAGAGAGACACGCAGCACAACACACACACACACACACTCCCCCGAGCACACAATTCATCCCCATCCAAGGTTATACGGCGACCACTCTCGCTTGTGCTTCTTTGCACCCCAACATGCACAACACCTCAATCTTCAAAGAGGGCATCGAGCAGATCGAAGACGGTGACCACACCGCGCTAGAGAATGCGGGGTCATTTGGAAGCAGGGTGATGTGACGATGGCTGACTGACTCCTCCCCCCACCCTCCCTCTCTCTTGCACAAAATTACCAATCCCTCGCCCCCCCGCACAAAATTGTCAATCCCTCAAACCACGAGATCCTTCCCCTCTCGTCCATGTTTTTCCAGCTCTCTCATCAAACATGTTGTCTCTTCTCCTTCCACGTATACAGAATCCAGATGCACACGCATCTCATGTATATTACATGTATCCATCTTTCCCACGGACCTAACTTCTTCCTCTCTCTTTCTCTCTCTATCTCTCTCTGTCTCGTTAGGTTTGTCTCCTACTCTCTCATCCACATACATACAATCTTTCCCGCCCTATCTGCTCCATCTTCAAAAGCTCTCTCTGCACGTTTCATTCACACATTGGGATATGTCAAAATGTTGCTTCTATAATGGCTAATGTAGAGTTATGGTTGTTTTTGTTGCATCCTACAAAGTAATAACTATGAAATGCATTTAGATTCTCCTTTGACTGGGATTATGTGAGTTTGAGCATGTTGTGAAGTACTATAGACCTTGTATACATCTTGGGATTCGACAATGATTGTAACTATTGAATTGTATAGACCATTACATTCGAAGTCAATAGCCTAATATATTTATTTCACAATTTCAACAAATGATTAGTTCACTACAAACTAAGAAAACAAATGTGTACTCCCTCCGTCTTTATTTAAGTCCGCGTATTAGCATTGGTCAAAGTCAAGTTTTGTAAACTCTCAGAAAGCTTATAACAAAAAATATTAACATATACAATAACAAATACATACCATTAGATTCATTATTGAATGTACTTTCACATCATACATATTTGTTATGGTAAATGTTTATATTTTTCTATAAACTTGGTCAAACTTTAGGAAGTTTGACTTTGGTCAAACCTAATATGCAGAGTTTACTACTACTACTCGCTAGTTGCTTAGCCGAATCACTCAACACGCCACACGGGGAGTCCAGTGTCACAAAATTTTGAGGTCGGCGGGAAAATCTCCCGTGAACCTGATTCGAGCAGTGGGAAGTTACCATCATAGCCTTCGGAACAGGCCTACGGATGACGCTTGGTAGGGGGCTGTTTTCATAACTTCAGGTTCACCCTACCTAGCCAACCCCACCCCGGCACCCAGAGTAGTACACCTGAATACTCCCCATTTTCTATCCCACCGCAAAATAGACTTCTCCACGGCACCACAGCCTTCATGCTCCTCCCCTTTACATCGGCGCACTCATCCACCGCAGTGCATCTGCCTCATCGATGACCTCGTACGCCGCACTGGAGCCAGTCCACTGTTGTCGTCATACACGGAGCCTCTTCCCCGGCATCGTCTTCCACGGTCTCGGATCTGCTTCCCGGAAGCCGATGCCAAGCCCAAAAGTACCACCGTCGTGGACAATGAACTGACTCCCGTTGCCAACCATGACTCACAGAGGCCGCCGCGACCATCGTTCTCCTCCTCGATTGGTAATGTGTGTATTGAATCACTTAGCACTACATGTGCAGTTCCAATTTTGTTCATACCTAACCTTCAAATTTCCTGGGTGCTATTGTTCCCATAAAAGTAATTGGTTATAGCCTCCATTGTCCAACAGAATATCAGCTTGTAATTGTGCGTCGCTCCTGTATCACGCTGTGCTTGGGTAGGTTTTTCATCTGCAACCAGTAGTGTGGCAAATGATGGAAAGGTTTCTAGAACTAGCAAGATGCCCATGCGTTGCACGCATCAAGATGCATTTGTACGAGTAGTTTATCTTGTGGGAGAAAAGGATGAACGAGAGAAGGCCTTATTTGCAAATCTGGAGAGGGGTATGGGTATCTTTTTGCAAAATTCCCATTTGTTTCCTTCCTATCTGTCAGATATAAATAGGACGGCCTATATTGCAAGAAAAAAAGTATAGAGAAAAAAATAGACAGTAAAGGAAGTAGAGATAAATATTAAATAAATATAACAGTAGAGAAGAGAGTAGAGATAGCATGTTGAGATTTTTAAAGCGTCGCGCGTTGCGATTCTGTTGGAGATGCTCTAACATGGCAGACGAGTGCTTTAATGTTGCCCACAAGATGCGCAAGTATTACTAGTAGTATATTTTTCTTGCCATGTTTAGATTTTAAAACCACGAGTGCCAACATGCAGAGGAGCAACGAAGACCAAACACGGGATATTCGGGACATCTTCAAGGAGCATGGCAAGTTAAAGAGGAGCTGCACCGAACCTGTAAAACGAGCTTTGGTAAGTAACACCTTTTCAATTACTTTCGTGTAGCCTCGTGTTCTTCGATGTGTATATGTTGTAGTTTCTGTTTCTCTTAAGCGTGATGTTCTTCGATGTGTAATAAGAAGAGTCTTAATCGTCCTAATACTTTCGTTTTTAGCTTGATGTAGGAAGTGTGTGTTCTCACCTTGTAGTCTATTTTTATTTTTATTTTTCCATTTGAATTCACTTCTCCGAGTTCTGTTTATCTGGCTTCTACTAAATGGATCTAGGTTGCTCTGAGTATTGATCTAAAAAAGAAGTAACTTCATGTCAGGATGCAGTTCCTGCGAGGAGGGAAGTATGGTCAACCTCGAGATCATGTTTCCAAAATGAGGCTGGATTACACACAAGGTGCCAGTTCCCTAATGATGCTGGATTAGACACAAGGTGCAAATTCCCAGATGATGCTGGATTACACACAAGTCAGGTGGAGTCATCAGTTGTTCGTGTCCTCGTGGCATTATTAAAGGCTGAAAGAAAGCGTGCAACAGCCCTTGAGAATGTAGCTGAGTTCCTTAAAAAGCGAAAAGAGCAATCAGATGCTCTCTTCACCCAAGCCAAAGAAGAGATGGAAGAAGCCAGAAATAAGCTAGTAGAGGCAGAGCAGGCTAGGCGTCTCCTGCTATATAAAACTATTGTCAATATAAAATTTCCTTCATAATAGCTAGGTTCAAATGTTTATCCAGTCAGCATGCCTGTTCTGATGTCCGTGCATCTACTGATGTGGCACAAAATGTTTTTTTTCGGGTCATGTAATAACAACAATTACTTTCCAAACAATAACAGACGAAGCATTGGACATGGTATAGTTCACGCGCAAGCCCGACATTCCAAGTTCAACTTCCACATCAAACTCATGTTCACAGATATCTGCACATTCATACATAATGTCCACAACCATGATTCACTTCAAAGCCAAAAAAAATGTGAGGAGAGTTATAAATAAAGAAAATCCTCTACTAGTTCCTGCTACCAGTGCGAGCACAGCAAGTCAAGGCCATGCGTAAATTAATTATATTTTAGTCATTTTTTGTGTTCTAAAATGCCTGCCGGCTCGCGAAAGGACATGTTGCCGGCACACGCACGGATTCAATGAAGGCAGGCGGGGCAGTCTTAAGCTGGTTGCACACAGCGAGGAGGCGTGCTCAGTCGGGCCTGCAGCGAGTGCGGCCCTCTTGGCCGGCACGCCGGTTCAATGCCTGCGCTATGAGAGGTCGCGTCCGTGTTAGAGCAATCACTCCCTCCAGTCCTTTTTTGTTTGGGTATAACAAAATCTCGTTTTCCATTCACATTTTACAAGTAAAATTCGTGGACAAACTTTGACCCAAAGTACGATGGGGACTAGTAAACCAGAATGGAGGTAGTAGTTTTTTTAATCAAAAAAGAGTTTCCCCTTCCGATTTTCATTACTGAAAACCAGCATCTAAATCTAAACCATAGTATTTGCCCTAGAACTACCAGGTTCAACATCTCGCAACATAAACCCATACAAACTCCATCGCAAAAAAAACCATACAACCATACGCCAAGGAGGTACATAGTACTATGAATTCCATTTTCGCTCCATACCAATCGTTCTAAAAACTACTTACTACTTATAATGCGCCATTGAAAATCGGAACTCTTAACCCCGCTAAAAAACGATATTTTAAACGTGACTACTCGATCTGTGGCAACTGGCGAGCCACCGCGCTCCAAGTCGTTCACCTGTGGTCCCGACCATCAACTCCTACGGATCAAATTATCACGCGAGCTGATTATTCCTACAAAGGTGCTCCACCACGTACCCGGTACCCGTGAATGCAGCAATCGTGCACCTAGGGTTTTAGGGTTTATTTGTTAACGTCGCCTTTACGTAACACTCATGTGTGCGAGATAGCGAGAGGCCGACTGCGTGCGTGCGCCTCTTCTCTTCGTATATGTACTCCACCGTTTGTCTGGTGTCCAAAAAATTATAATAACTACTAGCAATGTGCCAATGCGTTGCCACACGATCAAAGTAGATTAATACATATTCACCGATTTGATAGAAAAAAAGTCTAGTTTTAAAATACGTATATCACTAAAAATATGTTATGTTTCACTCAAAATATATTCCTTCGGCGGTTTTGATGAGATAAGGGAGGAATGTTGTTGGTTTCAAGATTCGAGAAGTGGTATATGTCTAATTTGTACTCTTACTAGCAAGATGCCCGTGCGTTGCACGGAACATCAAGATCTTGTGGGAGAAAAGGATGAACGAGGGAAGGCCTTATCTGCAAATGTGGTGAAGAGTGCGGGTAAATTGCCATATTTTCCTTCCTATCCGTCAGATATAAATCAGACGACCTACATTGCAGGATGGCAGGCCCACCATCATCACCAACTCTATTTTTTATCCCTACTCTTATAAAAAGCATTGTCGGTGATGATCGTGTGCCTGCCATCCTGCAATATAGGCCGCCCGATCTATATCTGACGGATATGAAGGAAACTATCACAATTTTGCAAAAAGATACCCACACCCATCTCCACATTTGCAAATAAGGCCTTCCCTCGTTCATCCTTTTCCCCCACAAGATAAACTACTCATACAAATGCATCTTGATGTTCCATGCAATGCATGGGCATCTTGCTAGTTGTTGCAAAAAGCCCATGTGTGTGTGTGTGAGAGAGAGGGAGAGTGGAGGAGGACGGAGTGCATGTGTGACAAAGACACAAGGAGTGTGTGTGCGATAGGTATAAGCTTAAAATGAGGCGATAGTGTGTGTGTGCACGATCGAGAGGGCGTGTCTCAAGAAGGGAAGAAAAATCTACATAGATACAAGGAGCGGGAGAGAGACATGTATGCGATGGTGGAAGCACGAGTGTGCGGGTGTACAAACCTATCTAGAGGCTGGCTAGTCGATAAATGTTTGTGAGAGAAATACGAGTCGGGGTGCGAAAGTGAGAGTTTTGTGTGTTAGAGAGAGAGACGGTAGTCGGGAAGGGGAGTGGAAGCAGGAGTTGTGTGTGTGTGTATGTGTGAGAGAGAGAGGAGACGGTAGTCGGGGTTGTCTGATCGGTAAACAAATGAATAATGTCAGTCTGGGATGGAGACGAAAAGGAGACCGCAACAAATGTTGTGTCTATAGGAGAGAGTGAGAGTAATTTTAGTGGTATGAGTCATATATAGAGACATATAGGGTGTGTGAGAGAATCCCATAGAGAGAAAGACAAAGTGAAAGACGAGTGGAGACTGTGCGTGTGGCGGTGAAAAAGAAAGCTTAGGTACCGAGTGATACCAGAGAACAATAGAGAAATGAGAGATAATGAAAACCGTGTAATGTATAATGATAGGGAGAGTGTGACACTTCTCAAGGGAGACGTTGAGAGACCATGTTTGCGAGGATAGGAGAAACATGAAGTGAGCGTGCGAGTGAGCTGGAGAAAAGAGAGTGATAGCTACCTGAAGGAGCATGCATGCGAGAGAGATGGGCGTGAAAGGAGTGAACAAAAAAGGGATTCAAATATTTGAATTCGAGATGATGATACATGTAATCCATACTCGAACCAAAATTGATCTATCAAACATGCATACTCATATGAATTCACGCACACCTATGTTATTTAATATGTAGATATTACTGATCCATACATTTTAGTAGAACATAATTTGGTTAAAAAAATTCGAATTCAACCTTAAGATTTCGAGATCGCTGTATTTGTAAATCATATTATACATATAAAGGAGCAGAATTCTTTGTTGTGCTTTTGAAAGTATATATAAAAAAATGATGTATATAGAATGTAATTCCAATTGAAAATGGATCCCGCCCAGAAAAAAAATAGAATACAAACGGGATTCGAATTGAGTTGGCACGGTAAACGTGCACTCTGCAAAATTTGAATGAAGCGGGGAAAGTCGGAGTAACCGCCCGAAACCAAAATCTGCAAGATGGAAATCACTACTGCCCATCCCTGCCACGCAAAGCCTATCTGCTGGATTTCTATAGGTTTCGATAGGGGTAGGTTTGTAATTTCACCCAAAAGTGACGTAACCGCCTCTCACCCGGATTCATACACGGTGGGCGCCAAAACACAGTGTGTCCTCGGCCGAAATCGACTCCCTCCCCGATTCATATTCATACACGGTGGGCGCCAAAAACAAACTCTCGTCGGCAAATATTTGGTGTATGCAAGATTACCATCCTATCCCCAACCGACTAATGTTGTTGTGATGTAGTAGAAATTTGAAATGGGGGCTAAGTTTGTAAATTTCCTCGCATTTGAGACAAGCGCGCCCTGAATACATGGTTCCCCCCTTCCTCTCTACCTCCCTTTTGCCCATTCGTACTCCGTGGGTGCCAAAACACCCTCTCCACCCCACCCTCCTCCGTCCGCCGCCGTCCGCCACCCCATCCACCGCCGTCCTCCTCCACCATGCCGGAGCTGATACCCCGACGCCGCCGTCCATTACAAGAGATTGACCTCTCTCATCCACGGCTTCGGACCGGGATCCTTGCATCCCGTCCTCTCGCTTCATCCCCGTCGTCGTCCACCTTGTTGGCGCCGCTCCTACGACCGTCTCGTCCACCGTGCCCCGCCGCCACCGTCTACCCTCCTAGATCTGTTTCCACGCCGCCGACAGCCATCGCTACCGCAACACCATCAAATTCTCAGCAGATGTGTACACAGCGCCATACCAGAGGCGGTACCCTTTTGTATCTGCTCAACTTATTTATCACAGCAAGAAAATAGATCGCCACTGCTTTACTCTGATTTCTTGTCTTGGTTGCGAAGTTGCCTTTGTCCGGTTTGCACCTTCAGATCCGCCATGGCACGCTCAACACTATACTCCCAATGCGTATGGTTTTCCCCTTTTATATTCCACACTAGTTAAATCACAGTAGACTAAATATCAAAATTGGGTCAGTCGATTTTTTGGAGCTTACCGGAGTTCGCCGGTGCGATCGAAGGGGCTCGGGTGGTTGTGGGGCCTTGCCGAATGAAGAAAACTCGACGCGGGTGGGGGTTAGGGGGGGGGGGGGAGTGGGGGTGGCGGAGGAACACAGGCGGTGGGGGCCGGTGGTCCGACCGGCGGCCCGTGCGGTGTTTTGTATGGGAAGAATCAGAGATGAGGAAGAAGAAGGGTTAGGAGACGTAGGATCTTCATCCAACCGCCTGAAATGGTTGAGAGACAGCTGGGAGTTGCATTCTTAATGTGCTCTGGTTCATCATGTGTGGGCACTGCGCAACCAACATTTTATTATCCAAAATCCGCTTGCTCTTCTTTACCATGTTCCTCTTCCGTTCTTCTTTAATATGTACTCTCTCTGTTCCTAAATACAAGTCTTTGTATAGATTCCACCATGGACTACATATGGAGCAAAATGAGTGAATCTACACTCTAAAATGTATTTGGATACATCTGTATGTGATCCATAGTGGAAATCTCTACCAAGACTTATATTTTGGAACGGAGGGAGTATGATAGTAGTACAGCATGTTCCTTGTATTGAAGATGAGCAGTGAGATTTGCAGTGTAGAGGTCTATACGGTCGGTTGTGATGGACACTTTGAGCCTCTTTGATTCGTAGGATCTTGTATACATAGGAATAGGATTTGTAGTGGCCTGCCCACTTGAATCCTATAAGAATAGCAAGGAAATGCGGGGAGCTGACCTTCACTTAAAGAGAGCTGGTATCCGAAGCCTTTCTAGCCGTACCGGCAATACTAGCACATATATACCAGCAAGTTCCGCTTTGCTGATTTTACTCTGATGCTTAAGGTTTTCCCGTTATATCTACACTATGATCTGTGTAGCTGCTTTGTGTTGCACTAGCAGCAGTCCACTCTTGAAGCTAAACACTGCAATGACTTACAAAATTGGCACCAAGGCATTGAGTGCCATTCTGGATGCAATGAAATCATACGCTCCCCACCTGTTGATTCTTGTTCAGAATATGATCCTAATGACTATTCTAACCTCGAGGAGCCAAAGGCAGATGGCATGTCCTGTTCACCCATCAAGGTGCCCATTCTAATTTGGCAATGTTTTATTGATTGCGGGTATTTGCATATGTTGTCTTGCATTTCTTCTACTTTGTTGCACCACCATCTGCTTAGTTTACTCATCATATATGTCAAGATGCCATGCCCATCCATTATCAATACATATTCCATCTGTCATCATACCATGTTTTCCCACTCAAATGTTGTTCTTGTGCATCGGACATCAAAAAGAAAGAGGGTGATTGCCGAACCTGAAGGAGCACCAGCAAAGTCCTTGAAAAACATGGTGGTGCCAGAGAAATCAGACAGCACCCCACTTATATTGGTTGTACAACCAGTGACACAAAACATAGGACCGACTCCAGCAGACTGTACCCATACCTCACTGGCCACACCACTAGCCCCATCACACAGCACCTGCACTCCAGCAAAAGGTATACCGATTTCATTTGCCATAGCACCAGCTGTACCATAGAAAAATCCCACTCCGGCAAAAAGTACAGCAAGTCCACTGGCCGAAGACCTATCCCAACTGCAGAGACGGCCAATTCCTGCATATTGGAACCCCATTCCATTTATTCCCAGTTTAAAAGACAATGCTTTCAATGTTGTTAGGGACTACGTGCATATATTCCCATCATGGGAAGATTATTGTGAAGACAAACACCATTTTCACATCTTCCTGTCCAACTTACGTGTAAGTGCTATTATTCATGGTTATTATTTTCATGTTTTCTGCTGATTGAACACATCAATGATTTACATTACATTGTTGTAACTAGGCGAGGGTCAATCTGGATAGTCATGACGAGCAAAGCTTGCTTGTGCTTTTCAACGAAGCATTGCAGTAGTATCGGTGTTACCTGAGGAAATCACACTTTGATGGCAAGTCTATAAACAAATTTCCGGTGAAGTCTCCTGTGCTAAATTTAGAAGACATTGAATGGAAAAACCTTGTTATGCACTGGTCTCATTCCCAGGATGAGGTACTGTCTATGAAATCACATGACAATTTGAACTTCTACTTTTCCGCATGTGCCTTACGGATCTTTTTTGCAGGAAATCTGCTCGAAGAAGAATTCCGGTTTGACAAGAACGACAGGATATCGCAATTATACTGCCCGCTGCTTTGCTCTTGTTAGTACCTGTTGTCCTGTATCACTGTACTTGCATACATACCTGGTTCATTATGTGGTAGCAGTATGCATGATAGCTTGCTTATCAATTGTTCGCTCCAAATTATCTGATCTGTATGAATGGTTACATTAGTGTAGAATATATCCAATGCCAATGTTTTTTTAGCTCTGCATTGTTCTTGTAAGTACATGCTGTCCTTTATCAGTGTACTTATAATGACAGGTAGTTGTTCATGTACCATCACTCTGTAGCTTATTTTCCTTTGCCCTCCATTTTCTACACATCAGATCTATATTTACTCACCATAAGGTTGGTACTGAAGTAGTTTAGCTGTGCATTGCTCTTGGCTATACCTTTTGCCTGTATTGATGTACTTACATTTATAGCTACTTGGTTATGTAGCATCACTCTTCATTCTTATCTTAAATATTCTCCATTTTTTTGTATATTATCACATCTATATTTACTCTTAACAAAATGTAGAATAAAGGCAATGCTTTTGAAGAAGATTCTGTGGTAAAATTCTTGAATTGCCCCCCCCCCCCGCCCATCAGCATGGACAAGGCCTTTATAGAGCCTGTCTTCACCAATAATGTAAGTTTGTCCATCTCAAGCCTTCAAACTTTGTTGTATATATTTGGTTAGGCATGACTGCAACAGCTGTTTATTTTTTGTGTTTGCTTCAAATTGCTTGTTTAAAGTTTATTATGTAGTTCATAAACAAAAGTTTGTCCTTTCTAAATTTAAGTTTTCAGTTGTACAACCAAGTTCCTTCTTCATACCATGTAAATTAAACTATACAAAGCAAGTGATCTTCTTTTGCACTTCATGTATGCTTCTGTTCTTCATCCGTAATCCAGTGGTGTGGTGAACCTACCCACTACAGCACAATGTCATATTCTGCAATGTCTTAACTATGAACAATGTCAAATCATTCTACTATTATTTAAACTGTCTCTTTATTTGCCAATCTGAAATGGTATAAATTGACAGCACACTAACCATTGATACTTATGAGTTCTTGATCTGTAATCCAGTGGTGTCGTGAAGCTGCCAACTCCTTCACAATGTCATTTCCTGCCATGTCTTGACCTAAACAATACCATATTGTGTTAATGCAATTTTGAACTGTGTCACTTTATTCGTCAGTAAGAAATGTGATGAATTGTCAGCACTGATACTTTTATGTGCAAAACCTGTCATCTGTCTGCTTGTTTATCTTTCAGAGTGAGGAAGATATAAGTGTTGAACAAGCGCAGTCTCATCATCTTGCTCAGCTGCTTGTGCTGCAGCTCCCCAGCAGGGATAACCTTTCTTGAACTCTATTGAAGTGATGTCGGTTTTGTATATTATTTTGTCGGCGTGTTTATTTGCACTGGTGGCGATCTTTGATGCCCCGTGTATGTAATCTGCTGTCTGCTTGTGCTTTATTATCAAAGTGGCGAACTTTGATGCCCAGTGGATGTAATATGCCGTAATTTCTTTATTGTATAGTCTAGGTTTTTTCTTATTCACGATGCTGTAGTTATTTTACTATATATATATCCTTTCTTCACAGTAAACCGGCCAAACCGTAAAATTACGATACATAATCGGGCCGTCATGCAATCACGATGTAGGTTGGGCCTGAAACGTGCCGAACAGCTCACGGGCCGACAGCAGCCCGGAATGAACCCCGACCCATGATTGTGCGAATCAAATCACGGGCTTTTAACAGGCCAAAATTGTCTCGGTCCTTGTTTGGCCCAATCAGATATCGGCTGCGAGCAGGCCGGATGCAAACCAGGTCGTAGTTAGGCCCAACTATATGACGGGCTTTTAACAGGCCGAAATTAATATAGGGCTGAAATGTTAAACGGGCCCTTAACAGGCCAAAACTAATATCAGGCCGAATTACTAAGTGGGCCTTTAGCAAGTGGGCCCAAAAGCATAGTGTCTAGTTGACGGGCCGAATCTGATATGGGCCATAATTGAGCCCAAAGCCTCTTAAAGGGCCGGACCTGATCTGGGCCGTAATTTGGCCCAGAACATGGTAAGCTTTTAACGGGCCGGATCTCATATGGGCCACTATTAGGCTCGGAGCGTGGCAGGCCATTAATGGACCGGATCAAATATGGGCCGACATTTGGCCCAAAACATGGCAACCAGTTAATGGGTCGGCCTACTAGGGTCCTCAAAATCTTGTGGGCCTACAGCTGGGCCGCCCCATTAATGTCGGCGAAATCTCGTGGGCCTTTAGCTGGGCTGACCCATTATGATCCGCAAGAATCTTGTGGGCCTTTACCTGGGCCGGCCCATTATGGCACACAAAAATCTTGTGGCCCTTTATCTAGGCCGGCCCATTATGGCCCGCAAAATCTTCTGGGCCTTTAGCTGGGCCAGCCCATTATGGTCCGCAAAATCTCGTGGGCCTTTAGCTGGTCCGGCCCATTATGGTCCGCAAAATCTTATGGGCCTTCAGTTGGGCCGGCCCATTTAAACTTGATGGGCCGATCCATGTGTCAACATATCATAGGCGCGTCTCGCCCATTGGATGAGTGACACCTGTGCCAACGCGGACCTGACATGTGTCTCCTCCAGCCAATGATGATTTTACACATGGAAAATCCCTATTGGTCGGGGCTGTTAACGGGTTATCGGATCCAAAACCCGACCTGATAGCTTAACGGTGTTCCGTTACGGTGGATGCCACGTGTCGGTCACCCTTGATGAAAGCACTTTTGTGACGCGCGATTTATCATCATGGAAGTGGACACTTCCGTGATGATAATTTTGGTAATGTCATGGAACACTTCTACGACAGCACAGGTATGACTATCTTGATTTTGTCATAAATTTGTCATGGATGTACATGCATGACAAAAAATGCGACCTACTGTGACTAAGACGTATCATCACGGAAGTGTATCTTTTTGTAGTGGTTGTTGATGCTGGATAGTCGCACATCGAGCGTAGGAGGTCTTCTAACTTGCGGATAATGCCCTTGAGTGCGATGATATGCTCCTTCAACAAAATATTTTCACGTGTGAGATACTTATTTTGTATACGAGCTAGCTCAATCATCTTGAAAGCTTCGATCTCAGTTGGGGTAAGGAGATCGTGATCAGGTTGAAGGATGTCTTATGTTGCCGGAGCTTGGTCCTCCGTGGCTTCCTTGATCCCTTCATCCTTGTTGATCTCCATGGGTTCTTCCCTCTTCAGCTCTATCTTCATTAGCCAAGCATCATTTCCCTCATGGTTGGAGGAGGAGGGAGACGACATAGTGCCTGGCCTTGACAACCTTGATAGGAAACAACTCGAAACTAAGACAAGAGATATTTGCGTGATACGGGAGTCAAGACCCCCGGGAGATTATATAATGAATTTTTACCGACCAAAATACGTGTTGTGTACGAAAATGGAGTCCGGAGAGCACACGAGGTGCCCACGAGGTAGGGGGCGCGCCCAGGGAGGTAGGGCGCGCCCTCCACCCTCGTGGAGCCCTCGTGTCCTTCCCGGACTGCTTCTTATTTTTCTAAATATTCCAAAACGGAGAAATATTGCCTGAAAAATTGTTTTGGAGTCGGTTTACTTGCCGTACCACATACCTATTCCTTTTCGAAGTCTGAAACGTTCCGGAAAGTGTCCCTTATGTATTCCTCCGGGGTTACGGTTTCAATAATATTGGTTTCAACAGTTATGGGATTACCTGAGATATAATGTTTGATTCTTTGATCGTTCACCACCTTCGGATTTGTGCCTTCAAAGTTGTTGATTTTTATGGCACCGGAACGATAGACCTCCTCGATAATGTAAGGACCTTCCCATTTAGAGAGAAGTTTTCCTGCAAAAAATCTTAAACGAGAGTTGTATAGCAATACATAATCACCTACATTAAACTCACGCTTTTGTATCCTTTTATCATGCCATCTTTTAACTTTTTGTTTAAACAACTTGGCATTCTCGTAGGCTTGGGTTCTCCATTCATCGAGTGAGCTAATTTCAAATAACCTCTTCTCACCGGCAAGTTTAAAATCATAATTGATCTCTTTAATAGCCCAATATGCCTTGTGTTCTAGTTCCAGAGGTAAGTGACATGCTTTTCCATAAACCATTCTATACGGAGACATACCCATCGGATTTTTATATGAAGTTCTATAGGCCCATAATGCATTATCAAGTTTCTTGGACCAATTCTTTCTAGACCTATTGACAGTCTTTTGCAAAATTAATTTGAACTCTCTATTACTCAATTCTAATTGACCACTAGACTGAGGGTGATAAGGGGATGCAATTCTATGATTAACATCATATTTAGCAAGCATTTTACGGAAAGCGCCATGAATAAAATGTGAACCACCATCAGTCATTAAATATCTAGGGACTCCAAACCTTGGAAAAATAACTTCTTTAAGCATTTTAATATAAGTTTTATGATCAGCACTACTAGTTGGAATAGCTTCTACCCACTTAGTAACGTAATCAACAGCAACTAAAATATGTGTATAACCATTAGAGGAAGGAAAAGGTCCCATATAGTCAAAGCCCCAAACATCAAATGGTTCAATAACGAGTGAATAGTTCATGGGCTTTTCTTAACGTCTACTAATATTACCAATTCTTTGACATTCATCACAAGATAAAACAAACTTACGGGCATCCTTGAAGAGAGTAGGCCAATAAAAACCAGATTGCAATACCTTATGTGCAGTCCTATCTCCAGGATGGTGTCCTCCATAAGCTTCGGAGTGACACTTGCGTAGGATTTGTTCCTGTTCATGCTCAGGTACACAACGTCTAATAATACCATCTAATCCTTCTTTATAAAGATGTGGGTTATCCCAAAAGTAATGCCTCAAATCATAGAAGAACTTTTTCTTTTGATGGTATGTGAAACTAGGTGGTATAAACTTAGCAACAATGTAATTAGCATAATCAGCATACCATGGAGCAGTATAAGAAGCATTTATGACATTTAATTGCTCATCAGGAAAGCTATCATCAATAGGTAGTGGGTCATCAAGCACATTTTCTAACCTAGACAAGTTGTCTGCAATGGGGTTCTCAGCTCCCTTTCTATCAACAATATGTAAATCAAATTCTTGTAGCAAGAGAACCCATCTAATAAGTCTAGGTTTAGCATCTTTCTTTTCCATAAGATATTTAATAGCAGCATGATCAGTGTGCATAGTTACTTTAGAATCAACAATATAAGGTTTGAACTTATCACGAGCAAATACAACTGCTAAGAATTCTTTTTAGTAGTAGCATAATTTCTCTGAGCATTGTCTAGAGTTTTACTAGCATATTGAATAACATTTAGCTTCTTATCAACTCTTTGCCCTAGAACATCACCTACAGCATAATCACTAGCATCACACATAATTTCAAAGGGTAAATTTCAATCAGGTGGCTGAACAATAGGTGCAGAGATCAATGTTTTCTTAAGTATTTCAAATGCTTCTACACAATCATCATCAAAGACAAATGGTATATCTTTTTGTAATATATTAGTCAGAGGCCGAGAAATTTTTGAGAAGTCCTTAATGAACCTCCTATGAAAACCGGCATGACCAAGGAAACTTCTTATACCTTTGATGTCCTTGGGACATGGCATCTTTTCAATAGCATCAACCTTGGCTTTATCAACTTCAACACCTCTTTCAGAAACTTTGTGCCCCAAGACA
This sequence comes from Triticum urartu, assembly GCF_003073215.2. Classification (NCBI taxonomy): domain Eukaryota; kingdom Viridiplantae; phylum Streptophyta; class Magnoliopsida; order Poales; family Poaceae; genus Triticum; species Triticum urartu. The sequence continues at coordinate 378,536,981 of NC_053027.1, read as the reverse complement.
ATGCCTTCATTAACCATAAAGTGGCACTTTTCCCAATTCAAGACAAGATTAGTTTCTTCACATCTCTGCAAAACTCGATCAAGGTTGCTTAAGCAATCATCAAAAGAAGATCCATAGACGGAGAAATCGTCCATGAAAACCTCACAAATCTTTTCACAAAAGACCGAGAATATAGCCATCATGCATCTTTGAAAGGTAGCAGGTGCATTACATAAACCAAAAGGCATACGTCTATAAGCAAAAGTACCAAAAGGGCAAGTAAAAGTAGTCTTTGATTGATCCTTAGCTAACACAAGGTATTTGAGAGAAACCAGAATAATCATCTAGAAAGCAAAAATGTGTATGTTTAGATAATCTTTCTAGTATTTGATCGATAAAAGGTAAGGGGTAATGATCCTTTTTAGTGGCCTTATTTAATTTGCGAAAATCAATTACCATCCTATAACCTGTAATAATTCTTTGAGGAATCAATTCTTTTTTATCATTAGGAACAATAGTAATACCTCCCTTCTTAGGGACACAATGGACAGGACGTACCCACTGACTATCAGCAACGGGATAAATTATACCTGCCTCAAGGAGCTTTAGTATCTCCTTTCTTACCACTTCTTTCATTTTAGGGTTCAACCGTCGTTGATGATCACGAACTGGTTTAGCATCTTCTTCCAAATTAATTTTATGTTGACATTGAGTGGGACTAATGCCCTTAAGATCATCAAGAGTATACCCAATAGCAGCACGTGCTTCTTCAGAGTTTTCAGTAATCTCTCTTCCTCATGCTCTGAAAGGTTAGCACTAATAAACAGGATATATCTTTTTCTCATCAAGATAAGCATATTTAAGAGTATCAGGTAATGGTTTAAGCTCAAACACGGGATCACCCTTGGGTGGAGGAGGATCCCCTAGGATTTCAACAGGCAAATTCTGTTTCAGAATAGGTTCCTGTTTAAAGAATACCTCCTCTATTTCCCTTCTTTCATTCATAAACATATCATTTTCATGGTCTAGCAAATATTGTTCTAAAGGATCACTAGGAGGTACGACAATAGAAGCAAGACCAATAATTTCATCCTTACTAGGTAATTCTTCTTCACGGTGTTGTCTACTAAATTTAGAGAAATTAAATTCATGAGTCATATCATCTAAACCGATATTAATAGCATCCCTTTTGCAATCTATGGCAGCATTGACAGTATTTAAGAAGGGTCTACCAAAAATAATGGGACAAAAGCTATCTTGTGGGGAACCAAGAACAAGAAAATCAACAGGATATTTAGTTTTCCCACACAGGACTTCAACATCTCTAACAATTCCCATTTGTGAAATAGTATCTCTATTGGCAAGTTTAATTGTGACATCAATATCTTGTAACTCAGCAGGTGCAATATCATGCATAATTTCTCTATATGGGCTAATAGGTATTGCACTAGCACTGGCACCCATATCACATAAGCCATGATAACAATGATCTCCTATTTTAACAGAAATAACAGGCATGCCTACCACAGGTCTAGGTTTATCTTTAGCACAAGGTTTAGCAATTCTAGCAGTTTCATCACAGAAATAAATAACATGCCCATCAATATTATCAGACAAGAGATCTTTAACAATAGCAATATTAGGTTCAACTTTAACTTGCTCAGGAGGTGTATAAGTTTTAATATTGCTTTTACGTACTACAGTTGAAGCTTTAGCATGATCCTTTATCCTAACAGGAAAAGGTGGTTTCTCAACATAAGAAGTAGGAACAATAGGATCATTATAAGTGACAATCTTTTCTTCAACTTTAATAGGTGCAACTACTTTTACTTCTACGGGAGGATGATATTTAAACCACTTCTCCTTGGGGAGATGAATATAAGTAGCAAAAGATTCACAGAAGGAAGCTACTATCTCAGAGTCAAGTCCATATTTAGTGCTAAATTTACGGAAAACATCGGTATCCATAAAAGATTTAACACAATCAAACCTAGGTGTCATACCTGACTCCTTACCTTTGTCGAGGTCCCAATCTTCAGAGTTGTGTTTAATTATTTCCAATAAATCCTATTTGAATTCAATAGTCTTCATCATAAAAGAGCCAGCACAAGAAGTATCAAGCATGGTGCGATTGTTATTAGAAAGCCGAGCATAAATTTCTTGAATAATCATTTCTCTTGAGAGCTCATGATTGGTGCATGAACATAACATTGATTTAAGCCCCCCCCCCCCAAGCTTGAGCGATGCTTTCTCCTTTGCAAGGCCAAAAATTATATATATAATTGCGAACACGATGAACAAGATGCATAGGATAAAACTTCTGATGAAATTCCAATTTCAATCATTTGTAATTCCAAGACCCCATATCATCACATAGCCTATACCATGTCGATGCATCTCCCTTCAAAGATAAAGGGAAGACCTTCTTCTTAACAACATCTCTGGGTACACCTGCAAGCTTAAATAATCCACAAACTTCATCCACATATATCAGATGCTCATCAGGATGTTTTGTTCCATCTCCTAAAAAGGATTAGCTAGCAGTTTTTCTATCATACCCGAAGGAATTTCAAAGCAAACATTTTCATTTTCATTTTCATTTTCAGTAGGTTGAGTAGGCTGAGGAGCAACTCTTTGCTCTACTGGTCAGGGTGAAGATACCCCAAACAAGCCCCTCACAGGATTACTTTCCATAGTAACAAGTGACAGTAAATTTCAGCACACTATATAAATTTTTCCTTACCAAATTCCACCTACCATAGGTGCTTCACTCCCGGCAACGGCGCCAGAAAAGAGTCTTGATGACCCACAAGTATAGGGGATCTATCGTAGTCCTTTCGATAAGTAAGAGTGTTGAACCCAACGAGGAGCGGAAGGAAATGATAAGCGGTTTCCAGCAAGGTATTCTCTGCAAGTACTGAAATAAGTGGTAACAGATAGTTTTGTGATAGGATAATTTGTAACGAGCAACAAGTAATAAAAGTAAATAAAGTGCAGCAAGGTGGCCCAATCCTTTTTGTAGCAAAGGACAAGCCTAGACAAACTCTTATATAGAGAAAAGCGCTCTCGAGGACACATGGGAATATCGTCAAGCTAGTTTTCATCACGTTCATATGATTCGCGTTCGGTACTTTGATAATTTGGTATGTGGGTGGACCGGTGCTTGGGTACTGTCCTTACTTGGACAAGCATCCCACTTATGATTAACCTCTATTGCAAGCATCCGCAACTACAACAAAAGTATTAAGGTAAACCTAACCATAGCATGAAACATATGGATCCAAATCAGCCCCTTACGAAGCAACACATAGACTAGGGTTTAAGCTTCTGTCACTCTAGAAACCCATCATCTACTTATTACTTCCCAATGCCTTCCTCTAGGCCCAAATAATGGTGAAGTGTCATGTAGTCGACGTTCACATAACACCACTAGAGGAGAGACAACATACATCTCATCAAAATATCGAACGAATACCAAATTCACATGACTACTAATAGCAAGACTTCTCCCATGTCCTCAGGAACAAAAGTAACTACTCACAAAGCATAAACATGTTCATAATCGGAGGGGTATTAATATGCATATAGGATCTGAACAAATGATATTCCACCAATTAAACCAACTAGCATCAACTACAAGGAGTAATTAACACTACTAGCAACCTACTAGCACCAATCCCGGACTTGGAGACAAGAATTGGATACAAGAGATGAACTAGGGTTTTGAGAGGAGATGCTGTTGATGAAGATGTTGATGGAGATTGCCCTCTCCCAATGATAGGAGCGTTGGTGATGATGATGGCGATGATTTCCCCCTTCCGGAGGGAAGTTTCCCCGGCAGAACAGCTCTGCCGGAGCCCTAGATTGGTTCCGCCAAGGTTCCGCCTCGTGGCGGCGTAGTTTCGTCCGAGAAGATGGCTTCTTATTTTTCCCATCGAAAGACTTCATATAGCAAAAGATGGCCACCGGAGGGCCACCAGGGGGCCCACGAGGTAGGGGGCGCGCCCAGGGGGGTAGGGTGCGCCCCCACCCTCGTGGGCACGGTGTGGCCCCCCTGGTGAATCTCTTCCGCTGAGTATTTTTTTATATAATCTGAAAACGTCTTCCGTGAAGTTTCAGGACTTTTGGAGCTATGTGGAATAGGTCTCTAATATTTGCTCCTTTTCCAGCCCAGAATCCCAGCTGCCGGCATTCTCCCTCTTAATGTAAACCTTGTAAAATAAGAGAGAATAGGCATAAGCATTGTGACATAATGTGTAATAACAGCCCATAATGCAATAAATATCGATATAAAAACATGATGCAAAATGGACGTATCACGGGTCTGAGCTGCAGTCGTCCAGATACCCAAGTAAGTAATCCCGTGGCCGAACGCGTTGTTTTTTTACTTATCACAACATCATTCTGAAAGGTCGCTCTTTGACCAGGACTGGGTAACAAAGGCGAAGATGATCAGGTGTTCGACCCCCTTCCCGAAGGCTCAGCAGATCCGGTATTGGCCAGAATGCTCGAGCCGGCGCCTTATCAGGTGCCCTCAAGGGTAGATAAAGGGGGAGGGGATAAAGAGGCTGAAAGCAGGACTCACTCATTATTCATCCAAACCGGGGGAATTAGCGCCTCCGCGAAGGAGGGTAATCGGGGAGAAGATTCTGAAATTCCCTCTCCCCAAGGAAGGAAGAGGACCACCTCTGAAGACCCGGAAACAAAGGTTTCCAAACGGGGGAAGAAATCTTTGCCAGAGGGTCCTGCCTCGGAAGGTACCCTTGCCGCACAATGCCCGCAAGGGGGTCAGCCCTCCACCGAGCTGTAAGTAAACAAAAGGCACTAAATAATAAAAATGTCCTGCTTTACTTCTGAGGACAATAACCGAAGCATATATCTTGTAGTTCGGATTGTAGCCCTTCTCGACAGAGTTCATATTCGGGGGATCTTCTTCCGGAGATGATGGAGAGCGAAACACCTTCCCATGCCTCCCCGCCTCATGAGGCGGGCGACCCTGAGGTGTCGTCACGGAGGATTTCTCCTTATCCGCCGTGGCTAGAGGGTAATTCTTTGGCCACCCGAAGTCCTCAGTATTCGGCTCCTAAAGAGAGCAACAGAAAGAGTCTGGAACCGTCCGGTGTGCGGTCGGACGCACTAAAGGATCTTCTGGAGCAAGCGGCTATCTCAGAAGTACATCGTACGCTAATGGGTATGGTGGTTCAGAGGATTTCATCCGCCGAAAGCGGGTTGCATGAAGCTTTTATGAGTCTGCTGAAAGGCTTTGAGGTACGTGAAATAGTGTATGTTTTTGACAGTACCTCACACGTTAGGTGTGCCCTATGCAGATAGTAGCCCCTGAGACTCTGGTTGCCGTTGAGAACAGCGGCAAACAGAGGATCATAGTCCCAGGTAATAATCAGGCCGCCTTCATGTGCAAGTGGCTGAAGGTCCGGTGGCTAGCCGGACTGGTGAGTTTTCCGAGCTGAAGCAGCAACTTGATGCGGCAGATGCCGACATCGTGCTTGTCAACAAGCGGCTCGACGAGGCACAGGGTATGTGATTTCTCCGGTGATCAACACATAGTAAGAGGAGCATGATGCTAGTATCTTTAATATGTTGTGACTGCAGATGGAGCTGCCTCCGTGGAGACCCTTCGGGCGGAACTTGCCCGAGCCAAGGAACAAGCCAGGAATAGTGATGCGGCCGCTCTAAAGGCGGTCAAAGAGCTGAGGGCCGAACAGGCTGCGCATTGCCAAAGCAAGGAAAAAATAGCCAAGATGGCCGTTGAGTTGAAAGATGCCGCCGACCGTTACCAACTTCTTTAAAAAGAAAGCCGAGCGAAGGAGACGGACCTGGAGAAGGCCATGGTAGCAGCCAAGGAAGCCCGCTCTAAAATCAGAGCGACGAAGGAGGAGCTGCGTCAAGCTGGAGATATCGCAGCTGGGAAGCCCTTTTGTTGCGGCCGACGTTCGGAGATCCGAAGTATGCCCCTCTTGATCAACTATGGAGTTCTGCAGACGCATACGTGGATTTGGCAGCCAGTGTTGCTGATGTGGCCGAGTACTTCAAGGATCAAAAAGATCATGAAGTGGAAAGGTTATTCTGGTCACAGTTCCATGTTCCAGTGCGTCCGCTGCTGTTGAATGAGCGAATGGCCGAGTGGGCCGAGCTCCATAGGTTGTCCGGGCTTGCCATGAGGTCTGTTGTGGATCATCAGTGGCCGGAAGGGCCAAGGCCGAATAGTTATTTTAGTTCAGTCCAACAATTCCTTGGTGTTGTGCCGCACATCGACGCTATGAAGAGGTCGGCGTGCATAGAGGGTAAGTGTATGGCACTTGCCCGTGTCAAGACATACTGGGCAGAGATGGAGGCCACCGCTATTGCAACCCAGAGTTCGGCCGTAGGCCGAGTATCTACCGAGCACTACTTTGAAGAAGTCCTTGAAGGCGCTCGTTCAATAGAGGCTCAGTGCTCGAAGAATATTATGTTCTAGTGACATGTATTCCCATTGTAAAAACAATGTTTTATTGGGTTATAAAGGTTGTGTTTATACTTTTGCCCGAAAGTATTATGATGCCTCCTATGCGGCCGTTTATGTATATATGTATATAACCTGAAAGTTTGCAGTCGTCGGCTTCAGCCCCCACGCATATAATGCGGGGGTGTTCGCAAAAAACGCATATTCACACTTGACCCAATGTCTTGGTCCATTAAGGAGGTGGTAGCGCAGCGAACGAGGCAATCAGACTATATTGCTTTAACACTTTCACTTAGCCATAGGAGTTTGACGGTGGGACTACTATATAGCCCCTGGTACCTCCGCATTCGTCCGAATACGGTGCGCGTACGTACATGACCGGGAAACGGTCCTTCGTTAATGCAGAGGAATCCCGAAGATTCCGCTAAGTCATCGAGTGGTTGACCAGTCTTGCGCTTTATCATGACAGTCAGTTTTCGGCTTTCTCTACTGAGGTGCTCATCCGGATGAACCAGGGCACAATCGCAGTAGTTCTCTCGGTGTCGCCTTAGCCGATAGAGCGGAACGTAAGGTAGCAAAACATGGGATCCGGGCAAACCCAACATTTGACCAAAGACATGATTCGGAGCTGATGCATATAAGGCCAAACTCGCGATGCCGAACACTCCCTAAGGTATTCGGTCTTTATAACATATGCCGGGTTGAACAATGCCCTTAATAATAAACCCTGAGTGTCCAGGTACGTGCAATATTCTGATGTGGCGAAATGCCAATAACGTCAGCATCCTTCTCGGTTGTATTGAGTATTCGGAGGATGTGAACAACAAGAGACAGTAAAAAAGGTTTATGCAGGGTCTTAATCTGAAAAGAAACCTTTGAGCGGGTCCCTGCTGCACGTCTGCGCCTGTGTCTCCGTTGTGCCGTGTCTTGGACGGGTGTAGCACGATTGTCATCTGTAAAAGAGAAGAACTTAGGTGAAATTTTTCGTGCCAAAAAATTGGTTATTATCGATAAACCATTAAAATTCAAGATAAGTCAAGTTGAGCCGAACTAGCCCTGATTACACGTGGGAAGCCCCTGGTACCGTCTATGAGGGTTTGACCATCAAACCAATCTCAGGTATATCTAGTGATGCGCCGGACACGTCTAACCATGTCCGCGGTCTTGACGACCTGTCATTTATTCTGGTTGGTGAGGCCGTCTAGTGCTCGGTTGTTAAAGCCGCCACACGTTCTTTCGCGCGAAGAGAACGCTCAATATTTCCACTAACTATGATGGTGCCACGTGGACCAGGCATCTTAAGCTTAAGAGAAGCATAATGTGGTACCGCATTAAAATGAGCGAAAGCTGTTCTTCCGAGTAGTGCTTGATAGCCACTTCGGAATGGAGCAATGTCGAAGTCTAACTTCTCACTTCGGTAGTTGCCGGGTGAACCGAATACAACCTCTAGTATTAGAGAGCCCGTGGAGCGGGCCTCTGGGCCTGGTATTACTCCCTTGAAGGTAGTATTACTGTGGCTGATTTTTGTCGGGTCTATCCCCATTTTGCGGACTGTGTCCCGATATATCAGATTTAGACCATTGCCGCCGTCCATAAGGACTCGTGTGAGATGGTATCCGTTTATTATTGAGTCTAACACCAAGGCAGTCAATCCTTCATGCCGGATGCTTATCGCGTGATCCCTGCGATCAAAAGTGATCGGGCAGGCCAACCAGGGGTTGAACTTAGGGGTGACGGGCTCTACGGCGCGTATGTCTCGGAGTGCATGTTTGCTTCTCCTCTTCGCCACGTGGATCATGTTTACTGTTTTAACCTCTGGTGGGAATTTTTTCTGTCCTCTAGTGCTTTGCTGGCGAGGTTCGTCCTCATCTTCGCTTGGTGTCTCCCTCCCCTTGTGTTCGGCGTTTAGCTTACCGGCCTGCTTGAAGACCCAGCATTCTCTGTGGGTGTGATTTGCAGGTTTATCGGGGTTGCCGTGAATCTGACATAGTTTGTCTAGAATCTTGTTTAGGCTGGACGGTCCATCTCTGCTGCCTTTGAAAGGCTTTGTCCACTGACCTGGTCGAGAGCCCCTGAATCCGGCGTTTACCGCCGTATTATCTGGGCTGTCTTCTTTATTTCGACGCTTGCTTTTACTGCGTCGTGGTTTTCCATTGCCATCCCTGACTTCGGATGTGCTTGGGTCGCTGGTGCTACTGCGGGCTAACCAGCTATCTTCGCCCGCGCAAAAGAGGGTCATGGGGCTTGTCAGGGCTGCCATTGTTCTCGGTTTTTCTTGGTTGAGGTGTCTGGCGAGCCATTTGTCTCGGACGCTGTGCTTGAAAGCTGCTAAGGCTTCAGCGTCCGGCAGTTGACGATTTGGTTCTTCTTAGTGAGAAACATGTTCCAAAGCTTTCGAGCTGACTCTCCGGGCTGTTGAATTATATGACTTAAATCGTCTGCATCCGGAGGTCGGACATAGGTCCCTTGAAAATTATCCCGAAAAGCATCCTCGAGCTCCTCCCAACTTCTAATTGAGTTTTTAGGGAGGCTTTTCAGCCAGTGCCGAGCTGGTCCTTTAAGCTTGAGGGGCAAGTACTTGATGGCGTGGAGATCGTCTCTGCGAGCCATATGGATATGGAGGATAAAGTCCTCAATCCAGACCCCCAGGGTCTGTGGTCTCGTCGTACGCCTCTATGTTCACTGGTTTGAATCCTTCTGGAAATTCATGGTCCAGCACCTCATCAGTGAAACATAGGGGATGTGCGGCACCCATGTATTTGGATGTATCATGGCATTCGGACGGTAGTAGTATTCGGTTTTGATTTTGTGCTAGAGCGCGCTTCCGAGATCCATAGATGGATCTGGTCATACTGGATTTTTGGCGCAAGTCCTCACGTAGATTGTGTGTTGACTTATGTGCAGCCTTGTTAGCCGCTTTATCACAGCCACAAGGTGGTTGATCCGGCCGGTTGGCCATTTTATTTTTTGGCTGTGTGGGCTCTAAGGCCTCATCGTCGAATTCAGGTAATATCTTGCGCTTTGGATAGCTCTTTGTGTGGTAACTTCCACCATACTTTTCTTCGTTGTCGAGCACTTTGTTCCACCTGCTGTTGAGCGTATTTTGTGCGGCCTTAAGCCTTTGCTTCTGCTTCTTCAGACTCCTCGCTGTGGCAATAAGCCTTCTGCGGAGGTTCTCTTGTTCCAAGTGCCTTTCCGGGATGATATGTGCATCTTCATCCGGACTGTTTTCCTCCCCGGAGGGGGGTTGATGAGGTTTATCCTCGGCGTCGCCGTGTTCGGACATCGGATCCGTACTATGTTCGCCGTTTGCAGTTTCATCGTGCTCTGCCGCTGGGTCAATGTGGTCGTCGTTTCCTCTGGAGTCGACCAGAGTGTTATTTTCTCTTGCGCTGTTATCGCTGTTTTTGCCGAGGCGGGATTTTGAGCGGCGCCTATGCCGACGCTTTGCTTGCTTCTCGAGGGAGCTATTCTTCGCTTCATCCTGCCGTTCTTCGTCATTGTTTTCTTTGGGTGTATCCACCATGTATATGTCATATGGTGAAGTGGTTGTCCAGCGCCCTGTGGGCACTGGTTCCTGTTCCTCTCCTGCATCGTCGTCCATGCCGTTGATGTCTTTGGAGTCGAAATCGAGCATGTCGGTTAAATCGTCGACAGAGGCTACTAAGTGGGTGGTGGGTGGGCGGCGAATTTCTTCGTTGTCCGCATCCCATTCTAGCCGGACATAGTTCGGCCAAGGACCTTCTGACAAGGAGAGAGACCTTAATGAATTTAGCATGTCGCCGAAAGGTGAGTGTTGAAAGATATCCGTGGAGGTGAACTCCATGATCGGCGCCCAATCAGATTCGATAGGCACAAACGCAGGCGGCTCAGAGTCCGTGGCCGGAGATGAATCCAGTGGTTCGGCAACACGGCTCTCGTAAGGGGTGAAGTCAGTATCCGGCTCCATCGCCACTGAGAGTGCGGCCTCCATGGCGGGGTCTATCCCCCCATCCTCGGATGGCGCAATTTGCTCCGGATTGAGGGCTGGAGTAGTTGCAGGTGTGATCTCCCGAACACTGTCCGACAGCAGAGTTACGTCATGCTCGTCGTGATTGTGCGGCGCACCTGACATGGGCTCGAATCCGTCGAAGATCAAGTCTCCGCGGATGTCGGCAGTGTAGTTTAAGTTTCTGAACCTGACCTGATGTCCATGGGCGTAGCTCTCGATCTGCTCCAGATGGCCAAGCGAGTTGGCCCGCAGTGCGAAGCCGCCGAATACGAGGATATGTCTGGGGAGGAAAACCTCACCCTGGACCGCATCGCTACCGATGATCGAAGGAGCCATCAAGCCTTACGGTGACGGCACAGTGGAACTCTCAATGAAAGCACCAATGTCGGTGTCAAAACTGGTGGATCTCGGTAGGGGGTCCCGAACTGTGCGTCTAAGGCGGATGGTAACAGGAGGCGGGGGACACGATGTTTACCCAGGTTCGGGCCCTCTCGATGGAGGTAATACCCTACTTCCTGCTTGATTGATCTTGATGATATGAGTATTACAAGAGTTGATCTACCACGAGATCGTAGAGGCTAAACCCTAGAAGCTAGCCTATGGTATGATTGTTGTTGTCCTACGTACTAAACCCTCCGGTTTATATAGACACCGGAGGGGGCTAGGGTTACACAGAGTCGGTTACAAGGAGATCTACATATCTGTATTGCCAAGCTTGCCTTCCATGCCAAGAATAGTCCCATCCGGACACGGGACGAAGTTTTCAATCTTGTATCTTCATAGTCCCGCAGTCCGGCCAAAGGATATAGTCCGGCTGTTCGGAGAACCCCTAATCTAGGACTCCCTCGGTAACACATCAGCTAATGGAGGGGCTAATGTGAGTACTAAGCAACACTGCATACAAGTATAAATAAATAGAATGTGCACACAACAGAGCTTGCTTGAGCCTATATTTAGCAAAAATGCACTCCGCTGAACTTAATATTCAGCATTCCTACAATGAGCACTACAGTAGGACATATATGACTAACAAAATTACCATAGACATAACTGAATCACACTTGGCAAACAAGACTATATCACTTTCAATGAACACATCATGTGCATAATCAATAAGGCAAGAAAAGTATCGGCTCTGTAAATGCTAAGAACCTTCTCCCGGTCATTGTTCCTTCAAATGAAACAAGCCTCTCTGGTGGCTTCCCATGCTTCTCACACAGCACTATCAGATCTAGCTCAAGAACCTTGTAATCCGGGTCCTCAAGAGAGAAAGGCACCTGCCCAAGCAAAATCCAAGTTACCATCATGTGTAGAGGACAAGGACAAAGCAAATTAAATGAAATCCTCACAACAAAGACCACCTACACAGAAAAATCCCCAACTTTTCTAAACCTAACCCTAACTCTAGCTCCAATGGAGTAACTGACCTGGTTGAGCCCATCGGTGGAGGTTTCGGAGTGCATGTACGGGAGGCTTGAGTTGTCATCGTTGCTCTCGTCCTTCAAAACCATGGCTGCAGCGGCGGCGTGTGGCGGCCGGCAGGGGCGGGCGCAGGCGGCGGCAAGGCAGAGAGAAGGAAGAAGAAGGCAGAGCAGAGCGGGGGGAATGAGCGGGGTCTGGCTTGGGCCGCACCAGCCGCGCCTAAACTGGCTCGTCCGAGTCAGCGCACGGGCACGCGCTCACTGGCCAGCGTGGCGCCTGACGGGCGGGCCCAACCGCTCAATACGTATAAAACACACTTTTAGCCTCTTTTGCAACGTCTCACCCCAAACTTGGTACTGACACGTAAAAATTCTCAATCTTGATACCAATCTACTTTCAATGCCCTAATTGTGATACTTTTATGCAATTTACTCATCATCGTAACCGGTCTATGTTGTATTTGGTGCAGTCTATCATGTAACCGAGAAGCAAGAACGGACCGAACCAGGGCTAGATCGCGCCCAGGTCCGCGGCAATGAATAACGGGTACTGGCGAGACCCATAGACCCAGTACTCCTCCGCCGAAAGCTAGGCGTACTGGTCGGCACGCCGGCTCGACCAGTCGATTCAAGAGCGTGGGACGGCCACTGACGTACCTGTGCCCGGATCGTACATGGGCTTAAATGTTAGAGTTTCTTTAGTTCGGGGCAGGTTTGGCTGGAGCCTTGCGTGTGCACGGTGTGGGAACAGAAGCCACGTCCAATCGGTGATTAATCCGACGCGCAGGGCAGTCCTTGATGGTGGACTTTTCACGCCCCGCTATCCCATCGCCCGTGCTCAAGGCCGCTCCAACCGAATGCACGGCAAAGCAAAAGAGAGAACAAATGTTTTGTTTTTTCCATCTATTATCTACTACCCCTATAAAAGCACGAGAGGACGGAAAACCAATTCATCTTATCCGTCTAATTCTAGAATCTAACTATCAAGATCTTCTAATGTTTAGCATCAAACACAGAGAAACCCACTAATCCCACGATCGATCTCCCGTAAAAAACTCCTACGATCGAAACTCCCACGATCGATCTTTCTTCCCTACAGCCTCGACCGCCGCCGGACAACCTCCACCTGTGCCTCTCCACGCACCGCCGGACATCCGCGCCGTCCACGCTCCAGGCGCCCGGACCGCCGCGTCGTGCACGCGCCGACCGGGTACGCGTCTGCTGCTAGATCTTGGCGCCAATGCTAAGACCCCTGATGGAAGGGATGACGCTGAAGCTGGGCACAATCACGGAAGGGCGCATCCATGTTTGACTCCTCGGGGCAGCCGTGCTAACCTGGTTTCGCGCGATGGGAAGGTGGAACCGCGGAAGGACTGCCGCCTGGTGGCCAGACAGCCTCGGCCCGTAGGGTCAAGCTCGACTCTTCCTCAATCCTTCCTCGGGTGAGCTTTCATTCCTGCTCGGTCTGGTTTCCTTCCAATTTGTGTTTGCGGTGATGCTCAATGGTGTGCCGGGGAGGTGGATCAGATGCAAAAAGGACTGCGGCAGGGGGACCCCCTGTCTCCGTACCTTTTCCTGCTGGTTGCTGACGTGCTCCAACGAATGATCAAGACCGACGGCGGGATGCATCACCCTCTGGTTGATGATGCGTCGCCTCTAGTCCTTCAGTACGCTGATGACACGATCATTATCATGCGGGCTGAGCTAGGGGCTGTGCGACGTCTAAAAGGCGTCCTCGATGACTTTGCAGCGGCGACGGGGCTGGTCATCAATTTCTCCAAGAGCACCGTCGTGCCCGTCCACGTCCCCGACGGCGAGCTTCTGGAGCTCGTCCAGGTCCTGGGGTGTGCTGTGGGATCCTTCCTCAAATCTAACTCGGGCTGCCCCTCTCAAACCGAAAGCTCACCATGGACGACTTCCCCCCGCTCATCGCCAATGCTGAGTGCTACCTCTTTGGGTGGCGTGCTGAGCTCCTCCCCTTCGGGAGCGCCTTGTCCTACTCAACGTCGTGCTGGACGCGCTCCCCACATACGCCATGGCCGTGATGGAGGTCCCTCCCTCTGTCCTTCGGGCTATCGATGCCCTGTGGCGGTCTTTCTTGTGGACCGGTGCGGACAAAGCTTCGGGGACGCAGTGCCTTGTCGCTTGGGACCATGTCACTCGGACAAAGGAGGAGGGAGGGTTGGGGGTGCGCGCCCTCCCGGTCCAGAACCAGTGCCTCCTACTGAAGCTCCTCCATCGACTTCACTCTCGCCAGGACTCCCCATGGGCGCGTTGGGTTTGGGGCGAATTGGGTCGCTCTCTCCTAACCCTAGCGTCGGCCATGTCACGCCCCGGACCACATTGGCTGTCCCTCGCCAAACTTATGCCTTTGTACCGGGCGCTCACCACTGTCTCTGTCAGAGACGGGCGCACGACGGCGTTCTGGCTCGACTCCTGGCTCCCCAGTGGCGCCCTCTCCATCCAGATGAGCTCTCTCTTCTCCCACGTCACCTCGCCGGACGTCTCAGTTGCCCACGTCGTCCAGTATGGGCTTGATGAGGGGCTCGTACCGCGCCTCAACCACACTGGAGCGCGCGAGCGAGGAATCCTCCTCCCCACCATCCAGGTGTTGGTTCTGTCCGATGTCGTGGTTCTAACTCTGACAGTGATGTAGGGGGGTATGTATGGAGAGGCTAGATCTCAGCTATTGGGAAGTTGTAAACACACCAAGATGTACGAGTTCAGGCCCTTCGCGGAGGAAGTAACAGCCCTACGTCTCGGTGCCCAGAGGCGGTCGACTGGATTACTGGCGTGTGAATAACAGGGGTGCGAACCCTTCATACTGAGGAGGGGGTGGCTTATATAGAGTTCGCCGGCCCCCTCCTGCCCTCAGTAATGCAGGGTTTAAGGTACATTTAAGGTTGGGCGTTACTGGTAACGCCCCTAATAAAGCGCTATAATGACCATAAAGACTACTTAACAGCTGACCGTTTGCCTGCGGAGTGACTATAGGTCTCCTGGCGGTCGAGTGGTTGGCTTCATGGTCGAGTGATAGCTTTCTGGTCGAGTGTCTTGAATCCGTCGAGTGGGATACCTTCAAGTCGATTGAAAGGTGACTTCTCCTAGGGATGTCCTAGGGTAGGGCTCCTTGGACAGGTCCGTGCCCCTACCCTAGGTACATGGCTTCATCATTAGCCCCCGAATGGATCGAGGTTAGAGTGGGGAAAGAGTTGGAGATCTTTCCGACTGGTTCTTTGGGCTACGTGAGCGCCTCGTTTTGGGTCAATCGTCACGGATGACGTTGCCAACCTTTTTCAGTCGCCTTGATCCATTCCAGGCCTTTCGTCGAGTGAATTTCTTTATTTGTGACATACCGAGCGTCGGCGCGGGCGGGGTCTTCCGTTTCGACAAGTTGTTCTGCAGCCCGCGGATGTCGCGGGATTTTGGATTTTGGGAAGCGCGCGAGACGGGAGCGGCCGCAGTAATCGGAAGCGATAAAGCGGAAGCTCCTCGATCCCCGCGTTGCCTTTTTCACCACGTACTGCACGTGCGTCCGTTGCGGGATTTGACTGGATAGTTTAGGCCTACCAGTCAGCCACTCGGGAGCGGCCCCTTATAAATCGCCGGCTCGAGGTTTCCAAGCAGTGCGCTCTCTTCTCCTCCTTTCTCCTTCCTCTCTCCCTTCGCAAGTCCTTCCGCCACCTCCGTTCTCGCCCCAGCGCAACAGGCCCGTGCGAGACTTCGCCGGCGACGATGACGAAGGGCAAGACCTCCGCTCTGGAGCGCGTGAAGAAGGCGGCGGCGCAGGGGAAGGGGAAAAGATCTGCTCGGGGCGGATCCTCCTCAAGGTCCGCTCTGCCCAAGGGCTGGATCAAGGGCGATTGGATGCCGTCAGTTATCCGGCAAGAGGATCTCGACGACATGGTCGAGGGGGGAGTCATTCCCCACGAGGCTGCGTGTCTTCCGGGGAGAGAGATCGAACCTCAACCCCGCGATGGTGAGTGCGTGCTCCTAGCCACCCACATCGACCGAGGGTTTTCTCTGCCGCCCCATCCTTTTTCCGGAGCTTCTTGAACTTCTTCGGAGCGCAGCTCCACCACTTTACTCCCAACTCCATTGTATACCTTGCCGCTTTCATTTCCATGTGTGAGGCTTTCTTGGGTTGCCGCCCCCATTGGGGACTTTTCAAGCACATCTTTACCTGCCGTTCTCAATCGGTCAAGAAGGCCAAGTCGAGTGACGAGAGGATGCAGGTGATCCAGTTGTGCAGGGGCTTGGCGATCCAGGCGAGGGGGAAGAGCTGTTTTCCATCCATTACTTTCCCGGAGTCGGTCCGTGGCTGGCAGGCGACCTGGTTCTACTGTCAGGACCAGGCGACCCCAGGACAGTCAACTGGTCTTCCTCCTTTCTCCCTCGACCAAGCTGAAAACCCCGCTTCTCTGAAAGTGGCGCCGGAGGAAAGGGCTCAAGTCAAAGTGCTGGCCGGTCAAGTGGTTGAGCTTGTCCGTGAGGGCGTGACGGGCATGGATTTGCTGGAGGTCTTCCTCCGGAGGCGCATCCAACCACTCCAGGCTCGTGACCACCCGATGTGGCTGTACTCGGGTCTCGACGACACCACTCGGATCCACCCGGAGGAGGTCACTGATGAGATGCTAGAGGGGTGGCTGTCGAGTATCACAGGAAACAAGGACAACCCCCGAGGAGCCAGGAGGGTAATTCCACTCGACAACTCGTACGACGTGGACCAGGTATGTCTCTATGCTCCTGACTGAGGTCTTGTTTTTCTTCATTGGTCTTCTTTGAGTTGGTCGATTGACCTTTGTCTTGTCTGTTGTTTTTCAAGCGACTACTGAGATGTACTCGACGCCCAATGGGGCACAGGGGCCAACTGAGGAAGGGGAGGCGAGCGGAGGTGAGAGCGGGGACGATCAAGGCGAGTGGGAGTCCGACCGTGAAGGAGAGGGAGGCGACGACGTCGACTCCAGCGAAGAGGAGGAGGAGGAGGTTGAACCCCCCCGCCCGGAGGGGCGATCCAAGCTCACACACGATCCAGCGAGGGAGCGTGGTAGTGTGACTGCTCCTGTTGGGCAGTCGTCGAAACGCCCTCGGACCTCTTCTCCTACGCCGACTGGAAAGGCTCCCAAGCACCCGCGCGCAGCGCCGTCCAAGCCGCCCAAGGCTTTGCCCAAGATGAAGATGGCCGTCCCCACCATTTCTGGGTAATAATAAAACTTGTTATCCTTTGTCGACCGTGGACGGATCCTTGGTCGATCCATTGAACCAACCGACTGACTTTCGAGGCTTGCAGTGCTGCTACTTCTGAGATCTCCGCCAAGGACGACGACCAAGAGATGGAGGATGCTGTTACCTCCAACCCTGGTACGATTACTGACGTTCCGCTTTGAGTCGACTAAACATTTATTGCAACCCTGGTCGATTGAACGTTTCCTTTGTAGCCCCTCCTCATGTTGTCGACCTCCCGGATGACGACGACAACGAACCGCTGAGAATGAGGAGGAACAAGAGGTCGACGGCTGACAAGACCCCCCAACCTGCTCCGGCGTCTGAGGCCATGGCTCGGGATGGTGGTGACACCACTCGGGCTTCTGTGACTTTCGCCATTCCTCTGACGAGCGTGCGGCCTTCGGCGTCGACTGCGGATCCACCTTCGCTTTTTGCTGCGTACCCCGTCCCTGAGGACCAAGTGGCTGCTGCAAAGGAGGCTATACGCCAGGCGGGGATCATGATGGAGCAAGTGAAGATGGCTCGGGAGGCCAGCCAAGCAGCCTATGACGCGAGTTCGGCTCTTCAGAGCAACGTCCAGGTCAGTCGACTCAACACTTGGTCTGTTATGATATGCTGTTTGAAGAGTCTCTTTTCCGAAGATCTTTTGTATCTGTATCTGTACACCCACTGGGTGTGTCTGCCAATTCTTGGACGAGTGGGGGCACGCTGAGTGCACCCACTGGGTGTAGTCCCCGAGACTACGGTGGACTGCTGGCAGTCGACTGTAGTCTTTACATTGTGTTGCTGTAGCTGTATTTCTTCACTCGGTTTTTCCCCGAAGATCTTTTTTTTGGTCGAACCAGTGGGGGCATGCTGAGTGCACCCACTGGGTGTAGTCCCCAAGACTACTGTCGAATGTTTTTGATTCGGCTGTGGTCTTAGAAACGTCGTCATTGTCTCTTAGTTACTCGGAAGCAACTTATCTTGGACGTCTGTCGACTGATTTTGCTTTTACAGAAATCCTGCGAACTTGTAGCTCGCTATACTGAGTTGGAGAAGCAGAAGATTCAACTGAACCTTGATCTGGAGTTGGCCAGAACAGAGCTGCAGAAGGTCAGAGACGGTGCCGCAGGTAAGACGACTTTGTCGACTGGTTAGTTTTTAGGCTTGAGTACCCTTTTGCTATTTCCGATTCGATCATCATTTCTTCGCAGAAAAACTGAACGAAGCTCTGGCGAAGAAGGATCAGGACTTGGCTGCTGCCCGTAAGGAGGCTGATGACAAGACCGCTCTGGCCGTACAGAAGCTGGCTTCTGTCGACCACTTAGAAGAAGAGAATACCAAGCTGAAGACCGCTCTGAATGAAGCCAACAGGGAGTGTTCATGTTGGAAGAAGGAGAACCTCACCCTGAACGAGAAGATGGAAGGCATCGCTCGTAGGAGGGACGAGCTGGAGAGCTACTTGAGGAGCCTCGCCAAGAAGTTGTACATCAAGCTTGAAGGTGCACATTCAGTTCCGACTGGTTTTTTTTGTGTCGACTCGGTCTATGAAAATTGACTTATCCTTGGATCGTGTATGCAGAGCTTTGCCAGAACTTTGAAGAGGAGACTGGGCGGATCGAAATAGGTTTGGATCCAATCAACTCTCCCGTGAAAGATGAAGCTGCCATGAATCTGCTCCGACTGGAATCTCGCATTGACGGCGTCGTGGACTACTTGGCTCGACTGAAGGTTGCCATGTCACGGATTGACCCGGCACTTTGGCCAGAGGCTACGCTCCAAAACGATCTCGAGTCTCTGATGACTCGACTTAACAGAATCCCTGACCGAGTGCAGGAGTGGAAGAAGTCTTCTTCTCGGTGTGGCGCTGATGTGGCTCTGTCTCTGGTCCGCGTCCATTGCAAGGAGGCGCGAGAAGAGAAGCTGGCCGCCATCCAAGTTGCCAATACCAGGAAGCACAACTTTCAAGATTTCATGGAGACTTTCATTGCTGTTGCCACCCGTATTGCAGACGGGATCGACTTGGACGAGTTCATCGCCCCTTCCAGTCCTCCACCTGAGGAGTAAAAAACTTTTGAGCTCCACTTTAAATTTGCCTCGGAATGCCGAGTGGATTTTGTAACCGTTAAACTCCGTCGAGCTGAGGGCTCGATTGCTTTGGCCTGAGGTCTGGGACCTTTAGGTCTTATCTGAATTGGATTTATCGTTGAATATCTTCATGGATGATCCGTCGAGTGGAACTCGATCTTCACTCGAAATAACTTTTGTATTTGTGGTGCAGCTCCGAAGGAGAAGGTAGCAGTCGATTTGCACCTCGTCGTCCTTGCGGATTGGGTTGTGTCCTGTACTTAGGCGAGCGCTGGTCTGCAGCTAAGCCCCCGAGTGGGAGGTTTGCTCTCACTCGGTAGGATTTTTAAACACTTAGGCGAGCGCTGGGCTGCAGCTAAGCCCCGAGTGGGAGGTTTGCTCTCCACTCAGTAGGATTTTTTCAAACTTAGGCGAGTGCCTGACTGCAGCTAAGTCTCTAAGCGGGAGAACTTAGGCGAGTACTGGACTGCAGCTAAGCCCCCGAGTGGGAGGATTGCTCTCCACTCGGTAGGATTTTTTCAAACTTAGGCGAGTGCCTGACTGCAGCTAAGTCTCTAAGTGAGAGAACTTAGGCGAGTGCTGGACTGCAGCTAAGCCCCCGAGTGGGAGGATCGCTCTCCACTCGATAGGATTTTTTCAAACTTAGGCGAGTGCCGGACTGCAGCTAAGTCTCTAAGTGAGATAACTTAGGCGAGTGCTGGACTGCAGCTAAGCCTCCGAGTGGGAGGATCGCTCTCCACTCGGTAGGATTTTTTCAAACTTAGGCGAGTGCCGGACTACAGCTAAGTCTCTAAGTGAGAGAACTTAGGCGAGTGCTGGACCGCAGCTAAGCCCCCGAGTGGGAGGATCGCTCTCCACTCGGTAGGATTTTTTCAAACTTAGGCGAGTGCCGGACTGCAGCTAAGTCTCCAAGTGAGGGAACTTAGGCGAGTGCTGGACTGCAGCTAAGCCCCCGAGTGGGAGGATCGCTCTCCACTCGGTGGGATTTTTTCAAACTTAGGCGAGTGCCGGACTGCAGCTAAGTCTCTAAGTGAGAGAACTTAGGCGAGTGCCGGACTGCAGCTAAGTCTCTAAGTGAGAGAACTTAGGCGAGTGCTGGACTGCAGCTAAGCCCCCGAGTGGGAGGATCTCTCTCCACTCGGTAGGATTTTTTTCAAACTTAGGCGAGTGTCCGACTGCAGCTAAGTCTCTTAGCGGGAGAACTTAGGCGAGTGCTGGACTGCAGCTAAGCCCCCGAGTGGGAGGTTTGCTCTCCACTCGGTAGGATTTTAAACACTTAGGCAAGCACTGGGCTGCAGCTAAGCCCCCGAGTGGGAGTCGGGCTCTCCACTCGATAGGATTTTTCAAACTTAGGCAAAACGGGTTCGCAGCTAAGTCACCCACTGAGGGATTTCGCACGCAAACAGAAGTGACAGCAATTATTGGAACACTCTTGTCTTTGATAAAAATGAACTGCGGGAATTTTTTTTTCTTATTACATTCCGTCCAAGGGAGAACTCAAGTGTAAAAGGGGGGAGTAGTTCCGCATTCCAAGCTCGTGGCTCGTCGATCTGGCGATCAACATTGTAGAGGTGATATGCTCCATTGTGGAGGACTCTGGTGACGATGAAGGGACCTTCCCAAGTAGGAGCAAGTTTGTGTGGTTTCTGTTGATCCACTCGGAGGACCAAATCTCCTTCCTGGAAGGCTCGGCTCTTCACATTTCTGGCATGGAATCGGCGCAAGTCTTGCTGATAGATGGTCGATCTGATCATAGCCATTTCCCTCTCCTCCTCTAGGAGGTCGACTGCGTCTTGCCGGGCTTGCTCTGCTTCGTCTTCGTTATAAAGCTCGACTCTGGGGGCGTTGTGAAGTAGATCACTCGGCAGGACGGCTTCGGCTCCGTAAACCAGAAAAATGGCGTTCTTCCGGTCGATCGGTTCAGGGTGGTCCTCAGCCCCCACAAAACCGACGGAAGTTCGTCGACCCAAGCGCCTGCTGCGTGCTTGAGATCACGCATCAATCGAGGCCTCAATCCTTTGAGAATCAGACCATTTGCTCTTTCAGCTTGTCCATTCGACTGGGGATGGGCGACCGATGCGTAGTCGACTCGAGTGCCTTGAGAGGCGCAAAAAGCTCTAAACTTGTCCGAATCGAAGTTTGACCCATTGTCAGTGATGATGCTATGCGGGACTCCATATCTGAATGTTAGCCCTCTGACGAAACTGATAGCAGTGCAAGCATCAAGATTCTTGATAGGCTTAGCTTCAATCCATTTGGTAAACTTGTCGACTGCCACAAGCACATGAGTGAAACCACTTCTGCCTGTTCTCAGCGGGCCAACCATATCTAGTCCCCAGACAGCAAAGGGCCAGACGAGTGGAATGGTCTTCAGGGCTGATGCAGGCTTGTGTGACATGTTGGAGTAGAACTGGCACCCTCCACACTTGTCGACTATCTCTTTTGCCATCTTATTTGCTCTTGGCCAGTAAAATCCTGCTCGGTATGCTTTAGCCACAATGGTCCGAGAGGACGCATGGTGACCACAGGTCCCCGAGTGGATATCATTAAGGATCATCTGACCCTCTTCTGGTGTTATGCATTTCTGACCGATTCCAGTCGCGCTTTCCCTATACAACTGTCCCTTTATGACTGTGAAGGCCTTGGATCGGCGGACGATCTGTCGAGCCTCTTCCTCGTCCTCCGGGAGTTCTTTCCTTAGGATATACGCGATGTACGGTATCGTCCAGTCGGGAGTGATTGCCAAGACTTCCATGATTAGGTCGACCACAGCAGGAACTTCGACTTCAGTCGGATCTGTGGCACTTTTTGGTTGTGGGGCTTCTTCTGTGAAAGGATCCTCCTGGACTGACGGCGAGCGGATGTGCTCCAAAAACACATTGCTGGGAATGGCTTCTCTCTTGGAGCCTATCTTTGCCAGATCATCAGCTGCTTGATTTTTCAGTCGGGGGATGTGATGAAGCTCTAACCCCTCGAATTTCTTTTCTAGCTTTCTTACTGCGTTGCAGTAGCCAGTCATAGCTGGGCTTCTGACGTCCCACTCCTTCATCACCTGATTAACCACCAAATCTGAGTCACCGTAGACCATGAGGCGCCGGACGCCGAGTGAAATGGCCATGCGCAACCCATATAAGAGTGCTTCATATTCTGCTTCATTATTGGAGGAATCGAAGTGGATCTGGAGAACATATCTGAGCTTATCTCCTCGGGGGGAGACCAATACTACCCCAGCGCCGGAACCATTCAGCATCTTAGATCCATCGAAGAACATGGTCCAGTGCTCCGAGTAAACTTGAGTCGGAAGCTGCTGTTCAATCCACTCGGCGACGAAATCTGCAATTGCTTGGGACTTGATAGCCTTCTTTGCTTCAAACTTGATATCTAGGGGGAGGAGTTCAATCGCCCACTTAGCCACTCGACCAGTTGCATCTCTGTTGTGCAAGATCTCTGACAGTGGAGCGTCGCTGATGACTGTAATGGAATGGTCAGAGAAGTAGTGTGCAACCTTCTTCGTGGTCATGTAGATCCCATATACAAGCTTTTGATAATGGGGATATCTTTGCTTCGAAGGGGTCAAAACTTCAGACACATAATATACTGGGCGTTGAACTCTGAAGGCCTTTCCTTCTTCTTCCCGCTCAACCGTGAGTACTGTACTGACAACTTGTCCCGTGGCCGCAATGTACAGCAGCAGAGGCTCTTTACTGATTGGGGCAGCAAGCACCGGCTGGGTGGAGAGAAGAGCTTTGAGCTCTGCAAACGTTGCGTCAGCTTCTGGAGTCCACTCGAACTTGTCAGACTTCTTCATCAGTCGGTAAAGAGGCAACGCCTTTTCACCGAGACGAGAAATGAATCGACTTAGAGCGGCCAAGCAACCTGTAAGTTTCTGGACATCGTGTACACGCACAGGGCGCTTCATCCGGAGTATGGTGCCAACTTTCTCGGGATTGGCGTCGATTCCTCGTTCGGAAACGAGAAAACCGAGTAGCTTTCCACCTGGAACTCCGAATGTGCACTTTGATGGATTGAGCTTGATATCGTATCCCCTGAGGTTAGCAAAGGTTTCGGCAAGGTCAGTCAGTAGGTCGGAACCTTTCTGTGACTTAACCACAATATCATCCATGTATGCTTCTACGTTCCGACTGATCTGAGTGAGTAAACACTTCTGAATCATCCTCATGAACGTGGCTCCAGTATTCTTGAGGCCAAAGGGCATGGTGACATAACAGAAGCACCCAAATGGGGTGATGAAAGCCGTTTTGATCTCGTCGGGTCCATACAGACGGATCTGATGGTACCCTGAATAAGCATCTAGAAAAGACAAACGCTCACACCCCGCGGTCGAGTCCACTACCTGGTCGATGCGGGGGAGAGGGAAATGATCTTTCGGGCAGGCCCGATTGATGTGTTTAAAGTCAATGCACATGCGAAGTGACTTTTCCTTTTTGAGGACCATGACAACATTGGCGAGCCACTCGGAGTGGTAAATCTCTCGGATGAACTCCGCTGCTAAGAGCCGAGCCACCTCCTCGCCAATAGCTTTCCTCTTCTGGACGACGGACCATCGAAGATGTTCTTTCACAGGCTTGAACTTTGGGTCGACTCGTAGACGGTGCTCAGCCAGCCCCCTGGGAACTCCAGGCATGTCAGAAGGCTTCCATGCGAGGACGTCCCAGTTCTCACGGAGGAACTGGATGAGCGCTTCTTCCTATTTGGAGTCGAGCGTCGTCGAGATGTGAGTCGGAGCAGCGTCGGGGTCGGTCGGGTGAATGTGCACTAGCTTAGTTTCACCGGACGACTGAAAAGCAGATTCTGAAGCAGGCTTCTTGGCTCATAGCAATTCACTCGGATCAGCAGTCTTCTGGTACTCTTGTAGCTCAACAACTGCCATCTGAGCGTCAGCAATCTTCGATCCTTTCTAAAAATACTCTTCTGCTTTCCTCCGATTGCCGGTAACGGTGATCACACCTCTGGGGCCGGGCATCTTCAACTTGAGATACACGTAGCATGGTCGAGCCATGAAGCGTGCATAAGCTGGCCAGCCCAGAATAGCATGATAAGCACTTTGGAAGTCCACAACCTCAAATGTCAACTTTTCCCTGCGGTAATTCTTTGAATCACCGAAAACCACGTCGAGAGCAATCTGGCCGAGTGACTCGGCTTTCTTTCCAGGAATGACTCCATGGAAGCTCATGTTGCTGGCACTGAGCCTGGACATCGGAATGCCCATCCCTTTCAATGTTTCAGCATACAATATGTTCAGGCCACTGCCACCATCCATCAGGACTTTGGTCAGTCGAGTGCCTTTGACAACTAGGTCGGCCACCAAAGCTTGCCTCCCAAGGGTGGCAATGTGCGTAGGGTGATCGGACTGGTCGAATGTGATGGCAGTCTGAGACCACTTCAGATAACTGGGTGTCGCCGGAGCAACCATATTCACCTCACGGTTAATGACTTTCAGTCAACTTTTGCTTTCGACATCAGCAAAAATCATCAGGGTGGAATTGATTTGGGGGTATCCATCGTCACTGTCTTCCTTGTCCTCAACTCTGTCCGACTCTTTTTCCTTATCTTTGGACTGTTTGCCCTGAAACTGCTGGATCAGGAGCCGACACTGTCGAGTGGTATGCTTTGGGTAAATAAAATTACCCTCCTCATCTTTCTTGGTGTGGATGTGACATGGCAGATCCAAAACATCATTTCCATCTTGATCCTTGACTTTCTTGGGCTTCCAAGGGCCTTTGGGTTTTCCCTTGAAATTTCCATGGGTTGCGGCCAGGGCCTCCCCAGGGGCGGCCGGCTCGGCCTTCCGCTTCTGCTTCCGACTGGAATTGCCTCCGGTTTCCTGGGCGACTGCTTTCTGCTTGCCACTCCGGAGTCAATCTTCATCTTCTCCGTTAGCGTATTTGGTGGCAATTTCCATCATCTGATTCAGGGACATTTCTCCCGTCCGACCGAACTTCAGGTTCAACTCCCTGTTCTTGACGCCTTCTTTAAAGGCACAAACTGCTTGGTGATCCGGTACGTTCTCAACTGTGTGATGCAAAGTGATCCACCTCTGGATGTAATCCCTCAGAGTTTCACTCGGCTTCTGCACGCAAGACCACAATTCTGTAAGGCCTGCGGGTCACTTGCATGTTCCCTCAAAGGTTGTGACAAACACTCAAGAGAGATCCTCCCAAGTGTAGATGCTGCTGGGTGCTAACTGATTCAGCCACGCTCTGGCCGAGCCCTCTAACAGGAGAGGCAAATGCTTCATAGCCACCTCATCATTGCCACCGCCAATCTGTACAGCCACTCGGTAATCTTCGAGCCAAGTGTCAGGCTTAGACTCACCGGTGAACTTGCTGACTCCAGTTGCCAACCGAAAGTTGGGAGGAATCACCGCGGCCCTGATGGCTCGACTGAAACACTCTGGCCCTGAAACACGTATTCTGCTGCTGGCGGGCGCATCTCTGTTCTGGCCTTCCCGATGAGCCATGTTCCTGTCAACCAAGCCTTGAACGAGGACAGATCTCACGTCAAAGCCTGGGTCCCTGGGGTCGACGGGAATCCTCTGCCCAACGCTATGAGGGCGCCTGTCATCTCGATGTCGAGGCGCATATGACCCACTCCTCGGGGGAGGGGTTGGCACTCGACGTCGATCATCACGATCGGATCGGTGATCATACTGCTCATTCCTTCTGTACTGATCATGCCGGTCGCCACGTCCCTCACGCCTCGGGGCGACCGCGGGCAGTGAGCCGATTGGACTGTATCTGTTGCAAGGGATCGACTGTGGATTCTATTCCGCGACTGAGAAACAGCGGAATTCTGGTTTCCCGCCGCCCGGAGCAACGCTCTGATCTACAACAAGCCCCTGCCAGCCTCCGACTGGGAGGGCTGAATCGATTCTGCTATACGGGCCGCGGCGGCCAAATTCTGAACTGGGGTTCGGTATACCTGCGTCGGCGGGAAGAGCTGACGTCGACTAGACTCGGGAGCCCGCTGACGCGCTTGCTCATCGAGTGCTCGCTGGAGATTCTCCAGTCGAGTGAGCTCGGCCAAGTTAGCCAAGCGCGCGTCCTCCAAGGCCCGGGCCTCGGGGGTCTCTCCGAGATAGGAGTGTGGAGTGCGTCCGTGTTCCGGCGGCGAAGCTCCTCTCGCTGTAATGACGTGAGAGGTTCGAGGAGATACTCATCGTGGGGATGCGACGGGTCGCCCCCACCCGCGCCTCCATCAGCGCGAGGGAAACCGGGAGGACTGTGCGTTCCATCGACCGCCAGGATCTCAGCCGCTGGGTCGCTGCTGTCGCACTCGGATGCGGTCTCCGCGGAGCCAGTCGACAGGTCGAACAGGCCGCAGAGGGATTCGTCGGGCTCGATTGCCGCGACTTGCGGGGCGGCCGACTGGCGAGCCACGGCATGCCTCACCCACCTCTGAAGTCTCGACCGACCGGAGCGCTTGCGCCGGTGGGAGACAGAGTGGGGAGACGATACGGGGGCCGACCGATACTGGGCCGACGGCTGCCGCAGGAGGACGCCACGAACGCATGTGCGGAAATGCGTCGCACCGCGGACGGGGAGCGCGTCGATGTCGAGTGGCGCCTCCTGAAGCCAGGCGGAGTCGTCGGCGATGAACGTGAGCGCGCCGAGGCGGATCTCGCGGCCCTCCACTAAAACTCCGCACGAAACCATGATCAAAGGGATCGGACAAATCGCAACTTCTCCAATCAGGCGCTAAGATTCCTGCCCCAAGGTGGGCGCCAACTGTCGTGGTTCTAACTCTGACAGTGATGTAGGGGGGTATGTATGGAGAGGCTAGATCTCAGCTATTGGGAAGTTGTAAACACACCAAGATGTACAAGTTCAGGCCCTTCACAGAGGAAGTAACAGCCCTACGTCTCGGTGCCCGGAGGCGGTCGACTGGATTACTGGCGTGTGAATAACAGGGGTGCGAACCCTTCATACTGAGGAGGGGGGTGGCTTATATAGAGTTCGCCGGCCCCCTCCTGCCCTCAGTAATGCAGGGTTTAAGGTACATTTAAGGTTGAGCGTTACTGGTAACGCCCCTAATAAAGCGCTATAATGACCATAAAGACTACTTAACAGTTGACCGTTTGCCTGCGGAGTGACTATAGGTCTCCTGGCGGTCGAGTGGTTGGCTTCATGGTCGAGTGATAGCTTTCTGGTCGAGCGTCTTGAATCCGTCGAGTGGGATACCTTCAAGTCGATTGAAAGGTGACTTCTCCTAGGGATGTCCTAGGGTAGGGCTCCTTGGACAGGTCCGTGCCCCTACCCTAGGTACATGGCTTCATCATCCGAGGAGGCCGACGCTCGAGCTCTCCGCCCTGGCTGTGCCAAAGGGACCGACCTCTCCTCTGCCGGGGTTTACCAGCTATGCCACTTTGGTGGTGTGGGAGCGCCATTCGCCAACTTCATCTGGACGATCCACGCCCCCAGCAGGGTCCGCTTCTTCGCCTGGCTCCTGGTCCAGGCTCGGATACATACGAGAGATGTGCTTCTGCGTAAGCACATTGTTGAGGTGGCCAGGGTTGGCTGCCCTATCTGCTCGGCTCCGCTCGAGACGGTCGACCACCTCATCTTCGCTTGCCCCTTTGCCCAGCAGTTCTGGGCCTCTATCGGGGCGTCCCCGACAGCCTCCACCGTCAAGCTGTTGCACCTTATGTCTCCTCCGGGCTTGGTCCCTCCTCGGACGGGGCCAGCTTTCTTGCTCCTTTGCTGCTGGCAACTTTGGAAGCACCGCAACGTTGTGGTTTTCCAGAACATGCCACCCTCGCTCCCCCGGCTACTACAGCTTTGCAGAGAGGATGCCGTGTCGTGGCGTGTCCGCCTCCCTGCAGAGGACGCTGCCGATGCATGGATTCAGTGCCTAACCACCTAGTGTTGCACCCCCCCCCTCTCCTCCGTCTCCTTCACTGCTTGTAAAAATGATGTAATGCTGACTTGTTTACTCGGGCGGTCCGGCCCAGATATATGAAAATTCAGGTGGGGAAATCTCCCCCCCCCCCTCCCGGTGAAAATTTCAAAAAAAAATTGTGTTTGCCAGGGTTTTTTTTGCATACTAACTGCTTGACGACATTTTCATGTGAGGCATGAGTTCATTGATGCGACCTAATGTCAGCCAGGATTGGTTGATGCAGATCGTGAGGTGTTTGCGAAAAGATTCCAGAGTTCTGGGCATGGCGTCGTCGAGGTCCATGTCTTGGTCACTGTGTCCTCCTACACCAACTCTTGGGCTAACATTCATGGCATGTATGTACTCCCTCCGTTCCAAATTACTCGTTGCAGAAA
The DNA here is from genome assembly GCF_003073215.2 of Triticum urartu. NCBI lineage: Eukaryota > Viridiplantae > Streptophyta > Magnoliopsida > Poales > Poaceae > Triticum > Triticum urartu. The sequence continues at coordinate 378,508,541 of NC_053027.1, read as the reverse complement.
TGGATGTATCTAGAACTAAAATACATCTAGATACATCCATACCTGCGACAAGTAATTCGGAACGGAGGGAGTATGTCGGAATGTGTCTTGACCAAAAGGATTTTCTTACAATGTGTGGTTCTTGGTAGTAGTATATACCATCACATATATTCTTATTCTTGATCGACATTGGTCTGTTGTTACTGCATGCCATTTTTTATGGATAAATATCCCTCTGCTTGGTATATCAGGAATTTTTTTTTGAACACCATTCATGATTGTGACCATTATTATTGTCAGTTTGTCACACCACCGATGGTGCTAAACTTCATCTTGTTCTTCTTGCGGTGATTGGAATTTGGATGGGGATCTTCTACATGGAAGACACCGACTCTTTTTTGGCATAGTCCCCATTACTGCTATTAACTGGGTTCGGCCATGTATTGGGAACAGAAGAATTGCACAACTACAATTGGCTAAACTATGAAGGTAAAGAATTCTTGATCAACACAAACTAGACTAAGTAGGTATAATTGTTGATGGCTATCTTATTAAGTTATTCTTTGGCGGAGGTATGGTGAGTTGTTTTAAATAGGTCTAAGGATGAAAGGTGTTTGAAAGAATGAATTTTTGAATCAGAACATTTTTTGATAATTCCGATGTTTTTCTAATTACATAAATGAGTGCTTAAAGTATCCCCCAAGTCTTTCTATTTTTACTTCAGTTTTCAAGGTTTGAAGTCAACATTACTTTTCTTTTCTAGCAGACTAATTAGACTATAATATGAGAGATTCAAATGCAGAGTGAGTGATTGGAGAATTAAGTGTTGGCATGGCAATGTTTCTATACAGAGTAGCTTCTACAAGTATTAGCTAACTAGACAGGGTAAGATTTTTTTAAGTTTTTATATTTTTTATGGTTTTGACCACTCTTACCGTATAACATTATAAATTATAGTTTGCCAAAATCATAAGCAATTTGCAGTGGTGAGCTACCAGTGTAGTTTGGTGTCAAAGAAACAACACAGAGCTTGTAGTTGTTTTGTACTGTTTCGGATGTAATTCATTGTTGGGAAATTTCATGCAAATTTATTCCAGTTACATAAATGGTGCACTCCCGGCACTTAGGTGACCAGAATTGATCTATAATGTGGAGTTTTCTGAATCCAAACAAATTATATTATCATACATCACCACTAGATTACATGAAGGTTGGTTATGCATGGAGAATGAGGTTAGTAATGTTAGAAATTAGAACTGTGAGTTGCTACAACAATGAAATTCAGTACGAATTTAATTACTGAAGCTAAGCATGTACTTTAATTTCTTTACACAAAAAATTATCAAATTGATGTTTTTTATTCCTAACGCATTTATTTATATAGAATTAGACCACAGTTACCTAGAAACTACAAATGGTTGGAACATGTGAGGACTAAGTTTGAACCTGAACAATTTGTGTTGGCAACCCAAATACAGTGTTTCTAAGACTGTTCCTAGAGAAACAATTTGAGTTTATCTAGAGAAGAACGAGCTAAATATTGTTACAATATGTCCTTGTTTGGGTCCACAATTGCAACCTGTTCAATCAAGCAACAAACTACTCACATGTTTTAATTATTGATTGACTATGGAATGCTGAAATTTAAATATAGGAGGCCCTAATGCTTTGAACGACATTTTGTCCCTGATATCGCCGCTGCTGTGCATGTGGTGGTGTACGAGAGACCAGAATCATCCGGGACATATATCTGGGCACCAAATTACGTTGGCACAAAGTTACGACGTACCCCGACTGCACTTTATTTAAACTAGCAGGTCTCTTTTCTTATCATGTGTTCCTTGTATGTATCAAAATGGCACTTTTCATGTTGTCGAGTTGTTGTCATCAATGGCCTTGTTGCGTTGTACAAGTGTAGGGGATTGCGGTTGTTCTGCATTGGTAGTGTTTGATTGGCTACATGTGTGGTCGTGGGTTTTCATGCTTTGTGAGTAGTTCACCCATGGTCTGAATGTGTTAGTTTTCTCTTTGTTAATTCATTGGGCAGTTCTTTTCTTCTTCATTAAACGATGAGGCAAATATTTTGCCTCCGTTTCAAAAAAAGATGGCTCATGTTTCATGAAGGTCTTGTTTGTTTATATGTTTTGAACAATTCTTTCTGCTTTTATAGCATGGCTGATGTGGATCATATCTCTCCTATCACATTTATTTCATCAGGAGAATCGACGAATCTGTAGGAAATTCCCTTGGATAGCATCGAGTACCGCCAACAAATAGGAACTCTACAGGATGTGGTAGGACAGACATCTCGCCTTCTTCATCATTTTGATCTTCTGATGTTGTCTAAGTGCTCAGAAATGAGTCGCGGGCGGCAATGCAAGTGCTTTCTATATATGTCATTGTTTCCCTGAATATTTTATGAAATATTGAAGGATAACTTGGAATGACGAAGTTCCAAATCTTCAGGGAAGATCGTCGCAAAGGAGCTGGTGAAGCACCACATTGCCTCTATTTAGTTCAAGATAGTATTACCTATTTTTTTCTGTTATGTTTTGTTCAAGTTGATTATGTTGACATTGTTTTGAAAAATTTACCATTGTTGATAAAAGGAGCGGATTTGGTATGCCCTCCTTGCACAGGACTCCGTTGGCAATGTGGTGTTCTGACGAACCAAGCCACTGTCCATTTGAGCTTTGCCTTTGTGGTGTGTGGACAAAATCCCCCACTAACATCCAAAGGAAAATTCGGTGCTACGCGGGAGATAGAGAGTAGAGTGGCATAAGCAAGAAAGAGACAAACATGTTTGAAACTCCAAGCACTACCACGGGGGGAATCAACCGCGACGAGTGGGGGCCAAAAGTTGCAGGATGCCGATTTGAGTGGCATGGACACATCTTGCTTGCTGAGAAGGGTGTTTGCAAAATTTTACCTTTATGTGAGGAGAGATCTCAATGAACGACCCTGTGCCCCGCTCCTGCGACTCCACGGGCGGCTCGGCCACCGCGTCTCCGCCTCCGGTGTCTCCCGCTCCGGCGCGCCCCTCCCTTGACGGCCCGGCCACGGCGTCCCCCTCCCCCTCCGTGCTCGGTGCGGTCTCGCCGTCGGACCCCCCCTCCCCCGGCTCCCCGGATGCGCCGGCTCCGCGCTGGGCGGACCTGGCGGAGGAAGCTGATGTGGCCACGGGCCGGCCCGTCGTTCGCAGAGAGCCGCCGGCGCGCCCGGCTGTGTCCAGCAGGGAGGTTGGGTGGTCGCCTCGTAGTGACTACCCGACTACCTCGCGGCCTCGCCGGCGTGCCGGGGCGACCTCTCCGCCGACGCCGCGCCAAGGCGCCACCTTTGGGACAAAGACCGCTCGCCGCCGCCACGCTTCGGCGTGGGGTGTCGCGGGGCGGTCTGACCAAGGTTGGGCCCGCCGCTCGTGGCGCGCCGCCGTCCCTACCGCTGGGGTTCTCGGTCCTCGACCATCGCCGCTGCTCCCCGCTCCCGCTCCGTCGTGGCCACCGAAGTCGCTCTGCCGCTCCTCGTTTAGGCCATTCATTGCTGCGTTCGGGTCTTCCGCTCTCCGATTGTCCCCTATCGCTCCCCCGCGGCGCTCGTGGCTCGACGTGGCCTCTTCGTCGGCGACGGCGCCAGTCGCGACGGTGGCAGCGGCGGCAGGGGAAACCCTGCCTGATGCTTCCCCGTCCCGCGGGCTTGGCCGCGCCCCGATGGGCCACGCGCGGTTGGGCCTGGCTCCCCTTAGGCCGGTTTCCTCTGAGCCGATGGGATCGCTTGGGGGCATGGCCCATCCGCGGAGCCCTCCTGCTGGGCCGGCCCTGCCGGCCGATCGGTCCATATGGCTACCTGCCGGCCTCCTCCATCGCGCTTGTGCCCCCCCAACCCAACAGAAACCCTCACCCGCTCCTCCCCACCCCCCGCCGCCAACTCTTCCTGCCCCCCTCCAGCGCCTCCGCACCGGACCCTCATGCCTTGGGAGTGGGATGACACTGGGTCGCGGCCCAAGCGTCGTGCGCCTGACCGGTGCGAACCTGCCCGCCCCTCCCCGGATGCGTCCAGCGCGAGGACGATCTTCGCCGGCAGCTGTCTTCCCGGGATAGCCGGCGCTCTCCGCTACGCGATGACCGTCGCTCCCCCCTCGGGACGCGCGCCGCTCTCCTCCCCATCGGCGGTCGCCTGGTCGCGGGGACCGCCGGGGCCGCTCTCAATCCCGCTCCCCGTGGCCGGCTGCTAGCTGGCCCGACCATCGGCGTTGCTCCCCGTCCCTGAGTCGTCATCGGGACGGAAGCCGCTCCCCCATCCGTGGCGGCCGCTCGCGATCCTTGCCTCGTCTCCCGCACCGACCCCAGCAGCCTACTGCCCCTGCGCCAGTCCGCCGCTACCAGCCGTCCCAGAGCAAGCCGAGCCTTCCACGCGCTGGCAATGGGGTGGGGCGAGGCCGCCAGGGCCCCAAAAGGAAGAAGAAGTGGGGTCTGGGCAGGGGACCCTGCCGGCGGGTCCTCCCCATGCGCCATCAGGTTCCGCTTCAGTCGGGCTGCTCCCCGATGACCGCTCCTCCAGCCTCGTTAAGTGCTTCAACTGCTGCCTCGCAGGACACTCCCAGACCACCTGCTCGCGCCCTCAGTGCTGCTTCGTCTGTGCGGACCCCGGACACCCGGCCTTCCTCTGCCCCGACCGTCCAGTGGCGGAGGAGCTGATGATGTACAGGCACGGGATTGAGGGCCTCGGATACTTCCATATCAAGGTGCCCGACATCCCCGCCCCTTCACCATCGCTCATGGCCATTGTCACCATCAAGGATGGGGTGGCCTCGCCGGAGATGATCGAGGCCGAGCTCAACTACCTCTACCACTGCTCCTGGGACTGGCAGGTCACCATGTTGGCTGGTGGCCAGTTCTCGGTCGTCTTCCCGGACATGGTCAGCCACGGCTACGACACTCCCAGCGGAGAGATCACCCTAGCCCTCAACAAGCTAGTGGTGGACATCTCCGTGCCGGTGCGGGACCCCCTGGCGGTCGCAGTCCTGGACACGGCCTGGATCCTCATCGGTGGCCTCCCTGACATCGCCCGCTCGGAGCGGGTAATCCGTAACATGTCCCGCATTCTCGGCAAAGTGGTCGACGAGCCCTCCCTCCGCAAAGAGGAGGAGGTTCGGGTCAAGGTCAAATCCCTTGACTCATCCCGGCTCCGCGCCACGGTTCGTGTGTTCTTCAACGACCAGGGATTCGACCTCCGCATCTCTCCCGAGCCGCCCAACCACATTGGTCGCCCCCGCATCCCCGACGACAGCTTCTTGGGGGATGGCCCGGAGGGGGGGAGATGCCGGTGACCGCCACCGCGACCGGGACCCCCGCCACGGTCACCCCTCGGGCTTAGAGGAGGGCGACTCCGAGGACAGTCCCCCCCCCCCCCGCGACCAGCAGTCGGCCCTGGTTGCCAGGAACGGTGTTGGGTCCGACCGAGCGCGAGCTGCTGCCCCACCGTCGCCTGACGACGGTCTCGACGCCTCGGACGCAAGCCTTCAGGTCTTCCCGACGTCGTCGCCCCGCTCCCCCGACGCCTCCACCCTTGGCATCTTCGCCTCCTCACCCGCCCGGGCCGACCCGGTTCCGCCCGCGCCGCCCTCTGCTCCAGCCACCGATCTCCAGGTGGGGTCTCTGGGGCTGAATGGGTCGCCCCCGGCCCCGTCCCCCCTCGAGCCCCCAGTGGAGACGCCCAGCCCGGGCTTGGGGTCGGGTTTCCTACCTCTGGCGGTCGCGGGGACTCCGGCTCCGGTGGCTCCCTCTGGCGCCCCTTGCTCCTCTCCTGGCACCTTCGTGCTCCGCTGCCGTGGGACGGGCGGTGGTGGTGACCACCCCGGTGGCCGACCCTCCGCCCCCACCGCGGACGGCGGCCTACTCCAGGTGGGGCAGGTCGACCTCGACCCCGGTGTCTTCTTTGCGCCGTAGTGCCAGGATTGAGGCGGCCAGGCCGGCGGGTAGCCCGGCGCTGCCTATCCCCGAGCAGGCTGTGATTCGGGCGGCTGCCCGGAACCCCGTCCATCCCAGCCACTTCTGCTACATGCTCCTTTTCAGCTTTGGAGTCGGTTCCGCTTGGCCACCTTGCTAAGGTGGCAGCGGACTAGGCCATAGTGTTCAGGGGGGAGGTGTCCCCCCCCCACGTTAGCTCAGATCGAGGCCATCCGTGCACGGGAGATCCTGGGTGGACACCTTGCTGAGGCCCGTGCACGCCTCCCGCCTTCCTCGAGCGCTCCTGTCGGGGCTCCCTAGAGCGACCCGCCGCGCCCGACGACCGTGCCGGGAGAGCTCAGGGGTCGCACCCGCTCCCGCACCGCCGCCCTACGCGCCCAGAGCACGTCACGTGTCTTGGTGTCAAGCAGCCCCCCGATGGATGCGTGATGCGAGCCCTCTTCTGGAACATCCGTGGCTTCGGCCAAGATGGTCGGCGCCGCCAACTCATAGAATACATGCACACCAAGCGAATCGACATTGTGGCCATTCAAGAAATGATGCGTGCGGAATTCTCTCTGTCGGAGCTTGAGCATCTGAGCTCCGACATGTTCGCTTGGCACTGGCTCCCTTCTAGTGGGAGTACGGGCCACTCGGGTGGCATCCTCCTAGGCGTGAAGGATGCCACCTTTGAGGTTGGGAGCATGGACCAGGGCGAGTTCTTCATTAGCATGGAGGTCTACGAGCGGGCCCTAAACTTCAAATGGGAAATCATTGCGGTTTATGGTCCGGCTGACCACCGCCGTTTTGAGCCCTTCCTCGTCGAGCTCCGTAGGAAGGTTGCGGCCGCCCAGCTTTCGGTGGTAGTGGGCGGCGATTTCAGCCTCATCAGGACGGAAGAAGACAAGAGCAATAATTTAGTGAACTTTCCTCAGATGCAAATGTTCAATGATTGCATCGCGGACATGGGGCTACATGAGATCGATCGAGTCGGGGCCAGGTTCACTTGGACAAACCGCCAGGTTGATCCCACTCGCTCGGTACTCGATCGGGTCCTCGCCTTCCCTGAGTGGGACATTCGGTGCCCCTATCTTCGCTTTGGGCGATTACGCGGATTGGTTCTGACCACGTCCCCCTACTCCTCTCTTCGGAGAATGAGCGTCCACCCCTACCCCCCCCCCCCCCCCCCCCCCCCCCCCCCCGCTTTCGCTTCAAAATCTTCTGGCTGCGTCAACCTGGGTTCACAGCTGCGGTGGGTGCCAGGTGGCGCGAGGCGCGTGACGCCCCCCACCGTGCTCTATCCGCCGTTGATTCCTGGCATTTCTGCGCCAAGCGGTCACGGCAATTCATGAAAGGGTGGGGTGCAAACATGGGCCGGGACATCCGTGAGCGGAAGAAGGCCCTTCTCGAGGACATCCAGGCCCTCGACTTGCATGCTGACACCGCTGGCCTCTCAGCAGACGAATGGATGCTTAGGTACGACTTGGAAGACCAGCTCACGGTCATCTACACTGACGAGGAGGCTTACTGGCGCCTCAGGGGTACGCAGAATTGGGTCCTCAAAGGGGACGCCAATACTGCCTACTTCCAGGCCATTGCTAACGGCCGCAGGCGCCGTAACTCCATCCCCCTCCTGTGGGATGGATCGACTCTCCTGCAGCAGTCGGAGGACATCCGGGCCCATGTAGACAACTTCTACAGAGACCTATTCTCTGCCTCCCCTCGGGGAGGGCTTGCCCTGGCTCAAGACATCTGGCCGGCCCACTTCTGCGTCTCGCCTGAGGATAACACGGCCCTTATGGCCTCATTCTCCTAGGCGGAAGTTTGGGCGGCAATTAAGGGCATGAACCCATCCTCGGCTCCCGGCCCCGATGGCCCCCCAGTGAAGTTCTTTCAGACTTTCTGGGAGGTAATTAAACCTGAGGTGATGGCCCTATTTGACGAGTTCTTCGTTGGGTCTATTGACCTCACCCCACTGAACTATGGGGTAATCACTCTCATTCCCAAGGTGACTGGGGCCTCAGACATCCGGCAATTTTGGCCGATTACGGTCATCAATGTCATCTTTTGCATCCTCACAAAGGGGTATGCCATTAGGGTGGCCCCTATTGCCGACCGGATTACTCACCCGGACCAGTCGGCCTTCATCCGAGGTTGATATATCCTTGGTGGAGTCTTGGTGTTCCACGAAGCTCTCCATGAGGTGCACTCCAAACACCTCAAGGCAGTCTTCCTGAAACTGGATTTCCACAAGGCCTATGACACGGTTAGTTGGTCCTTCCTTCGGGAATGTCTGCTCCGTAAGGGCTTCGACGGCAGGTGGGTGACCCAAGTGATGCAGTTGGTATCCTCGGGCCGCACCGCGGTGAACATCAATGGGGAGATCGGCCCATTCTTCCACACGTTCTGTGGGGTTCGCTAGGGTGATCCCTTCTCTCTGTTCATGTTTAACATGGTTGTCGATGCTTTGGCAGCCATCTTGGATAAGGCCAAGGCGGCAGGTCACATTAAAGGGATAGTGCCGCACCTAGTTGGGGGAAACGGGATTTCCCTTCTCCAATACGCGGATGACACCATTATTATGGTGGAGTGGTCGGAGAGTGATATTTCAAACCTCAAGTTCCTCCTTTTGTGTTTCCAGCAGATGCCTGGCCTTAGGATCAACTTCGACAAGAGTGAGGTGATGGTCTTGGGCTACGCCCCAGACGAGCGGTAGAGCATTGCGGATCGGCTTAATTGCCAGCTCAGGTCCTTCCCCACGACTTATCTGGGGATACCCATTAGCGACTCCAGGCTTACGGTGGCCGATCTGCGCCCCACGGTGGGGAAGCTCCAGCACCATATCGAGCCCTGGCAGGGTCGGTGGCTCTCAAAAGCGGCCCGTACGGTGCTCATTAACTCGTCCCTCTCCAGCCTACTCCTATTCAACATGAGCTCCTACAGCCTTCCGGAGACTCTTCATCACGAGATTGCCACCGTTCAGGGGCGTTTTTTCTGGGCCGGCGAGGGTGATAAGCAGAAGTACCACATGGTCAGGTGGCCTGAGATCTGCAAACCTCGCTACCAGGGCGGACTCAGGATTATGTCCTCCAAATGCATGAACATTGCCCTCCTGACTCGGTGGCTCTGGCAGATTGCCAATGGGGATGGTGGTCTGTGGCTTCGCATCATTTAGCAGAAATACCTTCGCGGCCAGCCCCTCGCCTTCTGCCAGCGGTCTGGGGGCTCCCAGTTCTGGCAATCCATCATTTAGCTCCTTCCTGTCCTCCGGATTGGACGTCGATCGTGATTGGGTCCGGCACCGCCACATTGTTCTGGTTTGGTAGGTGGTCTGGAGACATGCCTCTTGCAGCCCGCTTTCCAGACCTATTCTTCATCGCGGTTGCCCCCCGGATCTCCGTGGCGTCCGCCCTCGCTGACTTAGGACAACTTGCGTTCCAGAGACCTTTTGGCCCGGCTGAGAACGCGGACTGGTAGGAGTTGCTCGACTGTATTGCACTCCACGAGCCTGATCTAACAGCAGACGTCGACCGCGCCAGATGGCGGCTGGAGCCCTCCGGTCAATTCTCCACCAAATCTTTGTACCTGGCCATCGCCCCCTCTCCTGGCCATGAGGCGCTCTCCTCCATTTGGGAGATTCGCCTCCCCCTCAGAATTAGGATCTTCTTGTGGCAATGGATTCGCGGCCGCCTCCCATCAGGTGTTGAGGTTCTGAAGCGCAATGGCCCTGGTGATGGGCTTTGCCCACTCTGCGGGCCTGAAGGAGACTCGAACCATGTCTTCTTCACCTGCGTGTCCGCGCAGTTTCTATGGAGTTGTTTCCGCGAGATTGTGGGCGGAAGCTGGGATCACAACAACTTCCTCGCTCTCTTTGCCGAACTCCAGGCAATCCCACCCGCGTTGCGCCACATTAGGTGGCTGACCATTGGGGTCCTTGCCTGGACACTGTGGACTATTAGGAACAAACTTGTGATTCAGCGTATTCCTCTTTGTCGTGCTACTGATGCTTTGCTCAAATGGTCTGGTTACTTGCAACATTGGCGGCCGTTTAGCCATCCCAGAGAGAGAGACGCCATCACCTCCATCATCACTCAGCTTCGCGCGATGGCTCTCCGGTTGGCTCCACCGCTTCCCCCACCACCTCCAGAACCAGATTAGACCGTCGTCTTCATACACCTCCGTCGCCGCTGTCTCGGGGCGTCTCGTAGTGCGTCTGTGTTGGGCTTGTTGTGCTGTGCCCACAGCTAAACTTGGGTTTGTGTGTGTCTCTGTGTGTGTGTGTTGGACCCTGCCTGCGGTGGCGTTGTGTGGGTGTGTTCCGTGTTCCGTTGTTACCTTATTACTCTGTGCTTGGTGGCTGCTTTATTTATAAAGCGGGGCGAAAGCCTTTCTCGATGAAAATTTTATCTTTTAGATTGTTATAAAATTTTAGTTGGACCCATTCTTGAAAACATGACATGTTGCGTGACGACTATTATGAACAATATTTTTATTTGGGTAGTCTAGAAAATCGAAGAAATTCATAAGATTGCGTGTGTTGCATGTGCACATTTACTAGTAAGAATAAGGCGTGTAGTCGACCAAGGGGAGAATAAATAAGTTTAAAAATCAGGCGATGTGTTTCAAAATATATTTACAGAGAACAGTTTTAACAATCCCAACAAAAGAACAGGCATTTTTAAGTTATGGATTTGCAAAAAATTTGATAAGAAAATAAATAGCGAAACACATTTTGCTGGAGCACACCTCATTTGTCCCTGACCATTTTCTTATAATGATGTATCCTAAAAAATTTATTATTGATTACATAGATGTCTATAGTAACAAATCTCGTCGAAGCCGCTAATCAGATAAAAAGCTACGCGACATCATAAAGCACCACCACGCCACATCCGCAAAAATCTTTTGTCGCAATGTACAAAAAGACCACATGGATTCAAAAAATCAGCAACAATCTTTTTGCCCGGGCAAATTAACCGGTTTATGTTTTTCTCCTGGAAGCATTTTCATACGAAGTTTGTTTTTTAACAGGTTGTCATGTTTTAGGTTTGCCCTAGCCACCCCCGCTGCTCGGCCTTCCTCCACCCTACCCTCCCCCTCCACCATTGGGCAAAGCCCTAAGCAGTGCCTGCTGCGGCAGGGCTTCTCCCATGGCGCGGCTTCCTTTCTTTCTCGCGGCGCCTTAGTCACTCCCCATGCGTGCTTGGTAGCGTGGCACTTCGAAGCTTAGGGCCTGGTCGTGGCTGCCTGTCAGGCGTGGTGGCACCGATTATTGAGGCCTCTCGGCATAGCGGAGTTGCCGGCGGCGACCGTGCACGGGAGTTAGATCCCTTTGAGACATGTATACAGTGAAAACCTGCTTTCGGCTACTAACAAGCCTGGCGGTGCGGGGGCTATCATGCATCGTCCCCGTCCTGAAAGCATCGTCATGTAGAAGTCCGAGGCCAATATGTGCTACCCCTCCGCGGGAAAATCTAGTTCAGATGCTCGGATGACGGCGGTGTTCTGGTGTCGTTCCCCCATTGGGGGCGTCATTCTTGAAGGTACACACACGATCGATGAACCACATGAATGATTCTATGGTGGAGCGCTCCGCCACCCATATCATTGTCGGCGGCGGATCTCAGCGGTTTGCTGCTTTGGTTTGGAGGGGGAGGTGACTAATGCGGTACGGTTGGGGGGCGTGTGAGGCAGATTTAGTAATTCATCTTCACAAAATGTGTCGTATCTCGGAAATTTGTGTTTTTTTTGCATTTAGAACTTAGCCACCTAGGATAGCGTATGCCCGTTTTGCCTGCGTTCAGGGTCATTTAAATTTTTCGTAAGTAATATCTATACGCTAGTTACCAAGGTAGGCTATTGCTTCAAAAAAAGTTTTTGTAGCAATAACCCCAAAAAAGTTTTTATGCGATTTCTTCCCGCGTGCAAACATTTCTGAACCATTTTTTTTATAAAAAATCAAAATAAGTTATCTATGGCATTTTTAAGAGTCGTCTATGCAAAATGCGTTTTTCTCCCATGCTTAATTACTGGTATTTTTATAGGATTTTTCTTACCATACTTAACATATTTTTAATGGTTTTCTGATAACATACCTTTTATTCGGATCACATAAGAACCCATCGGAAAAAAATTGCATGCGCTCACACAAAACACGACAACGGAAAACAATTAGTATGAACATTTAACATAAAAAATGACATGGGTGGACAACAAACTGATCAACATATTAGTTTTCAAAACAACAAGCAGGGACCATTTTGATTTTATAATAGACAAACGAAGAAATAAAGTGTTGTTCTACATTCCCACATTTTACATCCTATTGTTTGATCAAACAACGCGATGCATTTTTGCACAATTATTCCTTCTATGCCCAAGGATACCGCAATTTGAGCACTTTGGTTCTTTCCTTGGTGCTTTAGGCATGTCACCACGATCAGGGCACGTGGTACTCTTATATCCCTCCCCACGGAAAATCTTAGAACCGTGTCCTTTTTACTGCACTTTCATATGAAGCTTTGTCACGGCTACTTGTTGGGTGACCCGCGGGTCTTTTCTTTTTGGGCGCTTGTCCAATCGTTGAGCCTTAGACACAGTCGTCCCACTGAGCCATAACATTGTCTTGGTCTTCAGCCAGTGATTTAGCAGCAGCTTCTCTATTACCAACACCCATCCCGTCGCGTACAACACAAAGCGGCTCTAGTTTTGCACTTGCATGTTTTATCAACAGCATAGCAGCCTCATAAGACTGCACATTTGCATCACCTTGACCAACGAACGACAGGGCAGCATGGTAAAGCTTGGAGTGCCTATATGTATTGGCCTTAGGTGGACCTTGATCGTTCTGGTACATAACTAGATCTTCAGGGAGAATATCACATGCATCCCTTGTCCACCTCTTCATTATGTGCTTTGTAGGGATTTCGGACACACGGAGATCAAGCATAACCTGCGTAGAACTAATTATCATGTCGAATAACATGAAATGTCTGTGAATAAGAATTAAATGATACGGACTAAGTATTTATACGATGGCAATGGAAAAATAGGGTAACAACCTTAAGCGTGTGGCAACAAAGTATGTCTGAATGAGGGTAGAAACCACGCTCGCATACAAACTCTCCCATACCATCAACAACTTCCACGGTGAAAATACCTTTGCACCAAGATTCTCTTTTCACAGCATCGACATGACGGACGAGGTATTTCCGTTTGCATATAACTTCTTCTGTCACGTACGACCCAACTTTATACAATGACTCACCAAACTTCTCAAACATCGCGCGTGTATAAATCTTTCTGGCATGGCGCTCAATCGGCCAGTTGCCTTTAAGAACCACCCCAGCCTATTAAACATGCGAACGAATTGTTGTAAATTTTTCATGTTGGGAAAGTATACTTAATGAAGATTAGGGGGGTTATTGTTGTGCAAGTAAAAAATTCAGCTTGTTTACTTACTATTGTTGTCCGTTTTTCTTGATAGCTCTCCTTCGAATCTCTGTCAAAAAGAATCTTCTCGTATTGCTTCAAGAAGAGATGCATTGGGCATCCCGGAGGCACATAACATTTGATCATGTGATTAGCGCTCTCACTGTGTTGTGTGCTTGTCATCTTCGCGTAAAAAGAACCAATAAAATATGGTCTTGCCCACTTACAACAGACTTCATATATCTGAGTGAGGAATGGATGCTTATGCAAACCATATTTCAGGAGCATTGCATCCCATCCATTTTCAAACTCTTCCACAGTTAAAACATGGTGCACCAACATTTGAAAATCCCTCTTGAACTCAGACTTCTTGCCATACAATACACCAAGGCTTTCTTTCGCCTTTTTCAGCACATGCCACTTGCACCATTTATGTGTCGTGTTTGGTAGCTCGTCTATTATCGCCAACTCCATCGCCCTTGCTTGATCTGCGTTTTTGTTTAAAAAATGAATAATTAATTAAGCTTATGGTGAGAAGAACAAAGAAGAAAAAAGTTTTTCCATTGTTATTAAATGTAAAAAATCTGAAATATATTATTAAGAAGGATAACATCACCAGTTAGTATAGTCATTGGTGCTTTACCACCAACCATTCTAACAAATTCCCTAAAAACCCATTTGAAGCTTTCAACGGTTTCATCCCTCATAAGCACCGCTCAAAAAATGATGCTCTGGAAGTGGTTGTTCACTCCAACGAACAAACCAAAAGGCATGTCGTACAAGTTAGTCCGACATGTTGTGTCAAATGTTATCGCGTCACCGAAATACCTGTAATGGTCTATGCCTTTGCCCGTGACCCACATCAGTGTTTTGACCCTAGCCTCGTCATCGACATGAACATTGTAAGAAAAAATGTGGTCTGCTGCTTTGATGTCTTGTAGTAGTTGAACAGTTTTAGTAGCGTCATGGTCCGACTGATCCTTGCTTAGTTTCCCACAAAGTACCTTCAAAGACCTTTTGGTGAACGGAATATTCTCCATCGCCCCAAAGAAACTACCCACAATGCTGTACACCTTGCTTAAGCTGACATTCTTCTCCCGCAACTGCTTAACCAAATCCTTAATGTGCACATCAATATATCGGTGCGGCTTCCAATGGAGTTTCTCACCACAAGTTAGCGACAAAGCATGGTTGTGTGCACTGTTGAATTGACTAATGTACCAACCATTATCAGAAGAACGCAGGAGACGTATCATGGCATCGCAGCCGCACCTGATGGAACGGCTATTTTCCTTTCCCGAGTCCCCCTTCATACAAGGTGAAATAAAACAAACAAAGCATAAGTACAAACCCCATGCATGAAGAATACAATTAATTTCTGAAAAAAAACAGAAATAACTTCAGAGAACATTCGCTTACCGCACACCCGCATACAAGCTCTTGCATGCACTTTGATTTTTTTACATTTAGCCTGCTCCTTCCAAATCTTATTCCGAAGCCAATCTCCCATGAATACAAATTGTAGAACTCGTGAGCTTCCTCTAGTGAATCAAACAAAAGCCCGACCACAGGCTTTAGGACAACTCCCTCCTTTTTTTTCCTTAAACCCTTGTATCGACATTTCCAAAGCACTCTTCCTATTTGGGTTGTACTCCCTTGCGACGTCAACCTTCGTCAAACGGACCCTGAAAAAGTAGACAAGTTATTAATTTTATATAATCACATTTTTTTGTGTTAGTTAACAACATTATTGGTATGCACATGTAGAAAAAAATTTCCACTTGGCCAACATGCTGGAAAAAGACTAACCAAGCATCGTCTCGTAGGTGATAATAAAATTATGCCAGAAAGCACCGGAGCCCAACAAAAGGAAACGCTTTTTCTGGCGGCCCACAACGATCAACACCCAAGCCCGCGCCCCCTGATACCGAGCTTGCATCTAGCCTGGCTCATCTAGCTATCTAACGATGTCGCACAGATTGGATGCCGTTTTAGAATATATTTTTTTCAACCTTTTACCAGATGGATTAAAATCATCATTCCTAGCTATGAAAATCTCGCCTAGTGTGCCAAAAAAATATAGAGGAAAACGTCTATTCATTTTTCTATCTTTGTAGCGTCTGACAAATAAAACTAGAGAGCCAAATTTGAACACAGTTAGATTATCATGGAACCCAACACCATACGCATGAACTCACCTTCGAGTCCAGCCTGAGGTTGCCTCGCCACAAGCATCGTCTTTCAGATCGCTTCTTCCGAAAAGGTCTGCATTGTCGCCAACAAGCAAGCTCGACCCAGACATTTCTTTCCTTCCCGTAGATCCGCCCTCGCCACCCCACCCCCAGCGTATATGCAACATCCAACATATTGAATTCGTGCAATCTCATTGCACAGCCCGATGGCATCGATAACATGCAGACATGCCGCCATGTGTAGAAACTCCACTTTTATGACTTTCGGGCATTTTCATCCTTATTATCAGCATTACTTTGTAGCACAGATTTACGCTTCACAATCAATTTTGAGGCAAACTTACAAGAGAGGCATCTCGACTTCGGTAAGTTTTTCAAAAAAAAAACTTGATAACTTAAGGGCAAATCTGCAACTCTTCCAACGATCAAACAGTGGGAACAAAGAAATGTATCACTTGCCCACCAGTATACACTTAAATTGCACGATTGCAGGCAATTTCAATATCCAGTGCCAAAATCGTTCACGCCATGTCACATACTAGAAGGCAATCAGAAGATTCTGAACATCTAATAAAACATCGTCTGCACTAAATCGTCCCGTAAATATTCACAACCTACTATCTCTCAACAGATCTGTCCTCTGACAACCTACAGGAAAATGGGAGACGAACAAGCACCGTGAAGCTTTTCCTGTGTCTCTTTGTACAATGTGAATGGTCAAATGTGACACATGACAGGAAAATAAAGAAGACAAATAACACATACCACGCAAAAGAATACATGAGCACCACCTGTCTGTTTCTATACAAATGCACAAATGAATGAAACCCATAATTCCAACCCATCCAAACAAATGTCCATGTGGTACACAAGTATGATACTACTCATTGGTTAGCATCGATAGGTGCACCAGACCTTGCCTGCGATATCCGATTTGCGTAGATTGTTACTAGCCGCAGCTGTGTGCTACTAAGCCCCTCCAGGTATGGTACAAATGCTTTCCCTAGCATGATGTAGATATCCACCAAGCAGAATACAACAGTCTGCAAGTAAGTGTAAATGATATCAGATGTGGAACACCAATGATGTTTGCTAAATGTAAATTTGCAATAAATAGTCTAGAAAATAGATAATGTCAGGCACGGTTAATGTGCACTAACACGAGTAAAATGAAAATGACCTGCTAGAAATTTGAAACAGAGGATGCGCTAAAGCTGAAAACCACACGACCTGGCACTGAAATATCTGTAAGAAATAATAACAAATAGCATGACTGTTTTTCATGTTTAAACTTTAGGTTGATTGAGAGCTTCCACCCACCCCACATCTACTCTTAGAAACAGAGGTAGAGATTACAGTTGGCACATAAACCCCCAAGGTTTACGAGTCGACAAGTCGACAAGTCGTTCCGAGGTAGAGACTCATAGACTAATCGAGACTAGTCTAGACTAGTGCTAGACTAGTCGACATGGTACTGTAGTACTCAGCTACTAATACCTAGTGGTAGTATGTAGTATATACTAAGTTACTAACAGTACAGTATGCAATAAAACCAGCCACTGTCTAAATAATTGAGCTATGCAGTGTTCTGGGCCCAAGTGGGTATGGAATAGGACCAGCCACTGTCTAAATACTAGCCCAGCACCACGCATCACCCCCCAGCTGGCCCATTTGGGCCCAAATGGCCAGCCTACTTAGCCCCCAGCCACTGGAACCCTAGCTCCCGACCTCTCCAATCGCCGCCGCCAGCGCCATCACGCACGAGAGCACGCGCGCACGCGACCCGCGCCTCCTGCCGCCTTCCGCCGGTCCCGGCCGCTGCCGCCGGCGAGCCCGCCGACCACCACCATGCCTCCTCCTTTCCTCTCCTCTCTCTCTCTTCCTTCTCTCCCGTCTCAAGGCCGCGTGCCCCTACGGGTCACGGCCATGGCCGCCGCCTGAGCACAAGCTCCAGCCGGCCGCCGCACCTGGCTGCGCCATCCGCCGTCCCTGCGGTGGGTGGCGGCGGCGGCGGCAGGGCAGTGGGTGCTGGCGGCGCCTCGTCCCAGCTGAGGCAGCTCTCTTTTTTGAGTCGCTCGACTCATATATGTCGACTAGTCCATCCACGGCTCGACTTGTATTTGTAGTCTACACGAGAAAATGAGTCGACATCCACTCTGCGACTCGTAGACTAGTCGTTCGTAATCACTGAGCACCCCTATCCCTAGTTTTTAGGTACTACCAGAAGCCCATATTGCTGGTGGGACAAGAAGCCATCTTTTTAGACTGCTCTCTTAGGTTCTTCACTAGACCTAATACTAATACTCCTTAACACGCATAAGCTTCAAGGTCCCCTAGTCAAGGAACTAGCTCGCCAGCGAAAAAAGGTCGTTCATCAGCAGAACAGGCAAAATACCTTGCGAATATCTGGACTCTGGTTATTGAAAGCATCAAAAAGTGCTGGTAAAAATGAAGGGAGTTGAGCCACCAATTCCTCTTGTGAAAGCCGCCCAACAAGCTGCATGTTTACCAGGAGAATACCAACAGTCAATCATTGTTTCTCAGGATATATTGCTATAGTTAACAAGAATAAAAATTAGTGAACGACTCTAGAAACTAATAACAGAGTTATCAGAAAATCCTTTCTGTACAAAATATATCCTCGCCAACAGATCTAGCAATGGTGCTAAAATGGAATAATTGTCTGAATACTGGTGTTCACAAGGGTTATCGGATCAATAGTCAGAAAGGATGGTCCTGGTGAGTGCTGACTACAAACCTACAATCTAAGAATTTGCCAGATAAACCAGAACCATCAGTCATCAGATCAATAGTCATCAAGCCATGACGGGCCATCAGATCAATAGTCGTCAAGCCAAGATGGGCCGGATGAACCAGAACCATTCCATCAGCTAATGGAACTTCTGAATAGTGCACTTGCCAAATGATTCTTCAAATTAAAAAGAGAAACATATTGTTCTCTTGGCCAATTATAATGTGAAACTAACCTACCTTTGTCAAACAGTTGATACACATGACAAGTGTCTTCTCATCATCAGTAACTAGCAAGGGCACAATAACCTGCAGTACAAGCGAAAAAACATATACAGTAGTATAAGTTGCTAGCTACAAAAAACTATAAACAAAGATAATAGTACTGAAGTAATATCATTAGTAAAAGGATTACAGCACTGGACATACAGCAAGGCATCTAAATGGATCATATTTTGCCAACACGACATTTAAGCACTGGTTTGCTTCATTTGAAATCTGCACCAACATTAAGAAAATATCAGCACAGCAGAAACAAGACCAAACCTCTTAAATTAAGGAAAATATACCTTTGCCACAACATCTTTGGTCATCTGCACCAGCTTTTCAAGGATAATCTCTATGGATTCTTCCATTTGATCTTTCTGAGAATAAATAGAAAATGTTAATCAACAATACTACCTACTTCTACATAAATGCATGGTTTGTGAGTACCAGACCTGATTGCGGAGCATCTCAGCAACTAGCGATAGAGAAAGCTCCCTGACAGAAGAATCAGAGTCATCCCATACCTCAAGGATAGTTGTTAAAATCTGATTGAAATACTATTTAGAGGAGGGGCTAGTATTAGCATACAAATATTATGTGTTGAATGATAAAATATTTAAATGACACGAAGTAACATAACAGATGGAGAGGAATGGATAGTGACTACTTTTTGTGGAAAAATAATTGAGGGACGCCAATTAAAATGATTGTTTAGACAGAAACCAAATGTCACTTTTCTCTGTTGTTGAAAATAGCGAAGCATTCTTCATCTACTGAAACCATCTCATCAAGAGCCAACTATCAATTAGTTGAATTGTATTACCTCCCTCCCAAAATTCTTGGATTAGATGCATCCTTAGTTGGTGCAGAGGCTGGGGAAGTGAAATTCTCCCCCATTTTAAGGGAACAGAAACGGAGCCGCGTCACCGCCAGCCCCCAACCACCCCTCCTCCACCCTCCTCCGCCTTGCCGCCCGCGGCGGCGGGGGGGTGTCCCCTCCTCCTTCCCTCCCCCTGCTCCCAGCGCGCACTCCCGCACATCGGTGACCCTTGCGGCTCACGAGGCGAACCCCGCCACCGCCCCAACCACCCCTCTCCACGCTCCTCTGCCTCGCCGCCGCCGTCTACGGCCTCCGGCCGGCCCGCGCCGGCGGCGGGGTGCCCCCTCCTCCTCCTTCCCTCCCCCTGCTCCGAGCGTGCACCCCCGCACATCGGTGACCCCTTCCGGATCTTGAACCCCCCCCCCCCCCCCCCCCCCCTCCTCCCCATTGACTGTGGCTCGCCTGGGGTGGCACGGCCATCGGCGGACGCGGGGGTGGTGCGGCATGCGGCCACCGAGCCCTGCTGGTGTGGCTCCTCGCGTATGGGCCGGTGGTTGTGGATGCCTGGATGGTGTTCCTTGCTGCCGCTGGATCTGGCTGGTGATCGTGGATGGGGTTCCTGGCCGCCGCTGGATTTGGCAGGGTTCAGTGGATTCGGGGCATGGCCCTCCTCTCATCGATGGCCCTTGTGGCTGATATTTTGGTCGCCCTACAACTCAGATCTCGGTCGTGGGTCTCCTTTATGTGGTGAAAGGTGCAAACTTTGGGTAGCTGTGGGTGTCGGAGTTGCGCTAGTGCGGCAGCAGGGGCGGCCAGCTGCGTGCTCGCGGTCCACCGCCTGGTGGTGGTGGGTGAGGGTGGATCTCCTCCGTCACCGGAGCGGCGGCTCCGGATGGTGGGCGTGGCGGCATCATTCTGGTGGGTGCCGTTGCGCAGGTGCTCATGTGTTCCCTCAGCTGTTTGGGCGGCGAGGTGGCTCATTCTAGAGGCGTCCGTCGTGCGTGTATGGTCTCCGTTACTTCCCCGCTCTGTTTCGGTCGTCGTCTGCAGCTCTCCTTGGTCGACCATGGCGGATGGATCTCGATGGTGCTGGTCATGTCCCGGGCGAAATCTTTGCCTGACTTTGTCAGTGCCAATGATAGTGCCGCTCTTGTGCATCGTTTCCCTCCATGGAGGTGTCATTGTGGGTGGCCCTCACCACCAGGCTCTAGGTGAAAACCCTTGTCTGGCATGTTCTAGACCAGACGGCGGCGGCGCCCGGTGCCGTCCCCTCCTTGGAGGCTCCGTTTTGCGAACAGGGTTCCGTTTTTCTAGTCTCTGGGTGAGTTCATGGATGACAGCTTCTTCTCTTCGTGTGCTCTCTTGACGAGCTAGGTCCGGCAAGGTGGTTGTGTTCGAAGGTCTCCTTTTGGGGTCTTGGCGTCAAGGTCCAGCTGCGCTCTAGGGAGTTGAGCATTCCAACGTCCGACGGTGCGGCACCCTTCGAGCCAGGGCGAGGAGCAGGGGGCTCCTTTCGGTGTTGGAACAGGTTGGTGCTGTTGCGCCGGGCATCCAGGCGATGGCAAAGACATAGCCTCCATCAACGGTTGGCATCCTTTGCGAGGTGGCCTCCTTCTCAGCTGCGATCCTTCGATCATGTTTGAGGGCCCCAATGCCTTGTTGTATTTGCTTTTGGGCTTTGTTGCTGCTCCTAGGCACCCCTATATCACGTTGTAGTTTGTTCTTTGCGTTTTTTCTGTTGTTATGGTGTTGTGTTGTATCGTTGGTTATAAGGGCTTCATTAATTTAAAGCCGGGCGCCAGCCTCTTTTCTAAAAATAAAAATAAAAATCTTGTCTTAGATTTGTCTAGATACGGATGTATCTAACACTAAAACATGACTAGATACATCCATATCTAAGACAAGAATTTTGAGACGGAGGGTGTATTAGAAAGGGGGTATTTTCTAAACATAGCAGTACTACCCTATTAGTCTAATGAAAAGCTAATGCTGAGTCACTACAAATAGACAAGATAAAAGGGAAATAATGCATTCTCTTTTGGCAAATGCATTTCCCTCCTTCCCAGACAGCACTCCAGAAATCCTTAACACCAGATGGAAAAAAGGTCATAAGATTGAATGAACTTGAACACAATGAAAGACTGAAGAGGAATCTAAACTAAGTAAACACACACACAAAAAAAACAGCAAGAATATAAGTTTTTCGTTAAATAATAAAATAAAATGGGAATTTAAATGGTAAGGTTACAGACCTTTGTCCATATAGAGTTATCATTGTTCGCAGATGCTTGCAGCAACTGCTGCAATGCGTCCTGCTTGTCTTGGGATGAAACTTCACCATCATTACTTATTATCTGAGAAGGTACAAAGCCATATAATCGTGATGTTATTTAGGATAATGAAAAGAAAAGGCAACACATATCAGAATTGCAATTGGAGCCAACAAAGATGGAGTAAAAAACAAGGATATATCAGAAGTACCCGATGAAGAAGTTGTGGTACGCTGGGGCCGTCAGTTGTATGCGAGACAACCTTCACAGAACTAAGGTCGACAAATTGATCCATGTCCTGTATAATTTTCCCGACAGTTGTAACAGCCGCATTATTATGTCCATCAGAAACACGACGGACAAAATCCAGGCGAGGGGTGCCAACAGAATTTTCATCATCAATGGTGGCATCTGATTTTTCAGGATAATCTGCCCACGAGCGTGCAGCTTCTACAACTGAGCGAGCATTGCTCTTTGATTCCCGACTTGCTGTAAAAATATCAGCTTCAGAAGAAGGCTCAAAACATTGATTGGCATGATCAGTGCGGGCATCAGAGGTTGTTCGACCAGTAAGAAATGTGGATTCTTGAACTGTATGCATCCTCTTCCCAGATTCATTGTCAAAGGAACTAGCAGAGACCCTTCCAAATGGATAGCTATTCCTTGATGTCGGATTATAACCATCTTCAGAAGTTCCAAAATCAATCTGTTCATATTCATAAGACTTGGGACGTGAACGCTCTTTCTTGCTCTGCAAGTAGTTTACCAGATCGACCTCAATACGAGGAGTATATTGCTTGAGCGAGCGCCTCACAAGGTTTTGTTCTTCAATTGACAAATTAAGAATAAAGTTTAGGACTGCTGTTGAATCAAAATGAGAATAAACTGATATGATTCCTTTAATGGACGTTTCCTTTAACTTTGCATTCTTTTCATGTATTAAAGGTGCTAGTTTCGAAAGCCAGAGCTTAAGAAAGCCGCTGTTACTGTAACCTTCAGAGTCTACCTTGTACTTGCTGAATGACTTATTAGCGAACTCAAGAACAGCCAGTTTGGCCTTTGGAGACCTTTGTTCATCCAGTGAACGTACTATTGCAGGTAACAATGTGTCAACAGCATATGTTCGGCCAACAACTTCCAAGGTTGATGAACATGGCTTAGAAACCAACTCCTTTGGATCAATAAGTCTTGAAAAGACATATGGTAAAATTCTTTCAACATAGCTCTCAAATGGCTTCTTGCATGCTGGAATAATATCTGCAAGTGTGGAGAAAGCTGCCTGTGCAACTTTATGATGAGGATCATCCAAATAACGAAAAAATAGCTTCATGACCTTTTCAAAGTTCTGAGTAATTTCTTGAATGCCTTTCTGTCCTAGTTGCAATAATGTCTGAACAAAATTAAAAGCTGCAACTCTTGCTACCCAGTCTGAACTTGGACTAAGACCCTCAGAGAGGGCTTCATTTAGTGATGCTGGGCCATCTGTATATCCAGACATCTCATTCGATGGGACATGGCCATCATCAAAACTGTGTCTGACACCCACAGAAACCCTTGATGCCACTTGCTTCCTAAGCGGCCTTTGGAAGTGTGGGACATGGTTGTTTTGCGAATTTCTGTAACTGGCATCCCTATAAGCCATATCAGTGAAGTGCTTGTCCGTATGCATCTGTGGCGATCGCCTGTTAGGCCTTGGCCATGTATCATTACTCTCATCCATAATGCTATCATCTTGAGATCTCCCTGAAGATCTTCTTAAATAAGGCACTGACAAATCCGACATGGGTTCAGATGATAGATTACGCGAATATGGTGACCTCGATCGCTCTTTGGTGTCTACCTGAGGCATTGCATCTATCAAACGTGAACCACCATTTCTTCTGATACTTATGCTAGGGAGGGATGAGTCCAACAATGCAGAACTCTGCAAAGAAAGGTGATCCGAAGCAGGCGCAGCAAGCGGTATATGAGGATCACGAGAGGATGGAGGATCAACTCCTGCACTAGGAGGAAAAGAAAAGGAAATTAAGGTTTCTCAAGTATACAGAAATAAGTCATGAAAGCAATAGCAGTAAAGACTTGACTAGACAACAAAAGAGCCTTTCCATACTTAATGAAACAAATTAATATTAAGCAGCATAAACCATACCAAGATCCAAGCTTGTTGAGCGCACAGCTGAGAAATTTTGCCTGCCTGAGATGCCTACACCTTTCAATAAACTCTCAATGGCTGAAACCTTTTGTTTGCTTGAACTAAGCACACTCTCTATGCTTCTTTCAGCATGTCTACCAGTTGCCTTCGACTGCGACAGGAGCATGCTTGACGAGAGAGATGATTCGGAAGAAATTGCTGCACCCTTGTCCATTGCAACAATAGATGAAGTGCCGTATCCGGTCAAATGTGTACCACTTGCATGAGATGAGGAACGAGAAAGTTGAGCACCCTTCTCATGCAACGATGAAGGATATCGCTTGTGCATGCCCCCATCTTCATCATTAATAATCTGCAAAAGTGCCCAGTGTTAGATCAAACCAACAGAAACTGGCAATTGCATAGCAACCCTTGGAACCACTTAAAGCTCCAGATGCCAACCTACATCCATACAATTTCAGCACACCGGAAATTAGTAGTATAATAGAAATTGCCATGTGGGGGAGCTGGAGAGCGCATATAGCCGCCTGGTTACTAGGGCAGCAGCCAAACCAAATTGATGTGCCACTTGATCCCCTTTGGTTACATAACCCAAGATGCAGATAGCTAGGACTCGGGCTCCAGTGGTAATGGATTGGGCTAGCCGAGACGAACCAATATCCTAGGTCTCTAATACCCAGGCCAGTCTAGATCGATGCATTTACATTCCAATATTTTTTGTAAACAGCCACATTACTTAGAAATGGTAACCCCTAGTCGAGGACATTGCTTTTAAGGAGTCCCTAAGATGTAGCACCCTCTGGCAGCATGACACTGGGCTCACCTTTTGCAGCTTCGTAGGAGGATGTCCTGATGACATTATGTGGGAGGGTGTTGATGTGGCTATTGGTGCAACTTTGGAGCTTCAAGGCGCAATCTTTCTAGGACAGCTACTAGTTTACTACGACTCAAAGGGGGCTGTCAACTGTCCGTATCCCATACCCAAAGGCATCACAAGAGACCTACACCAACAAGACTGATGATTAAAGAAGATGAACAGAGGAGGACCAAGAGCAACACTCAAATATCCGCAATGGAGAGAACGATGATTCAGACTTTGTGATTGGTGATGATAATGTGAGCAATGATGGTGAAGATCCAACCAATGCTAGCCAAGATGGCAGAGACACCAAACAACACGAATGTTTACCACCATCGATGAGTTTGATGATGCTATTGAGACTTGGAGTTGGAGACGAAAGTTGAGACATGAGAATGTTGGCCTGCCTTGAGCCTTTCAATATGTTGGTGTTATGTGGACCTATTTTATGCCACTAGAGTCTAATCTCTAATGTTTAGGACTCAAGATTCAGGACTTATGTCATGTGGCTTTTGTAGACTAATTTACAACATCTTCAATGTTGTGGACTTACATTGGTTCTG
This sequence comes from Triticum urartu, assembly GCF_003073215.2. Classification (NCBI taxonomy): domain Eukaryota; kingdom Viridiplantae; phylum Streptophyta; class Magnoliopsida; order Poales; family Poaceae; genus Triticum; species Triticum urartu. The sequence continues at coordinate 378,483,312 of NC_053027.1, read as the reverse complement.
TAATATGTCATGCAGTCATGCTTGTTATCCTGTTTTTTCACTTTTGCTCACATTTAGTTCTCAATATTTTTCACTTATTGTGGACTGATAAGAGTGATAAGCCATAAGTTATCACATACTTGTTCATGCAGCTTTCTGTTGGGAAGAAGAGAAAGAGGATGGGAGGGAGGGATGCTATGTGGGCTCAACAACCAGCATGTCTACTAAATGCTACTCTATTCTTCTGCCATAATAGTTCAGAACTGTCTGAAGCGCTTGATAAAAGGTGAAAAGGGGGCAGGACGCCTCGCCTAGTCAAGGATGAGTACTCTATGTAGAACCTTAGTCAAGTATTGAATTAAACAAGTGATTCACCACTAGCGCTTAACCATGCTAGGTGTGCGCTTAAGCATGACTAGGCATGCTCTTAGTCGAGATAGGCGCTAGGCAGAGGCAAAACCAGGAATTTACGCCTGTCGCTCTTTTGCACACAGCTCCTCTCCTTTCCCTGACCCACAACAATTCCAGGGAGACAAGGGTACCACCGGCCTCGGGCTCGAATCAGACCATCTCTAATTAGTACAACCTGCGTCCGTGATTCCAAGTCGTCACAAAATACAAATTTTCATGCATTATTTGATCTTTTTATATAAAAAACAGTTTTCAGAAAAATATTAAGCTGTAAGGTTGAGTCTTGGCACTGTTAACTTATCTCCTGGACTTGAGCTAATCAGGGTAGATACTTCATTTGCACTGCTTTCCGGAAATTTACAAACAATTCTTGGCTGTTATAGCCAAGTGTAGAATACTAGAATTATGATTGAAAAGTAAAACACCAGGCATCAGATGCTATATATACTACTCCTGTTTAACATTTTTTGGAGTTTCAGACATAAAATAAACCAGTGTAAGATATTACACAACCCAATAAAAAACTCCACTTCCATGAGATTCATAGAACAAGTGTAAGAAATTACACAACCCAATAAAAAAACCGCTTCCATGAGATTCATAGAACAATCTAAATAATGCCCTAGCTGGATGATAGTTTTATGTGTCTTCTCTTTCTATTTAGAGCCATTGCCTCTTCTCCTCTTTGTTTAGTTGGCAACAGTGCACACATGAGTACATCACAATGATGAATACAAAATCAGCTTGTTCAACCTCATTTTTTCTGTTATAGGTTTGATACTTTATTTATAGTGATCTGAAAAAGCATGCAGAGAATAAATCCACATACCCTCTGTATTGCAGGATCAAATGACATAAAAAGCCGACGTGAACGCTCAGGCCATGTCTTTATGAACATCCTATAGCAACTTCTTGCAGTTGCACGAACCTGTATTTGCAATATGGCATTACATGCAAGAAATAACACAAGTTCAGACAAGTTTTGGGTTTCAATACATAAAAATATTTAAGTAATGTTATTAAGCCAGGAAACATAGATGTTAGTCCTACCTCGCTCATTGCATCTGCCACACAGCACTTTATTAGATCTTCGTATAAATCAGCTGAGCGTTGTATTTCTGGAGCATCGGCCCAATATTCCAATATTAGAAGTGCATACTCACAACACCTGCCATAGGAGAAAATGTATAAGTACCTATAATCTTTAAGACCCCACGAGTGTTGAGACAATGCAAAGCACAAGTACCTGGCACGGAGAATTGCACTGCGGTCATTTTTTGCTGTGTCAGCTATAAGTGGAACAATACGTGAAACCTTGCAGTTCCGCAGGATCTGCAAGATATTGCATGTCAGAAAAGTAATGAAAGGAAATACCATGGTTCAGTACAAGCGAAGGCAGGAACCTCACAGTTTTTACACAGTTATCTGAAGATTCGGCAATCACAAGCACAGTTATGACAACAAGCTTAAAAAGTGCCTGAGAATTTCATTAATATGTTAGCCCTATTAGTACCAGACAAGAGTTGCATAACACAGAAATAGCTTCTAGAATTACCGGAATAAATATTTCAGCACATGCTTCAAAGTCGCTGAGGAGTTCCTTCGATAGTACATTAAGTAGATGACATGCCTGCAAAACAACCTAGTCAGCAGTTCTTCATCACCAAGAAGGCAAGAAGTTTGCCCTGTGACTGCAGATTTAACCAGAAAATGTTCTAACAGAATTCCATAACACCTGCATCTTACGAAATGAAACAACTTCGTACTGAATTGATGTTTAGCAGCAACCCCAAAATTGGTGTAAACTGGAACTACTCTACAGACCCTAATGGCCTACTGAAACTCTCAAAGGTAAAAGGTTGATTCCATCTAGTGTATCATGCATGTCCAAGATAACTAGACTTGACTTCTACACACATGCATGCAACCCCCCCCCCCCCCCCCCCCCCCCCCCCCCCCCCCGGCAACTACTAAACGGGCATGAAATACCAATGTAGCAGTCTGTGCATAACCTTAATAATAAGCTTTTAGTTTTAGGCAAAGGAACCTTAATAATAAGCTAGAACAGACTGCTCTTATTGTGCGAGGGCATCAAGGTAATGATTATAGTCCCTGTGTAGTAGATGAGTCTAAACCTCTATGGATCCATGTTAAAATCTAGGGTGAAAACTGATTATCTTAGTGAGTATGTCTCGTGCTCTATGAAACACTTGCCCTTACTTACGTTGTAGACTTATATATAACAGCTCTGACTAACTATGAAAATTGGAATGTTTAGTCAATATGACCCAAGGACTATGAGTGGCCCGACTAGTCAAGACTAGTCGCCGAGACTAGTCTATGAGTTGGTACTTGCCTTCCAACCAAAAATCTTGATTAGTCGCGCGGCTAGTTCATGGCGGTGCCCTGACGACTCGGCTCGACTCGACTCGTAAACCTTGATATGACCTATCATTATCAACTATCTATATTTTATGAATATTGCACCACAGGTCTACAAAAGGTGGGTGCAACTGGGTAGAAGGACTGGACAAACGCTCATTTACAGCTAGAGAGGTGAAAAATCCTCCTGTTGTGCAATTCAGTGCAACCGTGGCATGACTCAGTCACACTCTGCAATGATTGCTCCTTTTCTCTTCCTTCTCTTATCCATTTTAAACACTTGCCTCTCCTCGATTCACCTGAGCCCATCCAGTCACCCTTCCACGTGCCTTCGCAGTTTTGAACGACAGACCCACTTCAGTATACACCTTGACCTACCACAGCGGTTGCAACCAATCACTAAAAAACCGTGGCGCTACAGAAGCAGCACCATGGTGGAGCAGCAGGGCAGGGCCACCAGAGTGTCGCTCTCCACAGGGATGTTGCCCACTCTTGAGGTGTCAGCGAAGTTAAACACAAATACGATGAGTCTCCTCTACCTGATTTGTACTGTTCTTGTACCCAGTTGCACCCACCTCTCAAGTTCTTAGACATGTGATGCAACTTACGCCAAATTGTTTCTCTGGAGTGGATTTTGCACTTGTGTGAGTGAGCACTCATACTATATCACATATCCAATGTGCCTTGAGATATGTTCACGGTCTCTCACCCCACATTTACTCACATGGGGTGAGATAACTTGCACATATCTCAAGGCATATCGTATGGTCGAAATAGTATGACCATACACGCATGCACACATAGATAGATAGGTAGGTATCACATATCCAATGTGCCTTGAGATATGTTCACGGTCTCTCACCCCACATTTACTCACATGGGGTGAGATAACTTGCACATATCTCAAGGCATATCGTATGGTCGAAATAGTATGACCATACACGCATGCACACATAGATAGATAGGTAGGTATCACATATCCAATGTGCCTTGAGATATGTTCACGGTCTCTCACCCCACATTTACTCACATGGGGTGAGATAACTTGCACATATCTCAAGGCATATCGTATGGTCGAAATAGTATGACCATACACGCATGCACACATAGATAGATAGGTAGGTAGGTAGGTAGGTAGATAGATCTGATAATTTGGGGAAGATGGGTGTTACTGTTGCAATTTGCAACAATAATATCAGCATTCAGACATTCAGTTGTCAATAAAGATCAACAGGCAAGAAAGAATACCTGCTTTACAATGCTAGACCGTCGATCGGCTAGCTGAGAGGACAATGGATGAACTAGCTGCTTCAAGAGCATGAAAAATGATGGATAATCAATTGCGCCTGGTACAAAAAGTTTCAAGTAAAATACGCAAAATCGTGTTAGCAGGAGAGGACTGGTAATAGGGAATGTGTAACATTATACTTGACCAGTCAATACTATGAATGAAATATAGCTTAATATAATGTTAATCAATGTGAAACGGTTTTTCTTTACTGTCCCGATCTATTAATTTTCATGGCTTACCATGTCCCACTCGAGTGACTTCTATAAAGCTTACATGATTAACAGTTCGCTCCCTCCCTCTTTCCAATAAGTGATAAGCACCATGCCCACTAATGTCATATTGATGTTGAAGACTCAGAAAGTACTTGTATAAGTTACTAAGTTGCAACAGTTCTGCTATGATGCAAGTGGATGCTACCCAAGAGTGTCTCTCTCATGGACAGTCTGGTTTCCAGCATCCAAACCTGGCTAAGTTGGCTGCATCCTGCTTATCTTTTGAAGGAATGGATGGTCTTTTTTTCCTTGGGTTTAGAAAAAAAGATTAACTACCTCTGGATTTCCCCCTCAGTTCAGCTTTAGCATACAATAAAGAACTTCGAGAACGGCATAGGTGCATTTTCTGAAGGAAGTAATTTAATGACAAAACAAAAACTTAGATATGAAAATAGGACATGGGAGACAAAGATCAACCTCCATATACCAAGGCTTCGATCCTTTGCATTGCAGCAATACGTATAGACCAGTCCTTTTCTGGATTAAGGGCAGATGCAATCTTCTCAATCTCTCTAAATAATTCTTTCTCTGAATGAACTCTTATGGGTTCCACCGGTTTTTCGGTAATATCTGTGTCACCTGAAAAATAACACGAAATCCCATAAGACATCCAGATTGCCACAACAACTTTTGACTACTGAGCTTTGTTTGCTTAATTTCTTCGGTAACAAAATAAATGATCATGTTGTTTGCAATGGAGGCATCCATACGATCATTATCTACCAAAATAGTGGAACAGAAAGCCTCTACCTTATCTACCAAGCGAATAAATGATCATGTTGTTTGTAATGAGGGCATCCATATGTAGTGCATACTCTGAAAGGGACAACTGCATTTGAACACACTGATGAATGGACTATCAAATTTTAGTTGATGCAAGGTCCAGAATGGAGGCTGATAATTAACACGCAGATATTTCAAGGCTAATAGTATATAAAAGCATGGTTCCTGAAGGGAACATGTGATGTCCAGTTCAACTATGTCACTGAATCCACATGTGGAATTTACCACTGCTGTCCGTCCAAATTTTGAAGTCATGAACCAACTAAATGCCTTTTAATATCATTATCCGTACATGAAAACAAAAGGAGTGCCACATGTCTAACCAGAAGCAGTAGTAGATTGGCCATTTCAGTTTGCTCTAGTGACTCTTCTAGTTCTAGGCATACATCTTTCCAAAATCCAAATCGTTTGACCATGCAATTAAACTACACTCAATAATAGCAACAAATATCGTTGTTCTTTATACAAACCATATAAAAGGAACAGAATAATAGATGCACATAAAAGATGAAGCAATTAGTTGAAGTCTTTGTTAACACTTTTTGGCATATCAAACATACTAATCAAATTAAATGGAATTGTCCAGTATGACAAAGTAAAACTTGCCTCCAAATAATGTGCTTTCCCTTGATGTGTTTTTTTTCCTTGGACTACCTCTTTTGGGATGAGCACTAACAGATCTTTCCATGGCCCTATATTGCGTTCTAGCACCATCAGATGAGGGAACCTTTGGTTCTATTTTATCCAATCTTGAATTTATTTCCTTTAGCTGAAAACACCAAATGAGGCAAAAGACTGATAATCACGATGTTGTGTCAGCACAGCCAACGTTAAATTTGGATAACCATGGAGAATGCAACAATCACGACAAAATAAACGGATAACAATGGAGAGATCACCATGGTTAAGTAGTAAAAAGCCACATGCATTAGTTCATTACCATATAAGAAGGCAGATTATGGCGCTGCAACTCTTCATGGAACTGAGATCCCATATTTTTGTACATCTCCTGTAGTGAATAGGTAGAATGCAAATTAATAGATTACGGGTGAAGTATTTCAGTTAAATATATATGCAGAGCATCATGGGTAGTCAGGCAGATCAGAAGAAAAAATTGAGTGTTTGCATTTGAATATAGATAAATTGCATGACCACAGAAGTTAGTGTTGCCTTGTTTTCAACAGAAATATGGTTGGTTGGTACCAGACCTAAAATAACTTCCGTATGTCGTTAGTAGCCACATAGTAAGTAATGGTGCCTTCTTGCCTAAAGTAGTTCAACAAAGTATATGGGTAAAATGCAGAATAGGAGAAATGCAAGAATAGGGGAAATGCAAGAGACTGAGCACGAGAAACAGAACGCAGCCAGAGAACATCCAAACATATAATTTGTGTTTCTTAAGTCAATTAGCTTGGTACAAGAAGCAAGTCACCGAACTGTACAATCTAGTTAGCATCATACAGGCGATGGGACCGCAAAAATAATGTAGACATGAGAGAAAACAAAAACAAAAAGTAAAAAGTTCTAACCAATAGCCAAAGAGGGAGCGCGATTTGAAGAAAAATTGCATGAGTAACTGAAAAGCATCAAAATGGGCAGGCTTGTGATGGACCACCTGAATACAGGAGATTGCAGCCTCTCTAACACTTTGATTCAAATCATTCAACAATTGCAGGACCTGTGTAGTTGAAACAAGATTAGCAGTTAGCATTGCCAGTTACGCAAGAAAATAAAGGGGAAACTAGATATTCCGTATCCAATAAGGAGAAAAAACATCCTGACATACAGGTGAAAGAAACACTCGCTGTAGAAGGAGCTCTGTAGAAGCAAAAAGCCCAACTGCCGTTGCAAGGGTGCGCACAAACTCTTCTCGCACCCTCCAGTTCTTGTGAGTCCAAGCATAACTTCCAGCTCTTTCAACAATGATTGTTGGAGAAGAAACCTGACATTGGAGAGACAGAATCAATTCACCATAACCCGCGAGAAAGCCAGGGGGTAAAAATAGTTCCACATCTAGATAGAAGATCATTTATGTGACAAATTAGTAACTTCGGTGCAATTCAGAAGGACAATTTTCCATGTAAACAAGAGTATGCAGCATAGGAATGATAATGATATATCAAAGCTCACAGTACCGAGAAGTTTTTATTCAAAGCACAGATGGGAATTTTAATGCCATAATGGTGGGAAACATCATGTTTCAACTTTGAAGTGGCAAAAAGAACTAGAGTCTTGCAAAGTGCTGGATAAGCCCATAGCTAGTGTTCAGAATTATAAGAGTAAATACTCAATTTCAGTCCAAAGTCGCTGTCCGGTGATTCTCGACGGTTGTTGTTTCATCGACTTCGTCTCATACATGCACCTTTCTTCGGTGTTGCATGCTCTTCTTAGCTTCTAGCTCTCTATGTTTTCCGCTGCGTCCACCAAATCCGTTGTTGTTTCGTGTTTCTCATGCCATGCCAGTCCACCATGTCTTTGTCCATCAGCCTTTTTCTGGTCCTTGTCCTTTAAATAGGATTTTTGTGACCTCACAGTTCATTCTCGTCTTCTTGACAATGTGGACACATGGGACGCTGACTAGACAGGAAAAGGACGAGAACATGTTGTGCATGCGATAAACCAAAGTACCCTCCTTTGAGCTAAAACTTGAGAAAAGGACTGCATTGTAACACTTTTCGCTGTGTTATAGCTCTAGCATGGTTGCTGTACCTTCTCGCGTAGAAATTTGTCACTTACTGGACTATAAATCAGTAACAAAATCCAATTTCCTTGGGCATTTTGGGGTTTCCATGTGTGCAGAAAATCCAATTTGGTCACTTTCGTAATTTATGGACGAAAATGAGCTGCGGACAACAGTTGAATATTTGATACACAAAATGTGTATTTAAATCCAAATACAAAATCATGTCAGTGAAATCCGCAACTTCACATGTATAACTGCGCCAAAAGAAGCTGCCACATACAAGAAAAGGGGAATTATTGGTTAGATTTGCTACTACCTCTGCTTGGCTAAGAGCAACTCCAACGCGCCGACCCATTTCGTCCGCGTGTGTCCGTTTGGGTCGCCGCGGACAGAAAGTCGGCCCAACGCGCCGACCCAAACGGACGCGCGTCCGCTTTTCGTCCGCCTGCCAACCCATTCCTGGCCCAATTTTGGGCCTCATTTGCGTCAACGCGGACACAAAGCAGGCGCGCGCCTACTCCCCTGGCCCACCAGTCGGTGGCACATTGGCCATTCTCTTCCACCCCTGTCGACAGCAACCCCTCACCCGCCCCACCCCGTCGCCGCCGCCGCCCAGTTCCGGCACCTAGACCCACGCCGCCACCACCGCCTCGCCACCGGGCCACCCTGACGTCGCCACGAGCACGAAGTCGCCCCCGCGGCCCCGACCAGCTCCTTCTTCGGACGCCGCCACGCTCGTCGGATGCCGCCAGGCCAACTACCTGGTCCAGGGGAGGCGCGCGTCTCCTCGCCGGCCAGCATCTTCGACGACGCCCACAAGCTGTTAGACAGTTTGCCCCCAAGGTACAAATGGACTCCGCCGACGAGTTCATTTTCCACAATTTTCTCTATGGCTCTGACGATTCCTCATCTGATGACGAGGAGATGGTGGCTGCTGTGTTGGTCCATGACCACCTTAATAGGTAGCGGCCGTTGTTCCGAGGCTCGATCCCGAGGCACACTCCGGCGTTGAATCGCAATCAAGAGAGCGGCCATTTCCTTCTTTGGAAGGACTACTTTGACACAGCCAGCCCGCTGTTCAAACATCACCAATTCCGGCGGCGTTCCGTATGGCTAGGCATGTTTTCAACCGTATTCGAGAGGGGGTGGTCCGATACGATAACTATTTCGAGTGCAAGGAGGATGCCCTTGGAAAAATTGGCTTCTCATATTATCAGAAATGCACTGCAGCTATCCGGATGCTTGCATACAGAGTGCCCGGTGATCTCATTGATGAGTACGTCCGTATGAGCGAGTCTACGTGCCTAGAGTCCATGTACAGGTTCTGCAAGGCTGTGATAGCAGTGTTTGGCCTTGAGTACTTGAGAGAGCCGACTGCTGAAGATACAGCCCGCTTGTTGGCGATCAGTGCCAGCAGGGGCTTCCCAGGGATGCTTGGCAGCATAGACTGCATGCACTGGGAGTGGAAGAACTGCCCTTCTGCTTGGCAAGGGCAGTATAGGGGCCATGTCAGGGCTTGCAATGTCATACTTGAGGCCGTGGCCTCACAAGATCTCTGGATCTGGCACTCCTTCTTTGGCATGGCCGGATCGCACAATGACATCAACATGCTTCAACGCTAACCGGTGTTTGCAAGGCTTGCCGAAGGCAACAGCCCGCCGGTCAATGTTAACATCAACGGCCACAACTACAACAAAGGTTACTACCTAGGTGACGGTGTTTATCCTCAGTGGACCACTATTATGAAGACAATCCCCAACCCTGTCGGAGAGAAGAGGAGAAGATTTGCCCAAGAGCAAGAGAGTGCTAGGAAGGATGTCGAGCGTGCCTTTGGTGTTCTGCAATCTCGATGGGGCATCGTTCAGTATCCTGCTTGAACTTGGAGCACCAAGAAGTTGTGGGAGGTGATGACTGCTTGTGTGATCGTGCACAATATGATCGTAGAGGATGAGCGCTCGGAACGTATTTACGATCAAGGGTTTCAGTTTCAGGGTGACAATGTTGTGCCTGAGCATGGAGGAGTAGCGGCAACGTTTGCACAATTCACCCAATTTCATCATCCAATGCGAATTGGGAAACTCACATTCAGCTGCAAGATGATTTGCTTGAGCATATGTGGGCTCATGTTGGCAACCAATAGATGTATCTTTTTTTTTAAATGTATTTGAGACAATTTAATTTTTATTCAGCTTGTAAACTATCCTATATTTATTTGGTTGTGAAACTATGCTATTTTTGTTTGCTTATGAAACTATGCAAAATGTGTGTATATTTGTTGAAAAACGGCGGCAAGCCGGCCACGCGGGCAAATATGGGTCGGCGTGTTGGGCACACTGCCGACCCAAAACATAAACAGGGCGGACGCCGAGCGGGTGGCCGACCCAAACGGACAAAAAGCGAACAAAATCGCCGTCTGTTTGGGTCAGCGCGCTGGAGTTGCTCGAAAGTCCATATTAGCACCTAAAACAAAGACGGTGAAGCACCTAAAGGACAAAAATTGCAGATATTTTACCACTGAAAGCAAAATACACTAACTGCTCGGGTCTAGATACAGATACTATACTCCAAATCTCCATCTCTATCCAGTGGTGTAGAGTAAGCATAAATTGAATAAAGAGTGATATCAGCAAGTCCAAACTGGTACCTTCATTTAGTCAAAACATTCCAGCACTCGCCTCAGGTAAGGTAAGGCGTGTTCGTTTGACTAGAGAAGAGAAATTATAATCTAATTCACTTAGTTATGTTTAGAATTCCGTTGAAATGCTGTTTTTGAGACAGGAGTGGATACTCCTGGTCCCTGTAGCAGAAATCTAAATGTGAAGTCTTCCAAGGATAGGAAAGCAGAGGGCAGCATGGGGGCAGACCAACATTGCAGTAATCCGGAAGGCGCACCCAGAGAATACCACGGACGAAACATATTCTTAGTTGTGCTTCAATAGATTAGATATATACACTGACATAAGAAAACAGGATCACCCATACAAAAAGACCCCGGTCATTGCGCACCATGCACCGCTAAGTCAGAGGAGCAACCAAGGTAGTTTGCCTTATGAATGTAAGGTCCGCTTCATCCTAACTAAAATTTGGTAGTATTCCATTGGAGTCTAAAACAGAACCCTATGTCATACACTTGAACACCCACATGGATATGCTGGAACATGAGATCCTCTGCTCGAACCATATTCCATTGCAACTACCCAGGAAGCATGGAATGGAACCCACATTCCCCCGGAACCGAACTCGGAGGGCACAAATGATACTGATTGCGAAAGGCAACAATGGAGAGGCTGTCGGCTGACCTCCATGAGCGTGACGAGGAGCTGGCGGGAGGCGTCACGGACGGGCTGCTTGCCGTCGCCGAGTCGCTCGACGGCGGCGGGCACGAGGGCATTGAGGTGGATCTTGAAGTGGTCGCCGGCGAGCACGGCGGCGGCGGAGAGCGCGTGCAGGCCGCCCTGCGCGACCCGGAAGTTGGCGTCCCTGGTGAGATCCATGCAGGTGTCGACGAGCGCCGTGACCTCGGCCGCGGTGAGCCCGCGGCGCGCCGCGGCCTCCAGGGCCTCGTGCAGGCGCTCCACCCCGGCCAGGCGCTCCTTGGTGTCCTTGGAGCGCGCCGCCTCCAGCGCCGCCTCCATTTCCGCCAGCGCCGAAGCCTCCTTCTCTGCCGGAAGCAAGGACGGCTGGCGGAGGTTGGGGTTAGGGTTCCCGGCGAGTTCGGGGAATGGCAGGGGAGGCAGGCTGACGGTGGGAAGGGGAGTTGGTCGGATCTGGGAAAGGGAGGGAGGCAGGAGGGAAAGGAGTGTGCGAGTGCGCCGAGGCAGAGAGTAGCTCTGCTTGGGTAGTTTCGTTTGCAAATAGGTCCCTGTTTTTTCTTGAACCAGCAAATAGGTCCCTGTTGATGTGTGATATACTTCGTCACCGCCCTCGTGGGGGTGTATCGCGAGTTTTTGTACCACGTATATTTCTGCATTCTGAGGACCAAGCAGTACTGCCAGTACACGTAGTACTTTCTAGTAGAACAATTTGTACCCATTGGGGGTGGGGGTGGGGGTGGGGGTGGGAGAAGCGGATAAAGACGGGGAGAGAGAGAGAAGATTAGTTGAGTTGTAACGTCATGATAGTAGGTGCAATTGCACATTATGATTGACATTATGGTTTATGATTGGGGGTCCTCTCCTCGTGTACGTACTACCAAAAGTGCAGTGAAGGGATAAATGGTACTCTACTACGAGCGTGTACGCCCCGGTTCGGTCCAATCCTTTCCACTTGCAGCCCTGCGAACGGGGCGTCATAAAGTGGTACTGATACGCCACCTAATTATACCCTGACAGTTTGTCTGATAGGACGGAATGCCATGCTTTGGATCAGACTAGTGTGGCTGCGTCAGGTTAGCGGCAGCTTTTCCGTTCTATATGGTACAGTCGCCGTTTGGAAATACATGGTGGTGATCGATGCGTACCGCCTAACAGTAATGGACCGATCTTCTTCTGTTCGCCCGCTGGTGGCTGGTGCCGTGCGGATAGACATCGCGCTCAATCAAGCATTTCGCGTGGCTGTTCCACTGTCCTCTCCTGGCCTAACACAACTACTAGTACTACTACGTGCACAAGATTACCAAGGGAACCAGTCAGTATAAACTTCGTGACTGCATGTGTCAGGACCCCTAAAACGAGCACGTATTTATCCGCAGACATGTACACGTTCATGCAGTACAGTCATACGAAAAGCCGGTCATTCAACCATACACGCATCCGTCATCGATCGAGACAGCAGCAGTGCCGCACGGCCGTTTTCATGGTCGCTAGTTATCGGTCACGGGCCTAGGCCTCCGCGAGGTCGGGGTCCTCGCAGACCCAGGTTGGCACCTCATCAGACACGGAGCGGCGTGTCGCATTCCGTCGTTCCCGCTAGACCGCCTCGTTGGACGCCTACTTTTTCAGCCAAGCACGATAGCCCGAAACAATGTGAAGCCGCCGTCAAGGGTAACTACATTGTTATTCTTAATGGCAATAACACAGTAGAAGCATTTTTCTCCTTTTTATTTTTTTTCAACGAGAGGGGCCACATGGCCCTCATTTTCATTAAGAAAATGGAGTCTTTTACAAGAAAGGAACAATACCCTTTTACATCCCGGCAATAAACCATATCATGATGCTAAGAAAATATTGTCAAGTTAGTTTTTATCATGCTCATATGATTCGCGTTCGTTATTTTGATAATTTGATATGTGAATGGACCGGTGCTTGGGTGCTCTCCTTACTTGGACAAGCCTCCCACTTATGATTAACCCCTCTGGCAAGCATCTGCAACTACGAAAAAAAATTAAGATAAATCTAACCATAACATGAAACATGTGGATCCAAATCAGCCCCTTACGAAGCAACACATAAATTAGGGTTTAAACTTCTATCACTCTAGCAACCCCATCATCTACTTATTACTTCTCAATGCGTCCCCCCTATGCCCAAATCATGATGAAGTGTTATGTAGTCGACGTTCACATAACACCACTAGAGGAAAGACAATATACGTCTCATCAAAATATCAAACGAGTACCAAATTCACATGATTACTTATAACAAGACTTCTCTCATGTCAGCCGAAACAAACGTAATTACTCACAAAACATATTCATGTACATAATCAGAAGGGTATTAAATAGCAATAAGGATCTGAGCATATGATCTTTCACCGAATAAACCAACTAGCATCAACTATAAGGAGTAATCAACACTACTAGCAACCCACAGGTACCAATATGAGGTTTTGAGACGAAGATCGGATATAGGAGATGAAGTAGGGTTTGAGAGGGGATGGTGCTAGTGAAGATGTTGATGGAGATTGACCCTCTCTCAACGAGAGAATCATTAGTGATGACGATGCCTTCGATTTCCCCTCCGGGAGGGAAGTTTCCCCGGCAAAACAGCTCTGCCGGAGGCCTAGATTGCCTCTGCCCAGGTTCCGCCTTGAAATTGTGGCACTTTGTCCTGAAAGCTTCCTCCTTATTTTTTCCAGGTCAAAACGCATCATATAGCAGAAGATGGACACCGGAGGCCTGTCAGAGGGCCCACAAGGTAGGGGGCGCGCCCAGGGGTAGGGCACGCCCCCATCCTTGTGGTCACCTGGTGGGTCCCCTTTGGTAGTTTCTTCGCCCAATATTGTTTATATATTCCAAAATAATTCTCCGTAAATTTTCAGGACTTTTGGAGTTGTGCAGAATAGGTCTCTCAGATTTGCTCCATTCCGATCCATAACTCCGGCTGCCGGCATTCTCCCTCTTTATGTAAACCTTGTAAAATAAGAGAGAAAAGGCATAAGTATTGTATCATAATATGTAATAACAGCTCATAATGCAATAAATATCAATATAAAGGCATGATGCAAAATGGACGTATCAACTCCCTCAAGCTTAGACCTCGTTTGTCCTCAAGCGAAAGCCGAAGTCGAAAAATATGTCCACATGTTTAGAGATAGAGGTGCCGATAAAAAATATGGATATGAAGGCATCATGATTATCTTTAGAATAGCAACATATATGGTCATATAATTTCTTATGATAAAGTAATAATTCGTTCACAAGGTAAAATATGGATCACAAAACTTTATTGAGAACCAACAAACCATGATGTCAGTCATTGAAGCAATTGCAATGTATCATAATATAGAAAAGAGTCAATACAAGAGCTTTTCAGCAAGTCCACATACTCAACTATCATTTAGCCTTTCACAATTGCTAACACTCATGCGATACTTATGAGTTCAAAGCCTCAGTCGGACACAGAGAAAGATAGGGGCTTATAGTTTCGCCTCCCAACCTTTTACCTCAAGGGTAATGTCAACAATAATACTTTATGATAACCTACATCCGAGTGGAAAAAAAAGGTGGTAAAAAGGAAAGGTGAAGATCACCATGACTCTTGTTATAAGGGTAGAAGATAAAAGTTAAAGATAGGCCCTTCGCAGAGGGAAGCAAAGGTTGTCATGCGCTTTTAGGTTTGGATGCACAAAATCTTAATGCAAAAGACGTCACTTTATATTGTTGCTTGTGATAATGAACCTTATTATGTAGTTCGTCACTTTTATTTCTTCCATATCACAAGTTTGTATAAAGCTTATTTCTCCACACTAAAAGATCATGCATATTTAAGGAGCAATTTTTATTGCTTGCACCGATGACAACTTACTTGAATGATTTTACTCAATCCATAGGTAGGTATGGACGTATGGTGGACTCTCATGACAAAATTGGTTTAAGGGATGTTTGGAAGCACAAGTAGTATCTCTACTTGGTGCAAAAGATTTGGCTAGCATAAGAGGGAAAGCAAGCTCAACGTGTTGGAGGATCCATGATAATATAACTTCTATTTAGATATAAGAAAACATAATCCATTATGTTGTCTTCCTTGTCCAACATCAACTTTTTAGCATGTCATATTTTAATGAGTGCTCACAATCACAAAATATGTCCAAGATAATATATTTATATGTGTATCCTCTCTTTCTTTATTACTTCCTATTAATTGCAACAATGACCAAAACTATGTTTGTCAACTCTCAACTTCTATTCATCATACTCTTTATCTGTGAAGTCATCACTCTCCATAAGATCATTATATGATCTTAACTCACGAACTCGATTACATAGATAGATCTCAAAGAAAAACTCAAAGCTAGATCATACTAAAAACTTTTACTCTACTAGATCAAGATATAACCAAAAGGATCAAACTAAGAAAAGCGATAAAGATAAAGGTGTGATGGTGATACGATATTGGGGCACCTCCCCCAAGCTTGGCAGTTGCCAAGGGTAGTGCCCATACCCATGTATTTAGATATCTTTTCTTTGGAGGTGGTGATCCAATATTCTTGGCAATAATACCCTTCAAGATCCGATTTTCTTCCTCGGGCCTATTGACTTGCTGTTTAAGATCCATTATTTCCTTACGGAGTTTGCCTGTGATACGTCTCCATCGTATCTATAATTTTTTATTGTTCCATGCCAATATTATGCAACTTCCATATACTTTTGGCAACTTTTTATACTATTTTTGGGACTAACATATTGATCCAGTGCCCAGTGCCAGTTCCTGTTTGTTGCATGTTTTTGTTTCGCGGATAATCCATATCAAACAGAGTCCAAACAGGATAAAAACTGACGGAGATTTTTTTTGGAATATATGTGATTTTTGGGAAGAAGAATCAACGCGAGACGATGCCCGAGGGGGGCACGAGGCAGGGGGCGCACCCTAGGGGGTCAGGCATGCCCTGGGCCCTCGTGGCCACCCCATAAGGTGGTTGGTGCCCTTCTTTCGCCGCAAGAAAGCTAATATCCGGATAAAAATCATGTCCAAATTTCAGCCCAATCGGAGTTACGGATCTCCAAAAATATAAGAAACGGTGAAAGGGCAGAATCTGGAACGCAGAAACAGAGAGAGACAGATCCAATCTCGGAGGGGCTCTCGCCCCTCCCATGCCATGGAGACCAAGGACCAGAGGGGAAACCCTTCTCCCATCTAGGTAGAAGGTCAAGGAAGAAGAAGAAGAAGGGGGGCCCTCTCCCCCTCTCTTCCGGTGGCACTGGAATGCCGCCGGGGCCATCAGCATCACCGCAATCTACACCAACAACTTCACCGCCCTCATCACCAACTCTGCCCCCCCCTCTATGCAGCGGTGTAACCCCTCTTTTACCCATTGTAATCTCTACTTAAACATGGTGCTCAACGCTATATATTATTTCCCAATGATTTATGGCTATCCTATGATGTTTGAGTAGATCCATTTTGTCCTATGGGTTAATTGATGATCGTGATTGGTTTGAGTTGCATGTTTTATTATTGGTGTTGTCCTATGGTGCTCTCCGTGTCGTGCAAGAGTGAGGAATCCCCGCTGTAGGGTATGAAAAATGTTCATAATTTGCTTATGGTGGGTGGCGTGAGTGACAGAAGCACAAACTCGAGTAAGTAGGTTGTTTGCGTATGGGAGTAAAGACGACTTGATGCCTTATAATGCTATGGTTGGGTTTTACCTTAATGATCTTTAGTAGTTGCGGATGCTTTCTAGAGTTCCAATCATAAGTGCATATGATCCAAGAAGATAAAGTATGTTAGCTTATGTCTCTCCCTCAAATAAAATTGCAATAATGATTACCGGTCTAGTTATCGATTGCCTAGGGACAAATAACTTTCTCGTGACAAAAAGTTCTCTACTAAAACTAACTTAGTTGTGTCTTTATCTAAACATCCCCTAGCTTTTATTACATGCTCTTTATTATCTTGCAAACATATCATATCACACCTACAAAGTACTTCTAATTTCATACTTGTTCTAGGTAAAGCGACCGTTAAGCGTGCGTAGAGTTGTATCGGTGGTCGATAGAACTTGAGGGAATATTTTGTTCTACCTTTAGCTCCTCGTTGGGTTCGACAATCTTACTTATCGAAAGAGGCTACAATTGATCCCCTATACTTGTGGGTTATCAAGACCTTTTTCTGGCGCCATTGCCGGGGAGTTATAGCATGGGGTGAATATTCTCGTGTGTGCTTGTTTGCTTTATCACTAAGTAGTTTTTATTTTGTGCTCCTGTTTTTTATCTTTAGTTATGGGTAGGAAACGCAAAATACCAAAAAAAAATAGTGGTACCTGCTGAACCAATGGTTGAAGAACCACTCAAAATCTATCACACTACTGAAGCTTTTTACTTGGATCATCTTCGATCCCTATGTGCTCGGGCTACCCCAACTAGCTTAGTTGAGGGAAAATCTTTAGATGAGCATGCTTGTTATGTGCGACACCGCATATCTGAAAAAGGTAAACTTTTAATGGATCAAATTCATCGTTTACAGTGCTATGCTTGGAATTTATGTGAAATATATGATTGTACTTGTTGTTCTAAAGACCCTAAGAAACACCTTCCTTACCAATGTGGGTTTAGTAATAATGGAATCGTATCTTCGTATACTAAGGGTGTTTATAATTACAACGATGTTCAACAAATTGAAGAATTTGTTGCTTTTAGGGGTACTTGTGAAATTGCTTCTTTTATTGAAGAGTGTGATACTACTCTCTACAAAACTGAAAATTTGGCCATACTTAAATATTGCTATGATGATTATGCTTCTAATCCTTATATTAAACCATATATTGAGGACTCCTCCGTTGTCCAAGAAGAGACTGATATTTTGCAGGAGTCTATGAAAGAAGAAATTGATGAAACTATGAGCTCATTGGATGAAAAGGATGATGAGGAGAGCGAAGAACAAAAGGAGGAAGAGCGGATTGATCACCCATGCCCACCTTCTAATGAGAGTAACTCTCCAACTCATACATTGTTTAATTTCCCTTTGTGCTTACCGAAGGATGGTTGCTATGATGATTGTTATGATCTCGTTGATTCTTTTGAAATATCCCTTTTTGACAATGCTTGCTATGCTTGTGGCCAAGATGTCAACATGAATGTAGCGACCCGACCTCAGACGGTCAAGTCTCTGTGGTCAGTGTCATCCCTGGATCGGTAATGCTGACACACACAGTACTCGAAGGATTTATAACAGAGTAGCAATCACACACTTATTACATCGATAGTCTCAAAAGAGAACTTATTACAATAAATATGGCGTAAGGCCATCTAAATAAAGTAACAGCGGAAGGTTTGGAAGATAAAGTGAGTCCATCAACTCCAACGGCATAGCTGAGTGCACGACAAACGACCTAACGCACCTTACTCTTCGTCTGAAAAGTCTGCAACATGATATGTTCCAGCCCGAAAACGGGCCAGCACATGGAATATGCTGGCAATATAACACAGTAGAGCAATGAAAAGAATAAATGCTATCACTACATGCATATATGGCTGGTGGAGGCTCTATGGTTATAATGTTTTGCGAAAAGCTGATTTTTCCCTACAACAAAGGAATATATTTTATTTAACTATCATGGTAGTTGAAACATTGAGAATGGTACCCCCGTCTCAATCCCAACTAAAAAGTAATTATCAACCCAACAAATTAAATTAGAGTGATGAGATCAACATGATAATTCAAGAACCAGATACTCAAGACGTCCATAACCAGGGACATGGCTAACCATGATTAGTTTGTACACTCTGCAGAGGTTTGCACACTTTTTCCCACAAGACTCGATCTCCTTCGTTGGATTTCTCGCACTACATGGTGTTTGAGAAACGGATGGCCGAGACATAGTCTTTCAGAAGCATTAACTCTAACCCCGGTTATACGGTACCAACCTACATCCCCTACATCTGCTAGCCTACCACTGGAAGAGGTCATGCAACTTACTCCACTATGCTAGAGCCCATAATAGCTTGTGCCTGCACACGGAAGTTTCTAGCATGAATAATCTTATGATAACCCCGGGATCTCCTAGGACAACACTGGTATAACCCCAGGTGCCCAAACCAACAATCCACCCAGATGTGTATTAAAGTTGCCACCTTAAGTTGAACCATTAGTTAACAATCTCACATCTGTCATGGATACACTCAAACCCAATCCACGTCTACGAGCATAGCATGGCAATATAAGTGTAATGCAGAAGTAACTCCCAATACCCACATGTTATACTCATCCTAATCATGCAATGTTTGAGGATTGTAGCTAATGCATAAAAACTGGGTATGAAAAGAGTATGATCAATGTGTTACTTGCCTTGCTGATGATCCACAAAACCTAGTGACTCGTAGTAGCACGCTTCGCACTCCGGGAATTCTATCACAAACAAACAATAGCATACATAAGCACTCAAGCAAAGATGCACGGGTAAAACTCAAATAAGAAGATCAAATCTGAAAACTCAACTGAAGAGATTCGATCTGCAAAAAGAATCAACCAAATCGGAGCTACGGAGCTGAAACTACGGTCAAAAGAACTTCAAAAACAAATCTGCTTGAAACCAAAATTTAAATTATCAAAACCTTGTTCAAGTTGATTAAACAGAAAGAGGGTTTCGAGACGAAGATTTTGGTGTTGGTTTCACTGGATTTGGACAAACGGTTAAGAAACGGAGAGGGTTTGAAGATCAGGGGCTAATATGCGATAAAAATAATCACGAATAGGTCCTTGGGCGAAAATAAAATAAAAAGAAAAGACTAACGAATGAATGTTTGCTATCTGGATCCAACTGGCGAAAAGTGTTCGTAAAAACGAATGAACGGACGAACGTCCGCTAAATAAATAAACCGATGAAATGAACCGAACCAATCTAACAAAAAACGATCTAGGGTTTAAAAAACCGGGGTTTTTACCTAAAACCGAAAAAACCGGAACGACGAGATCCGACGGCGGCGGCTCGAATTCCGGTGAGGTGCGGGCGGGGCGGCGGCTAGGCGACGGCAGCGCGGCAGCGGGAGCGGCACGGGCAGTGGCGCAGCACGGCAGCAGCAGCGGCGGGCGGCGCGGAGGCGGCGGGGCTGCGGTGCAGCGACGGTGTGGGGCAAAGGGGGGGGGCGGTATTTATTAGGGGGGTAGAGGTGGCGTGGGGGAGGGGCGACGGCGGCGTGGCCGACTCGGCCACGGCGAGGCTGGCGTGCGTGGCGCGGACTCCGCGAGGGAGACGGCAGCGCGAGCTGGGCCGGCTCGGCTGGGCTGCTGGCCCAGTCGGGCGTTGACCCTTAAAAAAACAGATTCCGCCGAAAAAATCCTAATAAAATAAAATAAAATAAAAACTAAAAATGCCAAAACAAATTTTCACCGCCTAAATAAAATATTTAGGACAAAGTGAACATTTTCTTGGCCTAATAATGCAATTTTGAAAAATCATATTTTTTCCTAACTCAAATAAAATAGCAATAAAATTCAAATAAAATTTTTTATTTGATTTTAATATTTTTTCCTCCAATATTTCATTTAGTTTGGAGAAGTCATTTTATCTCCTGACTACACTATATTATTTTTGGAGAGAAAAACAATAAAACCAAAGTGATCCACTTTTCAATATTTGAGAAAATTCAAATATGAAAACAACAGAATCCCCAACTCTCTCCGTGGGTCCTTGAGTTGCTTAGGATTTTGGGATCACAAAGCCAAAAAAATGCAAATAAAATATGATATGCATATGATGACCTATGTATAACATTCCAAATTGGAAATTTGGGATGTTACAATGAATTATGCTTATGGAGATGAACTTGCTATAGTTCCTTATGTTAAACATTAAATTGTTGCTATTGCACCCACACATGATAGTCCTATTATCTTTTTGAATTCTCCTGACTACACTATATCGGAGAAATTTGCCCTTATTAAGGATTATATTGATGGGTTGCATTTCACTACTAGACATGATGATTTCGATAGATATAATATGCATGTGCTTGCTGCTCCTACTTGCAATTATTATGAGAGAGGAACTACATCTACGCCTCTCCATGTTTCCAACACGATAAAATTGCAAGAAACTGTTTATACTAAGCATTGGCCTTTACTATGTGTGCATGAATTGTTCTTTTATGACATGCCGATGCATAGGAAGAGAGTTAGACTTCGTCATTGCTTGATTTATGTTGCTTTGTGCTCACTACTAAATCACAAATCATTGTTAATTAAAATTGGCTTTGATATACCTTGGGATCCGGGTGGATTCATTACTTGAGCACTATATGCCTAACTTAACGGCTTTAAAGAAAGCGCTGCCAGGGAGACAACCCGGAAGTTTTGGAGTCATTTATTTCTGTTGTGTGCTTTTATAAAGTTTAAAAATAAAAATAATGTGCCAAGATTCACCTTTAGGATGTTTACATTGCTTGTTGGTTTGTGCGGTGCAAGACTAAAACTTTGGCTGTAGTGCGCGATTTTACATTTTTTACCGGAACGTCAAACGGATCTGAAACTTTTTGCACTGACTTTCTAACATTTTTTTATTTTTCTTATTTATTTCAGAATTTTTGGAGTACCAGAAGTATGGTGAATGTTCAGATTAATACAGACTGTCCTGTTTAAGACATATTTTGTTTTTGATGCATACTTTTCTTGTTTTGATGAAACTATCAATTTCTATCAGTGGATTAAGCCATGGAAAAGTTATATTACAGTAGCTACAATGCAAAAATAAAATATGAATTGGTTTGCAACAGTACTCAGAGTAGTGATTTGCTTTATTATACTAACGGATCTTACCGAGTTTTCTGTTGAGTTTTGTGTGGATGAAGTGTTCGAAGATCGAGGCGGTCTCGATGTGAGTAGAAGGAGGAGAGGCAAGAGCTCAAGCTTGGGGATGCCCAAGGAACCCCAAGTAAATATTCAAGGAGACTCAAGCGTCTAAGCTTGGGGATGCCCCGGAAGGCATCCCATCTTTCTTTAACAAGTATCGGTATGTTTTCGAATTCGTTTCATTCATGTGATATGTGCAAATCTTGGAGCGTCTTTTGAATTTAGTTTTCACTTTTCTTTTATGCACCATGCTGGTATGAGATAGTCCATGGTTGATTTATAGAATTCTCATTGCACTTCACTTATATCTTTTGAGTATGGCTTTATAGAATGCTTCATGTGCTTCACTCTGAAGTTTGGATTGCCTATTTCTCTTCACTTAGAAAACCGCCATTTGTAGAATGCTCCTTTGCTTCACTTATATTTGTTAGAGCATGGACATATCTTTTGTAGAAAGAATTAAACTCTCTTGCTTCACTTATATCTATTTAGAGAGTTGACAGGAATTGGTCATGCACATGGTTAGTCATAAAATCCTACATAAAACTTGTAGATCACTGAATATGATATGTTTGTTTCCTTGCAATAGTTTTGCGATATAAAGATGGTGATATTAGAGTCATGCTAGTGGGTAGTTGTGGATTATAGAAATACTTGTGTTGAAGTTTGTGATTCTCGTAGCATGCACGTATGGTGAACCGTTATGTAACGAAGTTGGAGCATGAGGTATTTATTGATTGTCTTCCTTATGAGTGGCGGTCGGGGACGAGCTATGGTCTTTTCCTACCAATCTATCCCCTTAGGAGCATGCACGTAGTACTCTATTTCGATGACTAATAGATTTTTGCAATAAGTATGTGAGTTCTTTAGGACTAATGTTGAGTCCATGGATTATACGCACTCTCACCCTTCCATCATTACTAGCCTCTTCGGTACCGTGCATTGCCCTTTCTCACCTCGAGAGTTGGTACAAACTTCGCCGGTGCATCCAAATCCCGTGATACGATACGCTCTATCACACATAAGACTCCTTTTATCTTCCTCAAAACAGCCACCATACCTACCTATTATGGCATTTCCATAGCCATTTCGAAATATATTGCCATGCAACTTCCATCATCATCATACACATGACTTGAGCATTCATTGTTATATTGCTTTGCATGATCATAAGATAGCTAGCATGATATTTTCATGGCCTGTCCATTTTTTGATATCTTTGCTATGCTAGATCATCGCACATCCTGATACACTGCCAGAGGCATTCATATAGATTCATATCTTTGTTCTAGTATCGAGTTGTAATACTGAGTTGTAAGTAAATAAAAGTGTGATGATCATCATTATTAGAACATTGTCCCATGTGAGTTTATCAAAAAAAAAGAGGCCAAAGAAGCCCAAATAAAAAAAGGCCAAAGAAGCCCATAAAAAACAGAGAAAAAAATAAAAAAATGAGAGAAAAGAGAGAAGGGACAATGTTACTATCCTTTTACCACACTTGTGCTTCAGAGTAGCACCATGTTCTTCATATAGAGAGTCTCTTGAGTTATCACTTTCATATACTAGTGGGAATTTTTCATTATAGAACTTGGCTTGTATATTCCGATGATGGGCTTCCTCAAATGCCCGAGGTCTTCATGAGCAAGCAAGTTGGATGCACACCCACTTAGTTTCAGTTTGAGCTTTCATACACTTATAACTCTAGTGCATCTGTTGCATGGCAATCCCTACTCCTCGCATTGACATCAATTGATGGGCATCTCCATAGCCCATTGATTAGCCGTGTCGATGTGAGACTTTCTTCCTTTTTGTCTTCTCCACACAACCTCCATCATCATATTCTATTCCACCCATAGTGCTATGTTCATGGCTCACGCTCATGTATTGCGTGAAAGTTGAAAAGGTTTGAGAACGTCAAAAGTATGAAACAATTGCTTGGCTTGTCATCGGGGTTGTGCATGATTTGAATATTTTGTGTGGTGAAGATGGAGCATAGCCAGACCATATGATTTTGTAGGGATAACTTTCTTTGGCCATGTTATTTTGAAAGACATGATTGCTTTATTAGTATGCTTGATGTATTATTATCTTAATGTCAAATGATAGACTATTTCTTTGAATCACTCGTGTCTTAATATTCATGCCATGATTAGATTACATGATCAAGATTATGCTAGGTAGCATTCCACATCAAAAATTATCTTTTTTTATCATTTACCTACTCGAGGACGAGCAGGAATTAAGCTTGGGGATGCTGATACGTCTCGGTCGTATCTATAATTTTTGATTGTTCCATGCCAATATTATACAACTTCCATATACTTTTGGCAACTTTTTATACTATTTTTGGGACTAACATATTGATCCAGTGCCCAGTGCCAGTTCCTGTTTGTTGCATGTTTTTTGTTTCATGGAAAATCCATATCAAACAGAGTCCAAACGGGATAAAAACTGACAGAGTTTTTTTGGAATATATGTGATTTCTGGGAAGAAGAATCAACGCGAGACGATACCCGAGGGGGCCACGAGGCAGGTGGGCGTGCCCTAGGGGGTCAGGCGCGCCCAGGGCCCTCGTGGACACCCCGTAAGGCGGTTGGTGCCCTTCTTTCTCCGAAAGAAATCTAATATCCGGATAACAATCATGTCCAAATTTCAGCCCAATCGGAGTTATGGATCTCTGGGAATATAAGAAACGGTGAAAGGGAAGAATCTGGAACGCAGAAATAGAGAGAGACAGAGAGACAGATCCAATCTCGAAGGGGCCCTCGCCCCTCCCATGCCATGGAGACCGAGGACCAGAGGGGAAACCCTTCTCCCATCTAGAGAGAAGGTCAATGAAGAAGAAGAAGAAGGGGGGCCCTCTCCCCCTCTCCTTCGGTGGCGCCGGAACGCCGCCGGGGCCATCATCATCACCGCAATCTACACCAACAACTTCACCGCCCTCATCACCAACTCTTCCCCCCCTCTATGCAGCGGTGTAACTCCTCTTTTACCCACTTTAATCTCTACTTAAACATGGTGCTCAACGCTATATATTATTTCCCAATGATGTATGGCTATCCTATGATGTTTGAGTAGATCTGTTTTGTCCTATGGGTTAATTGATGATCGTGGTTGGTTTGAGTTGCATGTTTTATCATTGGTGCTGTCCTATGGTGCTCTCCGTGTCGCGCAAGCATGAGGGATCCCCGCTGTAGGGTTTGCAATATGTTCATGATTTGCTTATGGTGAGTGGCGTGAGTGACAGAAGCACAAACCCGAGTAAGTAGGTTGTTTGCGTATGGGAGTAAAGAGGACTTGATGCCTTATACTGCTATGGTTGGGTTTTACCTTAATGATCTTTAGTAGTTGCGGATGCTTGCTAGAGTTCCAATCATAAGTGCATATGATCCAAGAAGATAAAGTATGTTAGCTTATACCTCTCCCTCAAATAAAATTGCAATAATGATTACCGGTCTAGTTATCGATTGCCTAGGGACAAATAACTTTCTCGTGACAAAAAGTTCTCTACTAAAACTAACTTAGTTGTCTCTTTATCTAAACAGCCCCTAGCTTTTATTACATGCTCTTTATTATCTTGCAAACCTATCCTATCACACCTACAAATTACTTCTAGTTTCATACTTGTTCTAGGTAAAGCGAACGTTAAGCGTGTGTAGAGTTGTATCGGTGGTCGATAGAACTTGAGGGAATATTTGTTCTACCTTTAGATCCTCGTTGGGTTCGACAATATTACTTATCGAAAGAGGCTACAATTGATCCCCTATACTTGTGTCTTATCAGCCTGTAACGACCAGAGCTCCCAATATTCTTACTAAAGCATAATTACTCATCAAGATGACTCACATATCACATCATCATATCTCAAAAACTATTACTAATAATCAAGTTTATTTTGTTCAATGATCTTCATGAAAGTTTTTATTATATCCTTCTTGGATATCTATCACTTTGGGAGTAATTTTCATATGTTGCTTTTCATAAGCTCAAACAAATATAAGTGAAGATCATGAGCATAATTTTTCTTTCTCTCGAATTCATTTAAGTGAAGCAAGAGAGAATTTCTTAAAAATTTACTAAATCTCAAACAAATCTAAGTGAAGCAAGAGAGAATTTCTTCAAAAATACTAAGCACACCGTGCTCAAAAAGATATAAGTGAAGCACTAGAGTAAGTCCATAGCTCCTAAAAGATTTAAGTGAAGCATAGAGAGCAATTCTAAAAAGTCGTGACATAATTTTGGCTCTCTCAAATAGGTGTGTACAGCAAGGGATCAAGACTTAAAACACAAAATAAAACAAGCAAAGACTCATATCATACAAGACGCTCCAAGCAAAACACATAGTATGTGACGAATAAAAATATAGCTTCGAGTAAAATACTGATGGTCGTTAGAAGAAAGAGGGGATGCCACTCGGGCGCATCCCCAAACTTAGTTGGTTGCTCATTTTTGGATAATAGCTTGGGCTCTTCTACTCCTTATTCCTTCATCCATCATAAGATAACCCAAAACTTGAAAACTTCAATCACACAAAACTCAACAAAACCTTCATGAGATCTGATAACACACAAGTATAGGGGATCGCAACAGTTTTCAATAAGTAAGAGTGTCGAACCCAACAAGGAGCTAAAGGTAGAACAAATATTCCCTCAAGTTCTATCGCCAACTGATACAACTCTACGCACGCTTGATGTTCGCTTTACCTAGAACAAGTATGAAACTAGAAGTACTTTGTAGGTGTTGTTGGATAGGTTTGCAAGATAATAAAGAGTATGCAAATAAAAAGTAGGGGTTGTTTAGATAAAGAAACAATAAAGTAAATATAGCGAGTGTGGAAAAGTGGTGGTAGGAGTTGCGAAATTGTCCCTTAAGCAATTGACTACTTTACTAGACCGATAGCAAGTATTATGTGGGAGAGTCCACTGCTAGCATGTCATCCCTGACTTGGAATTCTATGCACTTATGATTGGAACTATTAGCAAGCATCCGCAACTACTAATGTTCATTAAGGTAAAACCCAACCATAGCATTAAGATATATTGGTCCCCCTTCAATCTCGTATGCATCAATTTCTATGCTAGGTTGAAGCTTCTGTCACTCTTGCCCTCCAATACATAGTCCTATCAACATATAACTAACCCTAGGGTGTGATCCATGCGCGCAATCATATGATGGGCACCAAAGGACAGCAACATAACCACAAGCAAATTAAATCAATCATAGCAATTCATCAACCACCGATAGGACAACGAAAATCTACTCAGACATCATAGGATGGCAACACATCATTGGATAATAATATGAAGCATAAAGCACCATGTTCAAGTAGAGGGTACAACGGGTTGCGGGAGAGTGGACCGCTATAGATAGAGGGAGGAAGGTGATGGAGATGTTGGTGAAGATTGCGGAGGTGTTGGTGTAGATCGCAGTGATGATGATGGCCCCCGGTGGCACTCCGGTGCCACCGGAAGCGAGGGGGAGAGAGCCCCCT
Organism: Triticum urartu; assembly: GCF_003073215.2. NCBI lineage: Eukaryota > Viridiplantae > Streptophyta > Magnoliopsida > Poales > Poaceae > Triticum > Triticum urartu. The sequence continues at coordinate 378,455,858 of NC_053027.1, read as the reverse complement.
CCTTCTTCTTCTTCCTTGACCTCCTCACTATATGGGAGAAGGGTTTCCCCTCTGGTCCATGACCTCCATGGCATGGGAGGGGCGAGAGCCCCTCCGAGATTGGATCTGTCTCTTTGTCTCTCTCTATTTCTGCGTTCTCCTCTGGCTCTGTTTCACCGTTTCGTGTATATATGGAGATCCGTAACTCCGATTGGCCTGAAACCTTTGCCATGATTTCCCCCCGAAAATTAGCTTTCTTGCGGCAAAAGAAGAGCGTCAACCGCCTTACGGGTGGCTCACGAGGGTAGGGGGCGCGCCCAGGGGGGCAGGCGCGCCCCCTGCCTCGTGACCACCTCGGGCACCGTCTCACGTGGATTTTTCTTTCGGAATTTTCCAAATATTCCAAAAAGTATCTCCATCCATTTTTATCCCGTTTGGACTCCGTTTGATATGGATATTCCGCGAAACCAAAAACATGCAACAGACAGGAACTGGCACTGGGCACTAGATCAATATGTTAGTCCCCAAAATAGTATAAAAAGTTGCCAAAAGTATATGAAAGTTGTAGAATATTGGCATGGAACAATCAAAAATTATAGATACGATGGAGACGTATCAAGATCCGTTAGTATAAGATAATAAACCACTGCATTATAAATGTTGTATTCTTGCATTATATCTACTGTATTCCAAATTTTCTATGGCAAAAACTCATCAAAGAAAACCATGGAGCCATCAAAATAAGCACACAACATAAAGAAAACAGAATATGTCAAAACAGAATAGTCTATAGCAATCTGATTATTTTGAATACTTCTGTAACTCCAAAAATTCTGAAAAATTAGCAAGGCCTGAGAAATTTGTATATTGATCTACTGCAAGTGGAATGGGTATTTTATCTCTCTGGGGTAAAAGAATGATAATTATTTTTGCGAGCGCAAAAGTTTCTGTTTTTCAGCAATATCAAACAACTATCACCCAAGAAGATCCTAAAGGCTTTACTTGGCACAAACACTAATTAAAACATAAAAAACACAATCATAACAATAGCATAATCATGCTAACACTCAAAAATAGGAAGCAAAAAATAAAAATAAATTTTATTCATTGGGTTGCCTCCCAACAAGCGATGTAGTTTTATGCCCTTAGCTGGGCATAAAGTAAGGATCTAAGTTTTGTCATCTTTGGTTCGAGATCCATAAGATGCCCTCATGATTGATTCATATGGTGGCCTAATTCTTGTTCCAGGAAAGTGTTCCATACCCTTCCTCAAAGGAAATTGGAACTTAATATTGCATTCTTTCATATCAATGGCAACCGTGTCTCACCTACGTTGTCTTCTCACATGGTTTGGTGTAGAAATCGTGTGTGACGTTGTAATACCTAACACAAACGACATGTATAAATAATGTGCCATATACAACATATAGTGCCATAAGTAGTTCCCGACTGTTAGCTTATCCCCACAGTTTCCCCATTTCCCCCAAATCCCTAGATGGCCTCCAAATTTCCTCACGTGGCGCTAACCAAATCTGTTTAGATAAAGAAACAATAAAGTAAATATAGCGAGTGTGGAAAAGTGGTGGTAGGAGTTGCGAAATTTCCCCTAAGCAATTGACTACTTTACTAGACCGATAACAAGTATTATGTGGGAGAGGCCACTGCTAGCATGTCATCCCTCACTTGGAATTCTATGCACTCATGATTGGAACCATTAGCAAGCGTCCGCAACTACTAACGTTCATTAAGGTAAAACCCAACCATAGCATTAAGATATATTGGTCCCCCTTCAATCCCGCATGCATCAATTTCTATGCTAGGTTGAAGCTTCTGTCACTCTTGCCCTCCAATACATAGTCCTATCAACATACAACTAACCCTATGGTGTGATCCACGCGCGCGCTCATATGATGGGCACCAAAGGACAACAACATAACCACAAGCAAATTAAATCAATCATAGCAATTCATCAACCACCGGTAGGACAATGAAAATCTACTCAGACATCATAGGATGGCAACACATCATTGGATAATAATATGAAGCATAAAGCACCATGTTCAAGTAGAGGGTACAGCGGGTTGCGGGAGAGTGGACCGCTGTAGATAGAGGGGGGAAGGTGATGGAGATGTTGGTGAAGATGGCGGAGGTGTTGGAGTAGATCGCGGTGATGATGATGATGCCCACGGCAGCGTTCCGGCGCCACCAGAAGAGAAGGGAAGAGGGGGCCCCTTCGTCTTCTTCTTCCTTGACCTCCTCCCTAGATGGGAGAAGGGTTTCCCCTCTGGTCCTTGGCCTCCATGGCATGGGAGGGGCGAGAGCCCCTCCGAGATTGGATCTGTCTCTCTGTCTCTCTCTGTTTCTGCGTTCTGTCTTGCTGCCCTTTCACCGTTTCGTATATATATGGAGATCCGTAACTCCGATTGGACCAAAACCTTCGTCATGATTTTTTTACCAAAAGTTAGCTTTCTTGCGGTCGAAGAAGGGTATCAACCGCCTTACGGGTGGACCACGAGGGTCAGGGGCGCGCCCCCTACCTCATGCCCACCTCGGACACCGTTTCGCGTTGATCTTTCTCCCAGGTTTTCCAAATATTCCAAAAATAAGCTCCGTCCGTTTTTATCCCATTTGGATTCCGTTTGATATGGATATTCTGCGAAACATAAAACATGCAACAGACAGGAACTGGCACTGGGCACTGGATCAATATGTTAGTCCCAAAAATAATATAAAAAGTTGCCAAAAGTATATGAAAGTTGTAGAATATTGGCATGGAACAATCAAAAATTATAGATACGACGGAGACATATCAGCATCCCCAAGCTTAATTCCTGCTCGTCCTCGAGTAGGTAAATGATAAAAAAGATAATTTTTGATGTGGAATGCTACCTAGCATAATCTTGATCACGTATCTAATCATGGCATGAATATTAAGACACGAGTGATTCAAAGCAATAGCCTATCATTTGACATAAAAACAATAATACTTCAAGCCCACTAATAAAGGAATCATGTCTTTTCAAAATAACAAGGCCAAAGTAAGTTATCCCTACAAAATTATATAGTCTGGCTATGCTCCATCTTCACCACACAAAATATTCACATCACGCACAACCCCGATGACAAGCCGAGCAATTGGTTCATACTTTTTAACGCGATTCAGCATTTTCAACCCTCATGCAATACATGAGCGTGAGCCATGGATATAGCACTATAGGTGGAATAGAATGGTGGTCGTGGAGAAGACAAAAAGGAGAAGATAGTCTCACATCAACTAGGCGTATCAACGGGCTATGGAGATGCCCATCAATAGATATCAATGTGAGTGAGTAGGGATTGCCATGCAACGGATGCACTAGAGCTATAAGTATATGAAAGCTCAAACTGAAACTAAGTGGGTGTGCATCCAACTTGCTTGCTCACGAAGACCTAGGGCATTTTGAGGAAGCCCATCGTTGGAATATACAAGCCAAGTTCTATAATGAAAATTCCCACTAGTATATGAAAGTGATAACTCAAGAGACTCTCTATATGAAGAACATGGTGCTACTTTGAAGCACAAGTGTGGTAAAAGGATAGTAACATTGCCCCCTTTTCTTTTTCTTTTTTCTTTTTTTTGTGGGCTTCTTTGGCCCCCCTTCTTTATTTAGGCTTCTTTGGCCTCTCTTTTTTTTCTTGGGGCAATGCTCTAGTAATGATGGTAATCACACTTTTATTTACTTACAACTCAATATTACAACTCGATACTAGAACAAAAAGGTGTGAATCTATAGGAATGCCTCCGGCGGTGTACCGGGATGTGCAATGATCTAGCATAGCAATGGCATCAAAAAACGGACAAGCCATGAAAACATCATGCTAGCTATCTTACGATCATGCAAATCAATATGACAATGAATGCTCAAATCATGTATATGATGATGATGAAAGTTGCATGGCAATATATCTCGGAATGACTATGGAAATGCCATGATAGGTAGGTATGGTGGCTGTTTTGAAGAAGATATAAGGAGGCTTATGTGTGACAGAGCGTATCGTATCACGGGGTTTGGTTGCACCGGCGAAGTTTGCACCAACTCTCGAGGTGAGAAAGGGCAATGCACAGTACCGAAGAGGCTAGCAATGATGGAAGGGTGAGAGTGCGTATAACCCATGGACTCAACATTAGTCATAAAGAACTCACATACTTATTGCAAAAGTTTATTAGCCCTCGAATCAAAGTACTACTATGCATGCCCCTAGGGGGATAGATTGGTAGGAGAAGACCATCGCTCGTCCCCGACCGCCACTCATAAGGAAGACAATCAATAAATAAATCATGCTGCGACTTCGTTACATAACGGTTCACCATACGTGCATGCTACGGGAATCACAAACCTCAACACAAGTATTTCTACTAATTCACAACTACCCACTAGCATGACTCTAATATCACCATCTTTATATCGCAAAACTATTGCAAGGAATCAAACATATCATATTCAGTGATCTACAAGTTTTACATAGGATTTTATGACTAACCATGTGAATGACCAATTCCTGTCATCTCTCTAAATAGATATAAGTGAAGTAAGAGAGTTTAATTATTTCTACAAGAGATATGCCCATGCTCTAACAACCATAAGTGAAGCAAAAGAGCATTCTACAAATGGCGGTTTTCTATGTAAAGGGAAACATGCAATCCAAACTTCAAATGATATAAGTGAAGCACATGAAGCATTCTATAAAGCCATACTCAAAAGATATAAGTGAAGTGCATGGAGCATTATATAAATCAACCAAGGACTATCTCATACCAGCATGGTTGAGGGAGTCCTGGATTAGGGGGTGTTCGGATAGCCGAACTATACCTTCAGCCGAACTCCTGGATTACGAAGATACAAAATTGAAGACTCCGTCCTGTGTCCGGAAGGGACTTTCCTTGGCGTGGAAGGCAAGCTTGGTGATACGGATGTTCAGATCTCCTACCATTGTAACCAACTCTATGTAACCCTAACCCTATCCAGTGTCTATATAAACCGGAGGGTTTTAGTCCATAGGACAACATACACATCAACAATCATACTATAGGCTAGCTTCTAGGGTTTAGCCTCTCTGATCTCGTGGTAGATCAACTCTTGTAATACCCATACCATCAATATTAATCAAGCAGGACGTAGGGTTTTACCTCCATCGAGAGGGCCCGAAGCTGGGTAAAACTTCGTGTCCCCTGCCTCCTGTTACCATCCGGCCTAGACGCACAGTTCGGGACCCCCTACCCGAGATCTGCCGGTTTTGACACCAACATTGGTGCTTTCATTGAGAGTTCCTCTGTGTCGTCGCCATCAGGAAGGATGCCTCGCCCCGTCTTTAAAGACGGCACTGTTGCTAAAGGAGCTTTGGCTATCGGCCAAACCCTCCGGCTAGGTGGTTTTCTTATGACCACCTGTTCGGCTTCTACGCCGACGATGACCTCTCGAGCCATCGAAAACAATCTTCATGTCAACTCGGAACTTGCTGAGCAGTTAGATCCAATAGAGCTTTCCTCTATAAACGATCTCTTGGATCACTTCGCCGACCTGGGAGTTGCTACGGATTACGACCAGATTGGGCCTAAAACCGATCTGAGAGAGATTAACTCTCCCCAAGCCACCCACCACGTTGCCGTGGTAGAGGGACAGTGCGGCGACCCTTCATCTATCCTAAGGACTCGCTATGTCCGGATTCCCAATCCCTCCAAGCTGGATGTCCGCGGAGGGGAGGATATCACTCAAGACCTGAACCTAGAATCAGGCGATGGACTGGATTCATTGGACGACATCCAGGAATCCAAATTTTCGAGTTCGGAAATTCCTCGGCCTCTGAGCCTCAGAAGGGGTAAGGCTTCGGATTCAATTCCACCCACCCACCCAAACATTAGCGATCTATCCCAAATCGGACAAGAGCCCAAAGAAACAGTACATCATTACTGGGCTAGATTCCTCCTGGTTATGCACAGGATAAAGGGCTGCCGCGAGGAAGACGCAATTCTATCCTTCTGCAATAATTGCACGGACAAGGGAATACTCAACGCCATAAGTCGCCATGATATTACACGCTTCGTTGACTTAGCGTCCATAGTACAAAAGTACTGTGCGATGGAAAGTGCCCGGAAAACCGAAACAAAATTTTGGGACAGTCCAGCCCTTAATGCAAGCCCAGTCCGAAATAAAAGGGTGCATCATCGCCAGACACCCGGGTCAAACACCAAAAGGCAAAAACCCTCTACAGGGCATGGAACCGTACTGGAAGGATGGCTTAACGGACCCTGTAAAATTCATAGTATAGAGGATGCCACACCAACTCACAGCCTTAGAGCATGTTGGATACTCCGGCAGGTGGCTAAAATTGGCAAAAACATCCTAATCCCGGAAGCCACAGAAAGCCACCCCAGAGACACCAATACGGTATTAACAGTCTTCGAGACCTTCGCATCAAATAACATGCGAAAAAGGACACTCGCAACCTTGCAGAAGTCTACCAAGTAGCAACAATAAACCCATGGAGTGACACGGCCATTACCTTCAACGCCAGTGATGAACCTAAATTCCGAACAGCCCGAGCACCAGCCGCATTGGTCCTCAGTCCAATAGTGGACGGCTTTCGTCTCACCAAGGTACTCATGGACGGCGGCAGCGGATTGAACCTCATTTATGAGGAAACCCTCCAAAAAATGGATATAGACTGGAACCGCATCACACGAAGCAGCACAACCTTTAGAGGAATAATCCCCAGTCGGGAAGCGCGTTGTACAGGAAAAATCACACTAGATGTGGTGTTCGGCATGCCGGACAATTACAGGTCCGAAGAAGTCACGTTCCACGTGGCCCCGTTCAGCAGTGGTTATCATGCTTTGCTAGGGCGGGAAGCATTCACAATCTTCCAAGCAATACCCCATTACGGGTACATGAAGCTCAAGATGCCCGGGCCTAATAGGATCATCACTCTCGCTAGTGATCCGGATATAGCACTCCGCGCCGAAAACAAGACAGCCGCACTCGCCCTCGAGGCACTATCCGAAGCCCTAGCGGCCGAGGAACTGATTGTGCTGCGCTCTACCGTGAATAGGGACGACGTGGTACTCGACAAAAGATCCAAATCCACCTCCTTTAAACCAGCGGACAAAATAGTCAAATTCCAAGTCCATCCAACGGACCCCAATAAAACAGCTTCCATCGAGGCACAATTAAACCCTGATGTCGACGCCGCATTGTGAGAGTTCCTATGAGAGAACTGGGACATTTTCGCCTGGCACCCTTCAGACATGCCAGGAATCCCATGCAGGCTGGCGGAGCACGGCTTAAATATCCAAACAGGATTCAAACCTGTCAAACAGGCTTTCCGGCGTTTTTCCGAACCTAAGAGACAGGCTATGGGAGAGGAGCTAGCAAAGCTATTAGAGGCCGGATTCATCAGAGATATAAAACATCCGGACTGGCTAGCAAACCTGGTGATGGTACTAAAGAAGGACAAATCCTGGCACCTGTGTGTTGATTTTAAAGACCTTAACAAGGCTTGCCCAAAGGACCCCTTCCCCCTCCCCTGCAGGACACGATTCGTTGTGTTTCCTCGACGCATATTCTGGCTACCATCAAATCAAGATGGCAAAACTAGACCAAGCCGCAACGGCATTTATCACACCATACGGGCCATTCTGCTTCAACACGATGCCCTTCGGGCTCAAAAACGCCAGCGCAACATATCAGCGCATGATTCAGACATGTTTGGCAAGCCAGATCGGTAAAACAGTGGAGGCATACGTAGATGATGTGGTCGTCAAAACAAGACATGTTGAATCTCTAGTAGACGACTTGAGGCTCACATTTGATAATCTCCGAACATACGACATCAAGCTCAATCCGGAAAAATGCGTTTTCGGCGTTCTAGCCGGAAAGCTCTTGGGCTTCATTGTATCCAGCAGAGGAATTGAAGCAAATCCAGCCAAGATCCGAGCTCTGTCGCAACTAGATATCCCAAAGGACCTCAAACAAATACAAAAGTTAACCGGATGCGTGGCGGCTCTAAGCCGCTTTATTTCTCGCTTGGGAGAAAAGGCCCTCCCCCTTTACCGTCTCCTTCGGCGCACCGAACACTTCAAATGGACGGACGCAGCCATGGCCGGACTCGACAAAATAAAAGCCATACTGGCAACAAACCCAGTCCTGGCCGCGCCAAACACCGGCGAACCAATGCTATTGTACATCGCAGCAACACATCAGGTTGTAAGCGCAGTGCTCGTCGTCGAACAAGAAGCGGACGGACACAAATTCCCCCTTCAAAGGCCGGTCTATTATGTGTCCACTGTCCTCACTCCCTGCAAATCACGGTACCCGCATTATCAAAAGATTGCGTACGCGGTATTCATGGCATCCCGGAAGCTACGACACTACTTTCAAGAGTGTTCAATAACAGTAGCCTCGGAAGTACCACTTAACGACATTATAAACAACCGTGACGCAACGGGCTGGATTGCGAAATGGGCCATTGAGCTCCTCCCGTTCGACATAACTTATAAGCCACGACGAGCCATGGTTGGACCCCTTAAAGGCGGAACCCACAAACAGAAATACTTACTGGTCATGGTGGATAAGTTCACCAAATGGATAGAAGCCAAGCCTGTTAAGACGGCCGAATCCGGACCTGTGATAGACTTTATATCCGGGGTTGTACACCGTTACGGCGTCCCCCACAGCATCATCACTAATAACGGTATGAACTTCACAGCCGACGAGGTAAAACTCTGGTGCAAAAACATGGGCATCAAGCTCGATTATGCTTCCGTCTATCATCCACAAACTAACGGCCAGGTCGAACGTGCAAATGGTCTTATCATGAGCGGCATTAAACCCAGATTAGTGCGGTCCCTCACGGAATCCAACACGCACTGGGTAGAGGAGCTCGACTCCGTACTCTGGGGGCTATGGACCATGCCGAACCGCACCATTGGATACACACCATTTTTATGGTGTACGGCACAGAGGCAGTTTTGCCTTGCGACATAATTCATGACTCACCTCGGGTGCGCATGTACGAAGAAAGAGAAGCCGAGCTCGATCGGTAGGACAGTTTGGACGCATTGGAGGAGGAGCATGATGTGGCAAAAGCCCGTTCCGCATTCTATCAACAGCAGGCTCGACGATACCAAAGCAGAGAAGTACGGGCCAAAAATTACAACATTGGCGAATTAGTTCTACGCCTGCCGGACAAGAAAAAGGACAAACTCAAGCCCAAGTGGGAAGGTCCCTTCATAATTGACCAAGTTCTGACTGGTGGAGCGTACCGCCTACGAAATGCATCAGATAACCGACTCGAGCCGAACCCATGGAACGCAGCCCGTGTCCGAAGATTTTATGCCTAGCACCGGACTCAGTGTTCGTCTCCTTCCTCTGTCCATTTTTTATATACTTTCTGTCTTACATTCCTCTTCTTCTCTCTCAATCTCTTATAGCCTTTAAAAGCTCATAAAGTGACGCGCTATCCGCGCTCATCAGACCTGGGGGCTTCTTTAAACAGAAGCTTATTTATACGGGCTTCATGCCCCACACATGTGTCACACTTCCGCATGTACCTTTTATTCACCATTATATGCATCGATATGACTTAAGTTTTGGCCAAGCTGGGTTGCCTGGCTCCTGTGCTTACCCCTACGTTCCTGATTGTTCGGCTAGGTGGTAAAGGAAGCACCTCTGTGATTGTTACTGCCGGGTCAGCCGAACGTGTACCTCAGACTGGGTGAAGCCGAAAGCTAGCGTTCGTAAGGGAATATTCGGTCGGTGAACTAAAGATGATCTTTTTTATTTTATCTACATGCGCCCAGATGTTTTTCCTGCGTTTCTTTTCGCAGCATGGACATGCACTTTAGGGCATGCCTCCCAGGGAAAGGAACCCCTAACGGAACTATTCTCCCTGGAAGATGTTTCTTACTAACCTTGTAATATAACATAACTAGTCGGGCACTTGTCTGTTAACGCCATAATGACCCCTACGCCTGGTCTCCACGCATTCCCCGGTTCCTATATAACCGCATGGGAATTCGGACACACTCCGGACCATCAGGCCCCGAGGTTGAAGCGAAAAGGTCGGCCATGACAAATGATCTACAATCCGGCTAGAAGGCATTATAAATGTCAATTCGATTACATAGTCATTTTGACTGACTGTACTCCTCTTCAATACCATCTAACAAGCTGTCCAATTTACAGTCCTGCTGTGAATACTTTGCGACCAACTCTACTTGGCCGTATACTAAGCTCACAGGGATCTCCTTCCCATCAGGCCCTACAGGTCCAACCTCGGCCATATGGTTGGGGTCGGCCTGTGAATACCGCGTCTTCACCATGGCCCAGGTCTCCCTAGCGCCTTGACGGCAGGCTGATATCTTCCACAACTGGAAGCGCCACCGTGCTCCTCTCAGCTTCTCCGCAAGCTCTCGCAGACCTTCGGGCGTGGAGACGGATGGCCACAGGACCCGGGCGACGCCTCGCATCGCCTGCAGAACTCGATCGAGCAATTGCAAGAGCTCGGGAAGAAGGTCACCCGTAGAACTGGGCATCTCTTCTGCAGGACGACCTGTTAACATACCTACGGATATCGCTCTGTTAATCAAAGGCACCGCCGAACTTTCTTTTAAAAAGGTTCGTTCAAAGCACTTACTAAATATGCCGCGCCGAAGCCGCTGATTCTCCTTCACGGAGTCTGACAGCTGGGCATGAACATCTTTGGGACATTTACATCTATGCCCCTAATTTGCACCCACTCTCAGATTTACCCCTAATTTCAAAGCCTGCTCAAATTTGCCCCTCCACCATTAGGTGCACTTACAGAAATACCCTTCTGTGCCGTTACCGTCTGGTCAAAGCAGGTCAAAGCCGGTCAAAGGGCTTTGACCGTCCTGAAAAAAATAGCAAAAAAATTCTAAAAAATCTAAAAATTTGTGGGATCAAAGATACTCAGGTTTGCAAGGTGCGTGAAAAGTTTCGTCCTGTTTGTACATTCCAGGAGCTTGTGTCAGAGGAAAAACAATAAATATGTAAGCTCGTGAACAGTAAATTGAAAAAAATAGCAAGAAAATTCAAAAAAATATGAAAATTTTTGGCATCAAAGAGGCGCGAGTCTGCAAACTGCGTGCAAATTTTTGTTGTGTTTGGACATTGGAGGGGCTTGTGGAGAAAAAAACAAAATTTGGATCGAGAAAAAACTTGGGAAAAAATGACTATTTTGTTTTTTCTTGCTAGAGCTCCTCGCATGTCATTTGATCACAAAAACTTGCTAGCACCTTGTGCACCCAAGCCACTTTGATGCCAAAAAAATTCATATTTTTTTTAAATTTTCTTGCTATTTTATTTCAAATTTATTGTTCACAAGCGTGCAGATTAACTGTTTTTCCTCGCCATGAGCTCCTGGAATGTCCAAATAGCACGAAAATTTGCACACACACCTTGGGGCACATGAGTATCTTCGATCTCACAAAATTTTAGATTTTTTAGAATTTTTTTGCTATTTTTTTAAGGACGGTCAAAGCTGTTTGACCGGACGGTAACGCCGCAGAAGGGCATTTCTATAAGGGCACCTAATGGCGGAGGGGCAAATTTGAGCAGGCTTTCGAATTAGGGGTATATCTGATTAGGTGGTTCGAGTTAGGGACAGAAATGCAAATGGCCCAACATCTTTTAGCTCAACGCCCAGTCGGGTGTTGGCATCTTGGAGAACGTTCTTCTCCCCCATCACCTCTAACAGCACCCTCTCACCAGCCTTTAGTTGGCGTTCGAGGTGTTGCCTTTTTGGATTCAATCCGGTGCCATCTGCAATTTTATTTGTCAGATTGGCACACAAACCGTGCTTCGCCACATACTTATCTTTCGAAATATATATTACCGGAGGGGGTCTCCTTAGGCTCCCCTGCAGCGGCTAGTGTGGCCTCCAGTTGGGCTTTGCACTCTTCCAGCTCCTGGGACAGTAGGGAATTCTTTTCTGTAAGTACCTGCATTTCAAATGATCCTTAAACCAGTTATTCTAACTGTTTTCAGTCTCGGGGGCTACTGCTACATATATACCAAAGTTTTCTTACCCGTATGTCTTCTACATATTCCTCCGTGGCTCTGGCTAGACCATTTTGAGCAGCACGGAGGTACGCATCTCCCGAATTGAAGGCATCTAACGCCCCTTGGGAGAAACAAGCGTCGCGAAGAATTGTCCGGTGGCGCCTGTGGTTCATGGCACTCTCCACCTCAGAGTTGGTGGCAGACAACCCGTCCGCTTCCTCCGTTGGAGGAGCGTCTGGCATGCACCTTGCGTTCGCCTCTACCTCCGGACCAGGCTTTGGAGCCTGGCTGGTGGAGGCACGATTGACAGCATCTCCGGATATAGTCCGGCGAGGTCTCTTTGTCCTAAAGAAAACAAGTGTCAGATGTGCCTCGAAGGTATAACATCTAGGATGGGGAGGCGCACCATACCTTTGCACTGATGCCTCGGTCCGGACCGCACTTCTTTTCTGCCCACGGGGCCCTGCGGCCCCTCGTTGGCTTGTCGCCGCAGGTTCGGCCTCCCGCCTCAAGAACCTCCCCTGCAAAGTTCGGTTGTAATCAGGAAACTGAAAACACGAGAGGACGGACACCTATTCGGGGCACTGGGACTTTGATCTCAGTTACCTGGGAGGCCAGAATTAGCCCTGGGTAATCAGCCGTAATGGCCACCAAGGTGTTGTCCATACTCAATTGATGGAACACTCCATCAATTAGCTCCACAGATATGTCCGGATCCTCTTGAGAGGCCGGGTCGAGGGACCGTTCTGGGTCCTCGGGTTGTGGAGAAGGCCTGCTTATTTCCTTAACAGCCCGGCGCAGTTCCTGCGTTGAAGTCGTCAGACTGAATATTTAACAATGGGAATACGAAACAGGTGAGCAAGTAAAGGCAACCACTTACCCAGCTTGGGGGATTGTGCATAGAGAATCCACCCTATGGGTTGACGCAGAGAAATTCCTCCTCTTCTCCCTTGTACAAAGTGGACAAGATCTTTAGTAGAGCGGCAGCCGAATTTGGCCCCTGACGGCCGCAGCGGGTGGCGTCGTCCTCCTAGTTGAAGTCCCACATGGGGTGGCTTCTATACTGAAGCGGCTGCACCCCCCGCATGATGCATTCGGCCATAACCCCGATCATGGTTAGTCCGGAATGGGCCAACAGTCTTATTCAGCCCATCAGGTAAATGATGTCCCTGTCACTTTCCCTCCGAGGGCTCCGCGGACGCCAGCTTAGGCGCTTCTTTAAGGGAGCACCGTCGAATTCAGGGAGGCCGACCCGGACTGGATTCGGCAGCGGGACGTCTTCTATATAGAACCATTCCGAGGGCCAGTCTTTGGACGCCTTCTTTGGGGTTCCGGACAGATATCCGGTCCCGGCGATGCGCCATACTTCGGCTCCGCCCACTTGATACATTGACCCCTCCTTAGAGCAGGGCACAAGGCAGAATAGCCTTTTCCATTGCCCGAAATGAGCCTCCACGCCCAAATACAGCTCGCAGAGGGCTATGAAGCCCGCGATATGCAATACGGAGGCTGGCGTGAGATTGTGTAGTTGGAGACCGTAGAACTCTAGCAGCCCCCAGAGAAATGGGTGGATTGGAAACCCGAGCCCCCTTATTAAATAAGGGGCAAGGCATACTCTCTCTCCTTTGGAGGGATTGGGGGCATCCTCCGCTTGCTTTCCGCCGTTATAGATGGCAAGACCGGCTCGAACCGGGACCATGTAGGCCGGGGGGAGAAATCCCTTGGTCTGGAGCTTCACCAGCTCGCTATGCGGGACGGAGCATCTCACCCAGTACCCGGGCTGAGGGCTGGAAGGGCGAGGGGAAGAGTTGTGATGACTGGCCATGGTGGAATGGACCTTCGTCGGATGCGCTCTGATGAACACTTGCGAAGGAAGGAAGATGTGGTTTGGATCTAAATCCTCGTCCCCCTAAATAGGGTAGCTCATTTACGCGGCTAGGGGTGTGAATGTAAAAGCGCTCAGACTTTTCATATTCATTTGACACGTGGGAAGCGGCCATTATTGGGCGTAGAAGCCAAGGAGCGCAACATCTACAAGAAACCGGACTTTATTCAACAGGTACACGGATTTAGGGGGAGAACCCGCCTTGCAATGCCGAAGACACTCTGCGCGCCGGACTTATCGTCATTGAAGCCTGGTTCGGGGGCTACTGAGGGAGTCCTGGATTAGGGGGTGTTCGGATAGCCGAACTATACCTTTAGCCGAACTCCTGGATTACGAAGATACAAGATTGAAGACTCCGTCGCGTGTCCGGAAGGGACTTTCCTTGGCGTGGAAGGCAAGCTTAGCGATACGGATGTTCAGATCTCCTACCATTGTAACCGACTCTATGTAACCCTAGCCCTATCCGGTGTCTATATAAACCGGGGGGTTTTAGTCCATAGGACAACATACACATCAACAATCATACCATAGGCTAGCTTCTAGGGTTTAGCCTCTCTGATCTCGTGGTAGATCAACTCTTGTAATACCCATACCATCAATATTAATCAAGCAGGACGTAGGGTTTTACCTCCATCAAGAGGGCCCGAACCTGGGTAAAACTTCGTGTCCCCTGCCTCCTGTTACCATCCGGCCTAGATGCATAGTTTGGGACCCCCTACCCAAGATCCGCCGGTTTTGACACCGACAATGGTGCATAAAAATGAAAACTAAATGCAAAAGACGCTCCAAGATTGCACATAACGCATGAACGAAATGAATCTAAAAACATACCGATACTTGTTGAAGAAAGAGGGGATGCCTTCTGGGGCATCCCCAAGCTTAGACGCTTGAGTCTCCTTGAATATTTACTTGGGGTGCCTAGGGCATCCCCAAGCTCGAGCTCTTGCCTCTCTTCCTTCTTCTCACATCGAGACCTTCTCGATCATCGAACACTTCATCCACACAAAACTTCAACAGAAAACTCGGTAAGACCCATTAGTATAATAAAGCAAATCACTACTCTAAGTATCGTTGCAAACCAATTCATATTTTGTTTTGGCATTGTAGCTAGTATAATATAACTTTTTCATGGCTTAATCCACTGATATAAATCTATAGTTTCATCAAAACAAGCAAACTATGCATCAAAAACAGAATCTATCAAAAAATAGAACAGTCTGTAGCAATCTGAACATTCACCATACTTCTGATACTTGAAAAATTCTGCAAAAGTTAGGAAAAATAAAAAATTTGTATAGAAAGACAGTGCAAAAAGTTTTAGAACCATTTGACGTTCCAGTAAAAAGTTAAAAATCGCGCACTTGATAACCCACAAGTATAGGGGATCGCAACAGTTTTCGAGGGTAAAGTATTCAACCCAAATTTATTGATTCGACACAAGGGGAGCCAAAGAATACTCTCAAGTATTAGCAGCTGAGTTGTCAATTCAACCACACCTGGAAACTTAATATCTGCAGCAAAGTATTTAGTAGCATAGTAATATGATAGTAGTGGTAACGGTAGCAAAAGGTAACAGTAGAAAAGTAATGTTTTTGGTATTTTGTAGTGATGATAGCAATAGCAACGGGAAAGTAAATAAGCGAAGAACAATATATGGAAAGCTCGTAGGCAATGGATCAGTGATGGAGAATTATGCCGGATGTGGTTCATCATGTAACAGTCATAACCTAGGGTGACACAGAACTAGCTCCAGTTCATTGATATAATGTAGGCATGTATCCCGAACATAGTCATACGTGCTTATGGAAAAGAACTTGCATGACATATTTTGTCCTACCCTCCCGTGGCAGCGGGGTCCTTACGGAAACTAAGGGATATTAAGGCCTCCTTTTAATAGAGTACCGGAACAAAGCATTAACACATAGTGAATACATGAACTCCTCAAACTACGGTCATCACCGGTAAGTATCCCGATTATTGTCACTTCGGGGTTAACGGATCATAACACATAATAGGTGACTATAGACTTGCAAGATAGGATCAAGAACACTCATATATTGATGAAAACATAATAGGTTCAAATCTGAAATCATGGCACTCGGGCCCTAGTGACAAGCATTAAGCATAGCAAAGTCATAGCAACATCAATCTCAGAACATAGTGGATACTAGGGATCAAACCCTAACAAAACTAACTCGATTACATGATAGATCCCATCCAACCCATCACCATCCAGCAAGCCTACGATGGAATTACTCACGCACGGCGGTGAGCATCATGAAATTGGTGATGGAGGATGGTTGATGATGACAATGGTGACGGGTTCCCCTCTCCGAAGCCCCGAACGGACTCCAGATCAGCCCTCCCGAGAGGTTTTAGGGCTTGGTGGCGGCTCTATATCGTAAAACGTGATGAATTCTTCTCCCTGATTTGTTTCTCCCCGAAACACAATATATGGAGTTGCAGTTAGAGTCGGAGAGGCAACAGGGGGCCCACGAGGTAGGGGGCGCGCCCTAGGGGGGCAGGCGCGCCCCCCACCCTCGTGGAGAGGTGGTGGGTGTGACGCCCCCGATTCAATCGTACACTAATCATACACGCAAACGTGTACGATCAAGATCATGGACTCACGGGAAGATATCACAACACAACTCTACAAATAAAATAAGTCATACAAGCATCATATTAGAAGCCAGGGGCCTCGAGGGCTCGAATACAAGAGCTCGATCATAGACGAGTCAGCGAAAGCAACAATATCTGAGTACAGACATAAGTTAAACAAGTTTGCCTTAAGAAGGCTAGCACAAACTGGGATACAGATCGAAAGAGGCGCAGGCCTCCTGCCTGGGATCCTCCTAAACTACTCCTGGTCGTCGTCAGCGGGCTGCACGTAGTAGTAGGCACCTCCCGAGTAGTAGTAGTCGTCGACGGTGGCGCCTGGCTCCTGGGCTCCAACGTCTGGTCGCAGCAATCGGCTACAGAAAGGGGGAAAAGAGGGAGCAAAGCAACCGTGAGTACTCATCCAAAGTACTCGCAAGCAAGGAGCTACACTACATATGTATGCATTGGTATCAAATGGAATAAGGATATCATATGTGGACTGAACTGCAGAATGCCGGAATAAGAGGGGGATAGCTAGTCCTATTGAAGTCTACGCTTCTGGCCACCTCCATCTTGCAGCATGTAGAAGAGAGTAGATGGTAAGTTCACCAAGTAGCATCGTGTAGCATAATCCTATCCGGCGATCCTCCCCTCGTCGTCCTGTGAGAGAGCGATCACCGGTTGTATCTAGCACTTGGAAGGGTGTGTTTTATTAAGTATCCGGTTCTAGTTGTCATAAGGTCAAGGTACAACTTCGGGTCGTCCTTTTACCGAGGGACATGACTATTCGAATAGATCAACTTCCCTGCAGGGGTGCACCACGTAACCCAACACGCTCGATCCCATTTGGCCGGACACACTTTCCTGGGTCATGCCCGGCCTCGGAAGATCAACATGTCGCAGCCCTACCTAGGCACAACAGAGAAGTCAGCACACCGGTCTAAATC
This sequence comes from Triticum urartu, assembly GCF_003073215.2. Taxonomy (NCBI): domain Eukaryota; kingdom Viridiplantae; phylum Streptophyta; class Magnoliopsida; order Poales; family Poaceae; genus Triticum; species Triticum urartu. The sequence goes on along the minus strand of NC_053027.1, from coordinate 378,438,390 downwards.
CTATGGCGCAGGGGTCTGGGCCCATCGCCCATTGCACACATGCACGTTGCGTGGGCGGCCGGAAGCAGAACTAGCCCCCTTAATACAAGAGCAGGCTTACGTTCCAATTCGGCGTGCGCCGCTCAGTCGCTGACGTCACGAAGGCTTCGGCTGATACCACGACGTCGAGTGCCCATAACTGTCCTCACGTAGATGGTTAGTGCGTATAGGCCAGTAGCCAGACTCAGATCAAATACCAAGATCTCGTTAAGCATGTTAAGTATTCGCGAACACCGACCAGGGCCAGGCCCACCTCTCTCCTAGGTGGTCTCAACCTGCCCTATCGCTTCGCCACAAAGTAACAGTCGAGGGCCGTCGGGAACTCAGGCCCACCACTACCTGGATGGAGCCACGTGCCCCTTCAGCCCCCATCTCCAAACAGTATCACTGGTAATGTAACAGTGTAAGTATATAGTATATGCCCGTGATCACCTCCCAAAGTGATCACGGCCCAGTAGTATAGCTTGGCAGACGGACAAGAGTGTAGGGCCACTGATGGAACACTAGCATCCTACACTAAGCAGTAGGATAGCAGGTAAAGGTAACAACAGTAGTAGCAAGGACAGACTATGCAGCAGTATAGGATTAACTGAAAGTAGTAACATGCTACACCAATCTAATGCAAGCAGTATAGAGAAGAATATGCGATATCTGGTGATCAAGGGGGGCTTGCCTGGTTGCTCTCGCAAGAGAGAGGGGTCGTCAACACCGTAGTCGTACTGGGTAGCAGCGGCGTCGGTCTCGGTGTCTAGCGAGAGAAGAGGGGGAAGAAACAATAAATATAATGCAAACAAATGCATGACGATGCATGACATGACAAAGCGTGATGCTAGGTGTCCCCTAACGCGGTACGAGGTGGTACCGGTGAAGGGGGAAAACATCCGGGAAAGTATTCCCGGTGTTTCGCATTTTCGAACAGATGAACCGGAGGGGGAAGTTGCGTGTTTGCTATGCTAGGGATGCATGGCGGACGAACGGGCTGCGTATCCGGATTCGTCTCGTCGTTCTGAGCAACTTTCATGTACAAAGTTTTTCCATCCGAGCTACAGTTTATTTTATATTAATTTTAAAAGATTTAAATCATTTTTAGGATTTATTTAATTATTTAAATTCAACATTATCCAGAATAGTGTTTGCTGACGCCAGCATGACGCCAGCATGACATCAGCAGTTGACCTGGTCAACCTGATAGGTGGGTCCCACCTGTCAGTGACACATTTAATTATCTAGTTTAATTAACCTAATCAGGATTAATTAGGGGGGCGGGCCCCACTGTCATTGACTAATTAATTAATTAACTAACCGTTTAATTAGTTTAGTTAATTGATTAATTTAATTAATCAAAATTAATTAAGTTAATTAAACCTTTAATTAATTAATTAATTACTTAATTGTTATTATTATTTATTTTTAATTCTTTTTTTATAAACGTTCTGGGGCTGGGGGGGCAATGGGCAGTGGCTCATAGGGTCGACCAGGTGTGCGGTTTAACGGGTACAGGGGTGCGGGTGCCCGACCCGGGTGGGGGCCGAGCGGACGCGGCTAAGCACCGGCGCGCGCCAGGGCGGCCGGCTGGTGACGGGCGCTGTCGAGCGGGAGTGGGCCACGGCAGGGGCTGCGGCAGCCGCAGCAGCAACGGGCAGCATCAGCTGCAGGGTAGGAGGAGGGGAGCAGTGGCGGGGCTCGCACGGACGGGCGCCGAGGTCGGCGAGCGGGAGGCGCGGGCGGTTGTGAGCGAGGCAGGCGATGAGGCGAGCGGGGCCAGCGGTGGCAGACGCGGCAAGGGAGGTAGCTGGGTGTGCGGACGTCATGGGCGGCCGCGGCCAAAGGCAGGCGGGCGCGTGACAGAAGCAGCAACACGCATGCAGGAGGGAGGCAAGGCGCGGGCGGCGCACGCATAGGGCGTAGCCGGGACGCGGCCAACGAGGCCTCAGCAAGGCAGGGCGCGGGCAGACGTGGTCTGGGCGCGGTGAGCGCGAGCGCGCACGCGGAGGAGGAGCGGGGCTGCGGTGAGCGGAGCCACGGCGTGGGCGGAGCGCGAGCACATGGCGGTGACTGCGGGGAAAAGGGGAAGGAGGGGGGCCTCACAAGGGGTTGCAGGGCACAGGGCAGTGGGTAACGGGGCGGTGGTCGGAGATGACGTGCGGTGACGGAGTCGTGGCGGGGCGGGCTGCGGCGATGTGGTCCTCCAAGCGGCGGCAGGGGCGATGGGCGACGGCGTCATCGGGGCGCCGTGGCGAGGCGTCTGGATAGGGAGGGGAGGAGGGGAGGACTACGACGATGGGGTGATGCTGGGGGTGGGCACCGGCGTCGGGGCGCGGGGTGACAGGTCGCCGAGGTCGGGGGCGAGCGCCCCCGATCCAGACGGGTCATGGGGGGGGGGGGGGGGGCAAGGGAATCGGGAGGAGTGGGGATGTTTAGGGTTTGCGGGGAGGTTGGACCGGGGTTTGTAGGGGGTGGCTAGGCCGGCCTGGTCAGCTGTGGCCAACTGGGCCACTTGGCCCAGGGGAGGGAGGTCTTCTTTTGTTTTGTTTTGTTTTTTTACTTTTTATTTATTTTTTTCCGTTTTATTTCTAGTTTCTTTTTATTTAGTTCTTATCCAATATTAAAATGATCCCTAATTTAGTAATACATTAAAACCCAGTACAACAAAAGGTTTTACCCCAAAATAATTTGGTTTAGTATTTTGTATAAAAGCATTTAAATATTGGTTTTTGCTATTGTTTTATTCATGTAAGGGTATTTAAACATTTTATTAAAATGGGGTTTCTTCACCATAATTACCTATGCATTATTTGGCACATCTAGAGCATTTTAGTTTTAATGTTTGGAAATTTTTATTGTTTGACTTTATTTTAAAATTTTGAACTGGGTTTCGAACTGACGCGAGATTTAGCAACAGTAATCATGATGACGTGGCATCGTTACCAGAGGTTACTGTAGCTTGATTATCCCGGCGTCACAGTGGGCCCCCTGGCCTTCATCTTTTGCAGGTATTTTTATATTTTCCAAAAAGTTGCTCCATGAAGTTTCAGGTCATTCCGAGAATGTTTGCTTCTACACATAAATAACACCATGGTAATTCTGCTGAAATCAGCGTCAGTCCGGGTTAGTTCCATTCAAATCATGCAAGTTAGAGCCCAAAACAAGGGCAAAATTGTTTGGAAAAGTAGATACGACGGAGACGTATCAACTCCACCAAGTTTAAACCTTTGCTTGTCCTCAAGCAATTCAGTTGACAAACTGAAAGTGATAAAGAAAAACTTTTACAAACTCTGTTTGCTCTTGTTGTTGTAAATATGTAAAGCCAGCATTCAAGTTTTCAGCAAAGATTATAACTAACCACATTTGCAATAACGCTTAGGTTCTCAAGTTTACTCATATCAATGGCATAATCAACTAGCGAGCAATAATAATAAATCTCGGATGACAACACTTACTCAAAACAATCATAATATGATATAACAAGATGGTATCTCGCTAGCCCTTTCTGAGACCGCAAAACATAAATGCAGAGCACCTTTAAAGACCAAGGACTGACTAGACATTGTAATTCATGGTAAAAGAGATCCAGTCAAGTCATACTCAATGTAAATTAACAGTAATGAATGCAAATGACAGCGGTGCTCTCCAACTGGTGCTTTTTAATAAGAGGATGATGACTCAGCATAAAAGTAAATAGATAGGCCCTTCGTAGAGGGAAGCAGGGATTTGTAGAGGTGCCAGAGCTTGGTTTTGAAGTAGAGGTGAATAATATTTTGAGCGCTATACTTTCATTGTGAACATAACAACCAAGAGATGGCGATATCTTCCATGCTACACACATTATAGGCGGTTCCCAAACAGAATGGTAAAGTTTATACTCCCCCTTCCACCAACAAGCATCAATCCATGCCTTGCTCGAAACAACGAGTGCCTCCAACTAACAAGAGTCCCAGGGGGAGTTTTGTTTGCAGTTATTTTGATTTAGTTTGCATAAAGCATGAGACCGGGCATCCCGGTGACCAGCCATTTATCTCTTGAGTGAGGAGCGGAGTCCACTCCTCTTGAGAATAACTCGCCTAACATGGAAGATACAGACAGCCCTAGTTGATACATGAGCTATTCGAGCATACAAAACAGGATATTTATTTGAAGGTTTAGAGTTTGGCACATAAAAATTTACTTGGAAAAGTAGGTAGATACCGTATATAGGTAGGTATAGTGGACTCATATGGAATAACTTTGGGGTTTAAGGGATTGGATGCACAAGCAGTATTCCCGCTTAGTACAGGTGAAGGCTAGCAAAAGACTACGAAGCGACCAGCTAGAGAGCGACAACAGTCATGAACATGCATTAAAATTAACCAACACCGAATGCAAGCATGAGTAGGATATAATCCACCATGAACATAAATATCGTGAAGCCTATGTTGATTTTGTTTCAACTACATGCGTGAACATGCGCCAAGTCAAGTCACTTAAATCATTCAGAGGAGGATACCGCCCTATCATACCGCATCATAACCATTTCAATAGCATGTTGGCACGCAAGGTAAACCATTATAACTCATAGCTAATCAAGCATGGCACAAGAAACTATGATCTCTAGTTGTCATTGCAAACATGTTTATTCATAATAGGCTGAATCAGGAACGATGAACTAATCATATTTACAAAAACAAAAGAGGTCGAGTTCATACCAGCTTTTGTCAGCTCAGTCAGTCCATCATATATGGTCATAATTGCCTTTCACTTGCACGATCGAACGATGTGAATAATAATAATAGTGCACGTGCATTGGACTAAGCTGGAATCTGCAAGCATTCAATAAACAGGAGAAGACAAGGCAATATGGGCTCTTTTGTTAGATCAACAATAATGCATATAAGAGCCACTTCAACAATTTAATTATGGTCTTCTCCTATCGACCCCCAAATAAAAGAAAAGAAATAAAACTATTTACACGGGAAAGCTCCCAACAAGCAAAAGAAGAACAGGAAATCTTTTTGGGTTTTCTTTTTAATTACTACTACAAGCATGGAAATTAAAACTAGCTAAAAGCTACAAGTAATTTTTTTGGTTTTTCTTAAGGTTTATTAAACACACACGAAGAAAGCATAAAAAGGAAATAAACTAGCATGGATGATACAATGAAAAAGTATGAGCACCGACATCTAGCAATGAGTGTGTGAACATAAATGTAATGTCGGTGGGAAATACGTACTCCCCCCAAGCTTAGGCTTTTTGCCTAAGTTGGTCTATGGCCACGGCTGGCCTGGCGGATATCCATAATAGTAGCTGGGGTCGTACTGCGAAGAAGAAGAAGACTCCGATTGCCACTGGCTGACAATCATCTCCGGATCCCACTGGTAATTGGACTGTCGTGAAGGATCAACTTGTGGTTCCGGCTCTGGCTCTATGGATGGTGCTGGGTTCTAGTAGGCGTGAATAGCCTTCAACGGAACAAGGTACCGGCCTGTAGATAAATCAAACAAAGAAGGAGCAGGCAGGGTAATAGTCTCAGGATGATGTTTATCAAAGAACAATTTATATTTAAGCTCTCCTTCCCTATTATTAACAATAAAATCACGTGCCACCATACTTTTATAATCTAAATAAACACGAGGCAGCACCTTTTCTTCCTTTTCAAAATGCCTAATAGGCATGTTAAAATGTGCAGCTAGGCGTGAAGCATAGATGCCTCCAAAGATGGGGCCCTTGGTACGGTTCAGACTTAACCGTTTAGCAATAATGCCGCCCATACTAACAGAGTTATCACTGTATAAACCATGGAAAAAAATAATAATATCAGGGATACTAAGGTTTCCACAGTTTCCGCGACCAGTTAAACAACGACTAGCAAATAATGCAAAATAGCGTAAAACAGGGAAATGTATGCTAGTGATTCGTGCATCGGAAACCTTCCTTGTTTCCCCTACAGTGATAGTATCAATAAACCCGTCCACATCATCGCGATGTGGTTCCTCTGTCTTGCCCTCGAAAGGGACTAAACAAACCCTACAAAAATCATAAAGTGACATCTCCTTGTGCTCATCATATAAATGAAACTCCACCATAGGTGGTGAGCTCCTAGAATGGAAATGAAAGTTTTGCACAAAGGTATTTGTGAGTAAGAGATACTAATCGCATTGGTCGTGGAGGAAAGCGGTGAGGCCTGCATTATTAGCCAATTCATGAAAATCCTCATAAATCCCAGCTGCTCTCAAGAAATCATCGAAAGGCCATTCACACGCCCGAACCTCCGTGGTGCGAGGCAGATTATACTTAGGCTTTGGTGCCTTTTCCTTCGAGCTTTGGCTCGATGAGCCCCTCAAAAATCTCTTCATCATTTTCTAAAAAAAATCTGAAATTTTTAGTAACTTCAAAATAAAAGTGAACCAAACTCAATAATATTGATAGCAACTACTCCTATAAGTGCCTAGGGCCTATATCATGCATCAAAACTACTTTTGACCATATAAATTTGACATGCAAGCTCAAGAACAGGGTCACCTAAGCAGCAACAATTTGCAATGAATAAAGCACTAGAACAAAAACTAATTGGACCAATGGAGGAGTCACATACCAAGGAACAATCTCCCCAAGCAGTTTTGTGAGAGGTGCTTTGAGCAAGGAGATCGAAAATGGCAGCAAGATGAGCTAGAACTCGTGCTTGAGCTGGATATTCGTGTTTGGGGGAGGAAGAAGGAGTGTGTGGGTGAAATAATAAGTGGAGGAGGGCCACCGTGGGCCCACGAGGCAGGGGGCGCGCCCTCCACCCTCGTGGGCAGGTGGTTGACCCCCTGCTGTGTTCTCAGTGCCAAATATTCTCAAATATTCTAGAAAAATCATATTTAAATTTGAGGGCATTTGGAGAACTTTTATTTTCGAGGTATTTTTATATTGCACGGATAATCAGATAACAGACAGAAAAATATTTACTTTTATTTCATTTAATATAAATAACAGAAAGTAAAAGTGGGGTACAGAAGGTTGTGCCTTCTAGTTTCATCCATCTCATACTCATCAAAAGGAATCCACTAACAAGGTTGATCAAGTCTTGTTAACGAACTCATTCCGAATAACATGGAACCAGAGAAATTTCGAATAACACTATGTTACCTCAACGGGGATATGCACATCCCCAACAATAAGAATATCATATTTCTTCTTGATAGTAGGAAGAGGAAATTCAAAACCTCCAAATATAATCGATGGAATTTTTCCAATAGAGTTGATACTATGAAATTGAGGTTGTTTCCTCGGAAAGTGTACCGTATGCTCATTACCATTAACATGAAAAGTGACATTGCATTTAGTGCAATCAATAACATCCCCTGCAGTATTCAAAAAGGGTCTTCCAAGAATAATAGACATACTATCGTCCTCAGGAATATCAAGAATAACAAAGTCCGTTAAAATAGTAACGTTTGCAACTACAACAGGCACATCCTCACAAATATCGACAGGTATAGCAGTTGATTTATCAGCCATTTGCAAAGATATTTCAGTAGGTGTCAACTTATTCAAATCAAGTTTACGATATAAAGAGAGAGGCATAACACTAACACCGGCTCCAAGATCACATAAAGCAGTTTTAACATAGTTTCTTTCAATGGAGCATGGTATAGTTGGTACTCCTGGATCTCCAAGTTTCTTTGGTATTCCACCCTTAAAAGTATAATTAGCAAGCATGGTGGAAATTTCAGCTTTCGGTATCTTCCTTTTATTTGTAACAATTTCTTTCATGTACTTAGCATAAGAATTCATTTTAAGCATATCAGTTAATCGCATACGCAAAAAGATAGGTCTAATCATTTTAGCAAAGCGCTCAAAATCCTCATCATCCTTTTTTCTTGGATGGTTTGGGAGGAAAAGCCATGGGTTTTTGAACCCATGGTTCTCTTTCTTTACCATGTTTCCTAGCAACAAAATCTTTCTTATCATAACGTTGATTCTTTGATTGTGGGTTATCAAGATCAACAGCAGGTTCAATTTCTACATCATTATCATTACTAGGTTGAGCATCATCATGAACATTATCATTAACATTATCACTAGTTTCAGGTTCATTACTAGATTGAGTTTCAGCATCAGAGATAGAAATATCATTTGGATTCTCAGGTGTTTCAGTAATAGGTTCACTAGAAGCATGCAAAGTCCTATCATTTTTATTTTTCTTCCTTTTAGAAGGACTAGGTGCATCTATATTATTTCTCTGAGAATCTTGCTCAATTCTCTTAGGGTGGCCTTCAGCAAAGGTTCCTGAGTCATTTTACCACCTCTAGTCATAACTCCAACAACATTATCATTATCCTTACTATTCAATTCATTGAGCAAATCATTTTGAGCTTTAAGTACTTGTTCTACTTGAGTGGTAACCATAGAAGCATGTTTACTAATAAGTTTAAGTTCACCTTTGACATTCGCCATATAATCACCCAAGTGTTCAAGCATATTTGAATTTTATTTCAATTGTCTACCAAAATAAGCATTAAAATCTTCTTGCTTAGCCATAAATTTATCAAACTCATCTAAGCATGGGCTAGCAAACTTAGTAAATGGGATTTCAGCTTTATCATATCTATAGAGAGAATTTACCTTTACTACCTATGTCAGGTTATCAAGACCATGAGTTTCTTCAATAGGTAATAGATTAAGATAATATGTTTCTTCAACAGACGTTAAATTAAGACCATGTATTTTCTTCAATAGGAGGTAAATTCTTAACGTCTTCAGCTTTAATACCTTTTTCTTTCATAGATTTCTTTGCCTCTTGCATATCTTCAGGACTGAGAAATAGAATACCCCTCTTCTTCGGAGTTGGTTTAGGAATAGGCTCAGGAATTGGCTCCGGAGGTGTCCAATTATTTTCATTTGTTAACATATTATTCAATAGAATTTCAGCTTCATCCAGTGTTCTTTCCCTGAAAACAGAACCAACACAACTATCTAGGTAATCTCTGGAGGCATCGGTTAGTCCATTATAAAAGATATCAAGTATTTCATTTTTCTTAAGAGGATGATCGGGCAAAGTATTAAGTAATTGGAGAAGCCTCCCCCAAGCTTGTGGGAGACTCTCTTCTTTAATTTGCACAAAATTATATATATCCCTTAAAGCAGCCTGTTTCTTATGAGCAGGGAAATATTTAGCAGAGAAGTAATAAATCATATCCTGGAGACTACGCACACAACCAGGATCAAGAGAATTAAACCATAGCTTAGCATCACCCTTTAATGAGAACAGAAATATTTTAAGGATATAAAAGTAACGAGTTCTCTCATCTTTAGTAAACAGGGTAGCTATATCATTTAATTTAGTAAGATGTGCCACAACAGTTTCAGATTCATAACCATGAAAAGGATCAGATTCAACCAAAGTAATTATATCAGGATCAACAGAGAATTCATAATCCTTATCAGTAATACAGATAGGTGAAGTAGCGAAAGCAGGGTCAGGTTTCATCCTAGCATTTAGAGATTGCTTATTCCATTTAGCTAATAAGCTCTTAAGTTCGTATCTATCTTTGCTAGCTAAAATAGCTAAAGAGGCGTCTTGATCAAAAACATAACCCTCAGGAATAACAAGTGATTCTTCATCATCAATTTCATCAGTATTATCAGATTCAATATTTTCAATCTCTCTATCCCTAACAAGTTGTTCATTCAGAAATTCACCAAGTGGCACAGTAGTATCAAGCATAGAAGTAGTTTCATCATAAGTATCATGTATAGAAGAAGTAGCATCATCAATAACATGCGACATATCAGAACGAATAGCAGAAGCAGTTTTAGGTGTCACAAGCTTACTCAAAACAGAAGGTGAATCAAGTGCAGAGCTAGATGGCAGTTCCTTACCTCCCCTCGTAGTTGAGGGATAAATCTTGGTTCTTGGATCTTTCAAGTTCTTCATAATGATAAGCAGGTATATATCCCAAGTGACTCAAAGAATAGAGCTATGCTCCCCGGCAACGGCGCCAGAAAATAGTCTTGATAACCCACAAGTATAGGGGATCGCAACAGTTTTCGAGGGTAAAGTATTCAACCCAAATTTATTGATTCGACACAAGGGGAGCCAAAGAATACTCTCAAGTATTAGCAACTGAGTTGTCAATTCAACCACACCTAGAAACTTAATATCTGCAGCAAAGTATTTAGTAGCAAAGTAATATGATAGTAGTGGTAACGGTAGCAAAAGGTAACAATAGTAAAAGTAATGTTTTTGGTATTTTGTAGTGATGATAGCAATAGCAACGGGAAAGTAAATAAGCGAAGAACAATATATGGAAAGCTCGTAGGCAATGGATCAGTGATGGAGAATTATGCCGGATGCGGTTCATCATGTAACAGTCATAACCTAGGGTGACACAGAACTAGCTCCAGTTCATTGATATAATGTAGGCATGTATTCCGAACATAGTCATACGTACTTATGGAAAAGAACTTGCATGACATATTTTGTCCTACCCTCTCGTGGCAGCGGGGTCCTTACGGAAACTAAGGGATATTAAGGCCTCCTTTTAATAGAGTACCGGAACAAAGCATTAACACATAGTGAATACATGAACTCCTCAAACTACGGTCATCACCGGTAAGTATCCCGATTATTGTCACTTCGGGGTTAACGGATCATAACACATAATAGGTGACTATAGACTTGCAAGATAGGATCGAGAACACTCATATATTGATGAAAATATAATAGGTTCAGATCTGAAATCATGGCACTCAGGCCCTAGTGACAAGCATTAAGCATAGCAAAGTCATAGCAACATCAATCTCAGAACATAGTGGATACTAGGGATCAAACCCTAACAAAACTAACTCGATTACATGATAGATCCCATCCAACCCATCACCGTCCAGCAAGCCTATGATGGAATTACTCACGCACGGCGGTGAGCATCATGAAATTGGTGATGGAGGATGGTTGATGATGACGATGGCGACGGATTCCCCTCTCCGGAGCCCCGAACGGACTCCAGATCAGCCCTCCCGAGAGGTTTTAGGGCTTGGTGGCAGCTCCGTATCGTAAAACGCAATGAATTCTTCTCCCTGATTTTTTTCTCCCCAAAACACAATATATGGAGTTGGAGTAGGAGTCGGAGAGGCAACAGGGGGCCCACGAGGTAGGGGGCGCGTCCTAGGGGGGCAGGCGCGCCCCCACCCTCATGGAGAGGTGGTGGGCCCCTTGGCCTTCATCTTTTGCAGGTATTTTTTATATTTTCCAAAAAGTTGCTCCGTGAAGTTTCAGGTCATTCCGAGAACGTTTGCTTCTGCACATAAATAACACCATGGTAATTCTGCTGAAAACAGCGTCAGTCCGGGTTAGTTCCATTCAAATCATGCAAGTTAGAGTCCAAAACAAGGGCAAAAGTGTTTGGAAAAGTAGATACGATGGAGACGTATCAACACCACAACCAAAGTTTCTGTCCTGCACCGTACAAACCAACAAGCATCTAAAACATCCTAAAGGCAAACCTTGGCACATTATTTTTATAATACAATGGAATTTTACAAGGGGATAATTATTTTTGTTGAAAAGTTTCTGTAATTAAGATTCACAAAGTTGCTGTGAGCATGAACAAAGTTCAAGGAGCTCTCCCACTTCAACAATGCTTGTCTTTCTCACTTTCACTTTCCTTTTTGAAAAAGTTTTGGGTTCCCCTCTTTATTTTATTTTGTTTTTAAACTATATAAAAGCACTCAACAGAAATAAATGACTCTATAAAACTTCCGGTTTGTCTCCCTGGCAGCGATTTCTTTAAAGCCATTAAGCTAGGCATTTAGTGCTCAAGTAGTGAATCCACCCGAATCCCAAGGTATATCAAAGCCAATTTTAATTAACAATGATTTGTAATTTAGTAGTGAGCACAAAGTAACATATATCATGTAATGACGAAGTCTAACTCTCTTCCTATGCATCGGCATGTCATAAAAGAACAATTCATGCACACAAAGTAAAGGCCAATGCATAGTATAAACAATTTCTTGCAATTTTTTCGTGTTGGAAACATAAAGAGGCAGAGATATAGTTACTCTCTCATAATAATTGCAATTAGGATCAGCAAGCACATGCATATTATACTCGTCAAAATCGTCATGTGTAGTAGCAAAAGGCAACCCATCAATATAATCCTTAATAAGCACAAACTTCTCCGATATAGTGTAGTTTGGAGAATTCAAAAAGATAATAGGACTATCATGTGTGGGTGCAATAGCAATAATTTCATGTTTAACATAAGGAACTATAGCAAGTTCATCTCCATAAGCATAATTCATTGGCATCTTGGCCACAAGCATAGCAAGCATCATCAAAAAGGGATATTTCAAAACAATCAACGGGATCATAGCAATTATCATAGCATTCATCCTTCGGTAAGCATGAAGGGGAATTAAACAATGTATGAGTTGAAGAGTTACTCTCATTAGAAGGTGGGAACGGGTGATCAATCCGCTCTTCCTCCTTTTGTTCTTCGCTCTCCTCCTCATCTTTTTCATCCAATTAGCTCACAGTTTCATCAACTTCTTCTTCCATAGATTCCTGCAAAATATTAGTCTCTTCTTGGACAGTAGAGACTTTCTCAATAAGCACATTAATATAGGAATTATATTCATAATTATCATAGCAATATTTTAGGATAGCTAAACTTTCAGGCCTATAAGCATCATCATCAAAAGCTTCATACTTTTCAAACAAAGATTCAATTTCATAAGCACCCTTAAAAGCAACAAATTCTGCTATTTGTTCCGCATCATAGTAATCATATATACCATTAGCATAAGAAGCTAAGGTTTCATTATCATTAAATTTGCATGAAAAGGGAAGGTGTGGAGCCTTCATCCTAGAGCAACAAGTATAATCATAACTCAAGCATACTTGCCGAGCATACCACTTCAATATATAAATTTGATCCCATAATAGTTTCCCTTTTTGTGTCAAGCGATAATCCCTAAAGTATTCACGTTGATCCAACGTTACTCCCATTACCAGATTGAATGGGGTTTTCTCAGGATTATCAAAGTAGTACATAATTTCTGTCACATAACGAGCACCGAGGGTTTTAGGAGGTTCCTCATCTCCATGAGTAGCAAGTACACCTAATTTTTTTGGTATTTCGTGTTCCATATCCATAACTAAAGATAGAGAACAACTAAGAACAACAAATAAAAATTACTTAGTGATAAAGCAAACAAGCACACACGAGAATATTCACCCCACGCTATTGCTCCCCGGCAACGGCGCCAGAAAAAGGTCTTGATAACCCACAAGTATAGGGGATCGCAACAGTTTTCGATAAGTAAGAGTGTCAAACCCAACGAGGAGCTAAAGGTAGAACAAATATTCCCTCAAGTTCTATCGACCACCGATACAACTCTATGCACGCTTGACGTTCGCTTTACCTAGAACAAGTATGAAACTAGAAGTACTTTGTAGGTGTTGTTGGATAGGTTTGCAAGAATATAAAGAGCAAGTAAATAAAAATAGGGGCTGTTTAGATAAAGAAATAATAAAGTAAATATAGCGAGTGTGGAAAAGTGGTGGTAGGAGTTGAGAAATTGCCCCTAAGCAATTGACTACTTTACTAGACCGGTAGCAAGTATTATGTGGGAGAGGCCACTACTAGCATGTCATCCCTAACTTGGAATTCTATGCACTCATGTTTGGAACTATTAGCAAGCGTCCGCAACTACTAACATTTATTAAGGTAAAACCCAACCATAGCATTAAGATATATTGGTCCCCCTTCAATCCCGTATGCATCAATTTCTATGCTAGGTTGAAGCTTCTGTCACTCTTGCCCTCCAATACATAGTCCTATCAACATACAACTAACCCTATGGTGTGATCCACGCGCGCGCTCATATGATGGGCACCAAAGGACAACAACATAACCACAAGAAAATTAAATCAATCATAGAAATTCATCAACCACCGATAGGACAACGAAAATCTACTCAGACATCATAGGATGGCAACACATCATTGGATAATAATATGAAGCATAAAGCACCATGTTCAAGTAGAGGGTACAGCGGGTTGCGGGAGAGTGGACCGCTGTAGATAGAGGGGGGAAGGTGATGGAGATGTTGGTGAAGATGGCGGAGGTGTTGGAGTAGATCGCGGTGATGATGATGATGCCCACGGCAGCGTTCCGGCGCCACCAGAAGAGAAGGGAAGAGGGGGCCCCTTCGTCTTCTTCTTCCTTGACCTCCTCCCTAGATGGGAGAAGGGTTTCCCCTCTGGTCCTTGGCCTCCATGGCATGGGAGGGGCGAGAGCCCCTCCGAGATTGGATCTGTCTCTCTGTCTCTCTCTGTTTCTGCGTTCTGTCTTGCTGCCCTTTCACCGTTTCGTATATATATGGAGATCCGTAACTCCGATTGGACCAAAACCTTCGTCATGATTTTTTTACCAAAAGTTAGCTTTCTTGCGGTCGAAGAAGGGTATCAACCGCCTTACGGGTGGACCACGAGGGTCAGGGGCGCGCCCCCTACCTCATGCCCACCTCGGACACCGTTTCGCGTTGATCTTTCTCCCAGGTTTTCCAAATATTCCAAAAATAAGCTCCGTCCGTTTTTATCCCATTTGGATTCCGTTTGATATGGATATTCTGCGAAACATAAAACATGCAACAGACAGGAACTGGCACTGGGCACTGGATCAATATGTTAGTCCCAAAAATAATATAAAAAGTTGCCAAAAGTATATGAAAGTTGTAGAATATTGGCATGGAACAATCAAAAATTATAGATACGACGGAGACATATCAGCATCCCCAAGCTTAATTCCTGCTCGTCCTCGAGTAGGTAAATGATAAAAAAGATAATTTTTGATGTGGAATGCTACCTAGCATAATCTTGATCACGTATCTAATCATGGCATGAATATTAAGACACGAGTGATTCAAAGCAATAGCCTATCATTTGACATAAAAACAATAATACTTCAAGCCCACTAATAAAGGAATCATGTCTTTTCAAAATAACAAGGCCAAAGTAAGTTATCCCTACAAAATTATATAGTCTGGCTATGCTCCATCTTCACCACACAAAATATTCACATCACGCACAACCCCGATGACAAGCCGAGCAATTGGTTCATACTTTTTAACGCGATTCAGCATTTTCAACCCTCATGCAATACATGAGCGTGAGCCATGGATATAGCACTATAGGTGGAATAGAATGGTGGTCGTGGAGAAGACAAAAAGGAGAAGATAGTCTCACATCAACTAGGCGTATCAACGGGCTATGGAGATGCCCATCAATAGATATCAATGTGAGTGAGTAGGGATTGCCATGCAACGGATGCACTAGAGCTATAAGTATATGAAAGCTCAAACTGAAACTAAGTGGGTGTGCATCCAACTTGCTTGCTCATGAAGACCTAGGGCATTTGAGGAAGCCCATCGTTGGAATATACAAGCCAAGTTCTATAATGAAAATTCCCACTAGTATATGAAAGTGATAACTCAAGAGACTCTCTATATGAAGAACATGGTGCTACTTTGAAGCACAAGTGTGGTAAAAGGATAGTAACATTGCCCCCTTTTCTTTTTCTTTTTTCTTTTTTTTGTGGGCTTCTTTGGCCCCCCTTCTTTATTTAGGCTTCTTTGGCCTCTCTTTTTTTTCTTGGGGCAATGCTCTAGTAATGATGGTAATCACACTTTTATTTACTTACAACTCAATATTACAACTCGATACTAGAACAAAAAGGTGTGAATCTATAGGAATGCCTCCGGCGGTGTACCGGGATGTGCAATGATCTAGCATAGCAATGGCATCAAAAAACGGACAAGCCATGAAAACATCATGCTAGCTATCTTACGATCATGCAAATCAATATGACAATGAATGCTCAAATCATGTATATGATGATGATGAAAGTTGCATGGCAATATATCTCGGAATGACTATGGAAATGCCATGATAGGTAGGTATGGTGGCTGTTTTGAAGAAGATATAAGGAGGCTTATGTGTGACAGAGCGTATCGTATCACGGGGTTTGGTTGCACCGGCGAAGTTTGCACCAACTCTCGAGGTGAGAAAGGGCAATGCACAGTACCGAAGAGGCTAGCAATGATGGAAGGGTGAGAGTGCGTATAACCCATGGACTCAACATTAGTCATAAAGAACTCACATACTTATTGCAAAAGTTTATTAGCCCTCGAATCAAAGTACTACTATGCATGCCCCTAGGGGGATAGATTGGTAGGAGAAGACCATCGCTCGTCCCCGACCGCCACTCATAAGGAAGACAATCAATAAATAAATCATGCTGCGACTTCGTTACATAACGGTTCACCATACGTGCATGCTACGGGAATCACAAACCTCAACACAAGTATTTCTACTAATTCACAACTACCCACTAGCATGACTCTAATATCACCATCTTTATATCGCAAAACTATTGCAAGGAATCAAACATATCATATTCAGTGATCTACAAGTTTTACATAGGATTTTATGACTAACCATGTGAATGACCAATTCCTGTCATCTCTCTAAATAGATATAAGTGAAGTAAGAGAGTTTAATTATTTCTACAAGAGATATGCCCATGCTCTAACAACCATAAGTGAAGCAAAAGAGCATTCTACAAATGGCGGTTTTCTATGTAAAGGGAAACATGCAATCCAAACTTCAAATGATATAAGTGAAGCACATGAAGCATTCTATAAAGCCATACTCAAAAGATATAAGTGAAGTGCATGGAGCATTATATAAATCAACCAAGGACTATCTCATACCAGCATGGTTGAGGGAGTCCTGGATTAGGGGGTGTTCGGATAGCCGAACTATACCTTCAGCCGAACTCCTGGATTACGAAGATACAAAATTGAAGACTCCGTCCTGTGTCCGGAAGGGACTTTCCTTGGCGTGGAAGGCAAGCTTGG